>NW_027045190.1:631323-931323 GCF_028017835.1 Emys orbicularis
GGTGGGGAGGCAGGATCCCGGACAGAGCCACGCTGGAGTGGCTCCAGCCCTGTCTGCGGCAGCCAAGGCAGCCTGGAGCAGACCCTGCCGTACCTGGTCGGTGGGACCCCAGCCCCGGCTGCCCTGTGCCGGCCCGCTGGAGAGACCTGAGGTAAAACGGTTAACGAGTTAAATGATATAATTCTAACCGGTTAATCGTTTTAACCACTATTTACATCCCTAGGTCAAACAATCATGGGGGGGGCATCAGACTTCCCGCTAAGGGCTCAGAATTTGAAAATATCCCCCCACCCCCTATGCGCGCACACGCCCCCTGCTCCTAATTTACTCTTTGTTTGGTTAAGACAGTCTCATTATTTGGGGATCTTACTCCTGGATGATAAATGTTTGGGGCTGAATGGGAAAGGGACTGTCTGAATTGTCAAGATGGGGAACGAACAACAATCTACAGCAATGTCATTAACACAAACACACTCCAATCCTGCTCCAGCCGGAAGGGAAATGGGCAGGAATTCCTGCTGTCCAGCAATGGACACACTTACAGCCCCGCACAGCAGTGAGTGGGCCGGGGAGGCTGGTCAAAATGAACTGGACAAATTGGAGAAATGGTCTGAGGTAAACAGGATGAAGTTTAACAAAGACAAATGCAAAGTGCTCCACTTAGGAAGGAACAATCAGTTTCACACATACAGAATGGGAAGAGACTGTCTAGGAAGGAGTACGGCAGAAAGGGATCTAGGCGTTATAGTGGACCACAAGCTAAATATGAGTCAACAGTGTGATGCTGTTGCAAAAAAAGCAAACATGATTCTGGGATGCATTAACAGGTGTGTTGTGAGCAAGACATAAGAAGTCATTCTTGCGCTCTACTCTGCGCTGGTTAGGCCTCGACTGGAGTATTGTGTCCAGTTCTGGCCACCACATTTCAAGGAAGATGTGGAGAAATTGGAGAGGGTCCAGAGAAGAGCAACAAGAATGATTAAAGGTCTTGAGAACATGACCTATGAAGAAAGGCTGAAAGAATTGGGTTTGTTTAGTTTGGAAAAGAGAAGACTGAGAGGGGACATGATAGCAGTTTTCAGGTATCTAAAAGGGTGTCATAAGGAGGAGGGAGAAAACTTGTTCAGTAAACACTGGAATAAACTGCCTAGGGAGGTTGTGGAATCTCCATCTCTGGAGATATTTAAGAGTAGGCTAGATAAATATCTATCCGGGATGGTCTAGACAGTATTTGGTCCTGCCATGAGGGCAGGGGACTGGACTCAATGACCTCTCGAGGTCCCTTCCAGTCCTAGAATCTATGAATCTATGAAGGAGGCAATAACCTGTCATGTGTGATCTAAGGAGCAGGAAAAGAATCTGGGAATTACCTTTTGTAAAATCTCATCTTCTTTCGAAAACCTGTGGAAATAGCTGATTCAAGAAGTTGTTGACAGATGGATAGTACACGTCTATCAGCTCCTGGGTTCACCAGCCATTGTCAACCAAGCAAGTTGGCAGACTGAAGGCAGGGCAAGAATGCTGAACCAGAACGGTCTTTGCTCTTGTCACACATGACATCACAATAAACTTATGCATACACACACACACACACACACATAGACATTCAGACAGAGGCTGGTACCATTAGCAACCCTGGGAGACGCGGCCAAAATCTCTAGGAATTTTGATTTCTCGGAGGGGCTGCACAAAGCACTGATACTTTGCATGTACAGAATATATCACATTGTACCTGGGGAGTCACAAAGTAGTTTACAAACTTGAATTCAAGGAGCCTGACAGCTGCCCTGAGCAGGACCAGGTGAAGGTGGGGCTGTACTGAGGGGTCTGCGAGCTGCAGCGGGACGTGCTGGACTGGGTTTCACTCTGGTGGAGCAGGTGAGAGGGTCTGGGGGCCAGTGCATTGGAGGAGGGGCTATCACCCCAGTGGCTGAAGCCCGGAGCACTGACCCCCTCACCCCTCTTGTGGCTGAAGTCCAGAGCCCCAACATCCCTCCCTGCCCTCCTGTGGATGAGTCGCAGAGCCCAGACCCCCCCACTCCCCTCCACCTCCCCAGCGGCTGAAGCTTGGAGCCCTGATCCCCCCCCCATGGCAGCCGAAGACCAGGTCTCTTCCCTTCATCTCTCTTGGTGGCTTGAGCCTGGACACAAGCCCGGAGTCCTCCCTCCCCGCCTCCGCCCTGGGTGCTATAGCCCGGATCCTGGAGTCTCTACCCAGTTGTGGGAGACCAGAGCCCCAAACCCAGAGCTTCCCCCTCCATCGATCAAGCCTGGAGCCCTGAGCCCATCCCCACCCCTGGGAGTTGTTTAGGAAGAAGGTACACACCTATGTAGGGCCCTATGAAATCTCTTTTATTATTGGGGATTTTCCAATTTAGTATTTTCTGAGTTTTGTCCTTTCCATTTCTTAAAAAGTAATTCCGTCTTTATGGTTTTTGTGTTAATCACAATTGTTTGATACACTGACCACAGTTAAGTAGCTTTACTATAAATGCACACAAATGTTCAGAAATGGCTTGCAAGGGGAGAAACTGATTTTACTAAAAGAATCCTACAATTTAAACAAAACTTCCTGCAGATTCCCAGTGTACGGTAAAAGTGACATTTTGTGTGTGTGCATGGGGGAGGGAGGTTGTGGGGGGAGTGGAGTGTGTGTGTTGGGGGAGAGTATGTATGGGTGTGTTGGAGGGTGGGGGAGGAGTGTGTGTGTGCGTGTGGAAGTTTATGGGGCACAATGGAGGTGAGTGTGTGGGTGGGGGGTGGGGGTGGAAGTTTGTGGGGGCAGTGGTGGTGAGTGTGTGTGTGGGGGTTTGTGTGGGTGGAAGTTTGTGGGGGCAGTGGAGGTGAGTGTGTGGGTGGGGGTAGGTGGAAGTTTATGGGGGCAGTGGAGGTGAGTGTGAGTTGGGGGTGTGTGTGGGTGGAAGTTTGTGGGGGCAGTGGAGGTGAGTGTGTGGGTGGGGTGGGGGTGGGTGGTAGTTTGTGGGGGCAGTGGAGGTGAGTGTGTGGGTGGGGGTGGGTGGAAGTTTGTGCGGGCAGTGGAGGTGAGTGTGTGTGTGTGGGGGGGTGGGTGGAAGTTTGTGGGGGCGGTGGAGGTGAGTGTGGGTTGGGGTGGGTGTGGGTGGAAGTTTGTGGGGGCAGTGGAGGTGAGTGTGTGGGTGGGGTGGACGTGGGTGGAAGTTTGTGGGGGCAGTGGAGGTGAGTGTGTGTGGGGGGGTTTGTGTGGGTGGAAGATTGTGGGGGCAGTGGAGGTGAGTGTGTGGGTGCGGGTAGGTGGAAGTTTGTGGGGGCAGTGGAGGTGAGTGTGTGGGTGGGGGTGGGTGGAAGTTTGTGCGGGCAGTGGAGGTGAATGTGTGGGTGGGGTGGTGGTGGGTGGAAGTTTGTGGGCGCAGTGGAGGTGAGTGTGACTGTGTGTGTTGGGGCAGTCAGGAGGCCGGGGGAGCTGGAGCTGCCTGAGCAGGGCTGAGCTGAGGGGAGAGGAGCGGCCCAGGGAGTCGCGTGGGGGGCAGAGCAGCAGCAGCTGTGTGGGGGCAGAGTGGGGCTGGGGCTGGAGCCCTCTGGAGCCAGGTGCGGGGAGCAGCTGGGCAGAGTGTGGGGGTTCCTGGGCAGCGGGCCCAGTACAGGGAGACCCCACCAGTCAAGAGGCCTTGCAGGCCGCACTGGGAGGGGTATTGTAACCCCCGCGGGGGGGGAGGGGCCCTGCCACCTAGACACTGAGGGCGTGTGGCCACCGCCAGAGCGAGTGTCCGACCCGCAGCGTCCCTGCAGCACAGCCAGCGCCTGGCCAGGGGCCTGGGACGGGTGAGGAACAGACTGTGAACTGCCACAGCTGTTTGGGGTCCCCCGTGCCACAGAGCGGGGTGACGGCTTTTCCTTTCACCTTCCCCAGTTTCTCCTTGTTTTTAATGACTTGCTGTTTAATAACTTGTGTTTGCTTTGAACTATATGCGATGATCAATGGGTCAGGGAAGCGTCCGGAGCAGAGAGAGTACCCCGGAGTGGAGACACCCGAGCCCTGTCCTAAGTACAACAACCAGATTGGGGGTCGAGCCCCAGGAATCCTGGGCCCAGCCTTGTCTGGGTTACGAGGACTCTGCCACACGAGAGTAGAAGGGGTGTCCTGGAGTCAGGCGGGAGTGGGAGCGAGGACTCAGATCCTTTCGCCAGCCAATTCCACAGGGGTAGTGTATGAGCCAGGAAAGGTCCCCACGATAGCGGGACCATTCCCCCGCTTACATAGGCCTGGACACAGAATGCCTTTAGCTGTGGATTGCACTGCAGATCTGATTGGCTGTAAATCCTGGATACCTCTGGCAACATGAGACCGCATGAACTGGTCCTTTCCTCAAAAATAACAGGAGTACTTGTGGCACCTTAGAGACTAACAAATTTATTAGAGCATAAGCTGCCTGAGCAGGGCTGAGCTGAGGGGAGTGTCCGACCCGCAGCGTCCCTGCAGCATAGCCAGGGCCTGGCCAGGGGCTTGGGACGTGTGAGGAACAGACTGTGAACTGCCACAGCTGTTTGGGGTCCCCCGTGCCACAGAGCGGGGTGACGGCTTTTCCTTTCACCTTCCCCAGTTTCTCCTTGTTTTTAATGACTTGCTGTTTAATAACTTGTGTTTGCTTTGAACTATATGCGATGATCAATGGGTCAGGGAAGCGTCCGGAGCAGAGAGAGTACCCCGGAGTGGAGACACCCGAGCCCTGTCCTAATTACAACAACCAGATTGGGGGTCGAGCCCCAGGAATCCTGGGCCCAGCCTTGTCTGGGTTACGAGGACTCTGCCACACGAGAGTAGAAGGGGTGTCCTGGAGTCAGGCGGGCCTCTGGGTGAAGGGAGTGGGAGCGAGGACTCTGATCCTTTCGCCAGCCAATTTCACAGGGGTAGTGTATGAGCCAGGAAAGGTCCCCACGATAGCGGGACCATTCCCCCGCTTACATAGGCCTGGACACAGAATGCCTTTAGCTGTGGATTGCACTGCAGATCTGATTGGCTGTAAATCCTGGATACCTCTGGCAACATGAGACCGCATGAACTGGTCCTTTCCTATGGTCTGGCTCTGGTGAGGTAAGACTAAAAGGTCTTTTCACGGTTGGACCAGGACAGACTCTGGGGAGTGCATTATTCTCCTCAGCACTTCCATTCTGTAGTGCCCTGACAGCAAGATCCCAGGTGAATGTGTGGGTTACTCTCCCTGGCAGGGTCAGGTTTTCTGTTCAGTTTTTAATGACTGAAATGCTTTTCTCTTCTTTGTAACCTAGGCACATGGTTGGACTCCAATCGCAGAGCGGAAGCAGAAAATAGTCACCATTCCCCGGAGATGCCCAGCTAAAGAGGGAACTTTTCAGTAAGAGCTCCCTGCTGGTTCACACATGCATGTAGACAGCGTCCATGCGGGTGTCTGTCAGTGAGGTTTCTCTGTCTGTTCTGTCAAATGTTTGCCTACTTGTTTTCTGGCTGGTGCCGGCTGAAAGGATTTCGTATCCGAGGAAGGACGTATCCTCCTGCTTTGCAAACAAACAAAGCAGCACATTTCATGTCCAGATTATATTTAGTCGTAAATCGACATTGTGATGGTTCCCCACCAAGGAAAGTTACCCCGTCTTTAGGAAAATGACTGAAGTACGAATGCCAAACACAATTCCAGTAGAGGATTCAAAGCAAGGTTTTCTGCATGGTGATTAAAGGCTTTAATTTAAATCAGTCCACCCTGAGGTGAACAATTAAGAGTTGTTATCTTCACTGAAGGCAGTTGAGGTCTAAGCCCTTGGTTCTGTCTAAATGGAAATTCGTTCCATTTACTAATCCGGTTTCAGGAGCATTGTGTGGGGTGCAAGGAGAGGCCAGTGCCATGAGGACAGATGGCTTTGGATGTAAAGGTCGCCGGCAGCACCTGTAACACCTCCCCCCCAACGTGCCCTCACTTGTCCTGGCTCTGGAGCTGCGGCTGGAGCGGGGCTCGGGTCAAACCCTTTGGCGCTGAAGCCAAGTGTTGACATCTCGCTCTCGGGGGCCCAGACTGACCCAGCCACAATCCCCGCGCGGGTGGAGGGGGCGAGCTCTGTCTCCCGTGGCCGTGGGGAGCGTCTCGGGGAGAAGCGGATGCTTGCATTGGGATTTTACACAAAGACCTTTCAGAAGAGCCCTAGACGGTGTCTGAGCTGGCTCGGATGAGGCAGCAAGGGGCAACGCAGCCTGAGCCAGTGAAACTGCCAATCCCCCAGGGAGCAGTGGAAGCAGGTCCAAGCCGCAGCAAAGGGCGGTTCCTGCCGGGATACGGGAAGCAGGCAGATTGCAGCTCTGTGGGACAGAGAGTGTCTGTTTGTTCTGTATGTGGACGGCACCTGGCACAATGGGGCTGGTCCCTGAGTGGGGCCTGTACACAATGCTAATAAAAGAAGGGGATTTGTTGGATTACTCTAAATCCCGAGTGGAAAGGTGGAGGTGACAGGGGCAAGCCCTGGACAGATGGGATCTGCCCAACCAGGGCAGCATGTGCAGGACGAGGAAGGGGAAAGGCCATTGGAAGTGTTTCCACAAAAGCAAAAAAATCAGGGAACCAGCCCAACCATGGAGGAGTGAGGCTGTTCCCTGGGCTAGATCTCCACAGACAGCAGTAATGGGCAGGCTGGGAGGGATGGCCTGGATTCACTTTGGATTGGCTCCAGTGTAAATGAGACGAGAATTGTCCCAGAAGGGCCCAGGTACAAGAGTGACAGACACTGTAGGTGGAGCCTGTGAATAAAAAAATTAGGTGCATTATAAAACAGTAGTAAAATAATCCCCCTGCTCCCCTTCTCCTGATGGGTGACCCCGAGTCTGACCTTGTACCTGTCCATTGGGCATCATCACTGAATGGGGGAGCTGTTAACGAGGCACCACAGGGATTGGCTGTAGCCCCCTCACTATTCAACTTTGTAATTAACCATCTGGAAGTAAATATAAAATCACTGCTGATAAAGTCTGTGGCTAACACAGCTTGGAGGAGTGGTAAATAATGCTAATGATGGGGCAGTTGTACAGAGCAGCCTGGATAGTTTGATAAAATGGGATTAGTAAAACAAATGCAGTTTAATACAGCCAAAAGCCAGGCCCTATAGCTGGGAACGGAGGCTGGTGGCCACACCTAGAGCCTAGGGAACCGTAGCCTGGAAAGCAGGGACTATGAAAAGGATTTAGGGTCACAGAGGACAAACAGCTGAACCTGAGCTTCTGTGAGCTGCTTTCAGGTTAAGCCTGCAGCTTTGGGCAAGTAATTCAGACCCTGGGTCTGTGTTGGAGCAGACAGGCGTGTCTGGCTCAACAAGACAGGGTTCTGGGGTCCTGAGCTGCCAGGGCAGGAAAGCAGGGGCAGAAGTAGTCTTGGCACATCGGTTGGCAGCTCCCAAGGGGCTTTCTGTGATCCAACCCGTCACAAGGGACAAAACACTCCAATCCCTCCTGGTGGGAGGAGCCAGGTTTGCTCTTCAAATTCTGTCCTTGGTAGATGTCCAGGTCTGGGAATGTCCCACAACAGCATTTCTAATGGGAAGCTGGCTGCAGAACAATTAAACTGCTGAGAGCTCCCATGCAGGTGGGGTGGGAATTCAGTCTCTGTGTTCTGTCAGTGCAGCTAGAGCAATAGGAAAACCTCACCAGTCACTGTAGCAACTGTCTACTCCAAAGTACTACAGGAGCATTTTAAGTGTAGACAGCCTGAGAGTGAGACCAGATCTACCTCCAGTTGGCACTAGGGATGCGCCAGCACTGAGACTACAGCAATGACAACAGTTCAATGCTTCCGGAGTTGGCACGGAGATTCAAATCTACGTGGGAAGCCCCAAGGGATTTCTAGTCCAGCACCTTAACCCCTCAGCCACAGCTACCTGATGGCCACTGGCTTCCCTACACTATGATTCTCTTAGTGAATTATCACTTCACATTGTTTGCTCAGACCAGCCTCCCCGGCCCACTCACTGCTGTGCGGGGCTGTAAGTGTGTCCATTGCTGGACAGCAGGAATTCCTGCCCATTTCCCTTCCGGCTGGAGCAGGATTGGAGTGTGTTTGTGTTAATGACATTGCTGTAGATTGTTGTTCGTTCCCCATCTTGACAATTCAGACAGTCCCTTTCCCATTCAGATCTCCAGCATTTCGTTCCAATAGCAGGGGTCCGGTTTTCTCTGGGGCACTGACATGTTTCAGGGGGTTGGTGAGTGAACTCAGCCTTGCATTCCATCCTTGACGGGGCGGGACAAGGGTGGTCAGTTTTGTTGGGCCAGCAAGTTGGCAACCCTAGATCCAGGGGAAACAAACACCCAATGAGGCTGGCCAGGGGCAGGACATCAGCTTGGAGGGGAGGGGTGGGGGTGGCAGTGACATCACAAAGGCCTGTTGCAGGAACTCGGCCTATTGGGCAAAGGTGGTGGGGAGGTGGTGACCTCACAGAGAGACCCTGACATCAGCCGTGCAGGACAGAGGTGCAGGGCCAGGCCAGTCTCTGAGACCCCCCCGGCTTTGCTGCCGCAAATCTCCTTCACGAGGTCTCTCCTCGAGGACTGAGAGAGAATTAGGATTCACGGATGTGAGCATGGGGAGGAACCTCTGTGGAGTTTTCTCCTTTCCTACCACTGATTGTACCAAAAACAAACTTCCCTTTTCCAAGGTAAGAGGCCCAGAGAGGTTTGGAACCTGTTCAGTCTGATCCCCCTGGTGCAGGCAGCATTCTAGGCCCAGAAAACACTGGCTTAAGGTGGCCGAATTTGATTTCCTGCCTAGGACTTTGACACTTAGAATCCCTGGGGACATTGGGGTTTATCCTTTTTGGTTTCCCTTTTCTTCTTTCCTCCCTCCTTTCTCCTCTTCTCTTGCTTCTTTTTCCCCTTTCCCCAGCTTCCCTCCCTCTACCAAGAAGGGGTGTGTGTGTGGAGTGTGGATGGAGTGGGGGGTGCTCTCATTGCGGGAGGTCCTCACAAAGAGGTGAGGCTGGGTCTGAGAGTGATCCCCTCTGATGGTGACCTGGGCCGTCCTTTGGGACATCTGGTGAGACCTCTCAGCCTCCCGCCCCTCAGAGTCTCAGTGCTGATTGGCCGAGCAGGGGGCTATCGCCAGCGAGGAGACTCAGGTCCTTTTGGCCTCTTTTCAAATCAGGCAAATAAGTCACAACCAATCCAATGTATAGGATTAATCTTGCTGCTTCTCTCCATTAATTGTCTCTTAGCAGGTCATGATTTCCTCTAATGGTCTAGGTCTTCTAAAATACTTGCTGAATAATTCCTATGAACCACTGTTGGTCTGTAGCTCACTTGAGAGCACTTTATTCTGATCAGTCACTGTATGAAATTCAAGATGTCTCAGATAGGTTGAAAGTCAGGAGCAGTGTTTCCTCACATTTCGTATGTCCGTGTGCGGAATGAATTTTGTGATGTGCACCAATATGTGCAATTTTGTTATGTGACACATCACCTGTATATTGCTGCACATCACAAAATTCATTCTGCACATGGACGGTGTGTGGCAGGGGTGAGGCTGAAGGGTTCAGAGTGTGGGAGGGGGCTGAAGTGGGGCAGAGGGTTGGGGTGTGGGCTCTGGGGTGGGGCTGGGAATGAGGGGCTCAGGGCTAGGGCAGAGGGTTGGGGTGCAGGGGGTGAGGGCTCTGGCTGGGGGAGCGGGCTTTGGGATGAGGCTGGGAATAAGGGGCTCAGGGCTAGGGCAGAGGGTTGTGGTGCAGGGGGGGGGGCTCCGGCTGGGGGTGTGGGCTCTGCGGTAGGGCTGGGAATGAGGGGCTCAGGGCTGGAGCAGAGGGTTGGGGTGCAGGGGGGTGAGGGCTCCGGCTGGCGATGCAGGCTCTGGGCTGGGGCTCGGAATGAGGGGTTTGGGGAGCAGGTTGCCCGAGGGAGAGAGGACTCCCCCCAGCCCTCTCTCACCACAGCAGCTCAGGGCCAGGTGAGAGAGCACCTGTCTCCTGGCCGCAGCAGCTCTGGTGGGGCTGGGCTGGGGCTGGGGGAGGGGACAGGATTTATTTTTCCTAAGTCAAAACGGGGAAGGGAAGGAGTTATGCTTCAGTTTTTACCTTATAAACTATGGTCCTGGCTAATATATAAGACACTATGGGAATAAGACACCATGTCATGTGGTGACATCACAAGAGCAGAGGGTGTGAGAACTGCAGCAACCGAGAGGGCAGGGGATTTAGAGTCAGATTGCTTCAAATGCTGCATTCGTCGGCTGACATTTAACAGCAATGCTTAGCTAACAGAATGGAGAAAGGAATTCTCTGCTAAAGATTCCACCTGCCCCTTTGGCCAACTCCACCCCTTCCCTGAACTGAGTGTGCTCAGAACAACACCCCCCACACACACACACACACACAAGCACACAGCTGGGCACCCAGCACAAAGCAAGGGAGGGGGTTGTTTGGTTTGTCTTATTTTTACTTTGCAAAAGGTTTTTTCAAAAGCATTTTCTGCCCCTCTTACCCATGGCAAGGGAGCAGATGGTTGGGGGGAAGGGAACCTGAGAGTGGTGGAGCCAGGGCAGTGGGGGGAAGTTGCCGGAGGCTGAAGAGGGCAACGGGGGAGTGAAGGTGACCAGGTGCGGTGAGGGGAAGGGAACAGTTGGGGGAGGCTGAACGGGGCGATGGGGGGCAGTTGGAGGAGGCTGAAGGGGGCGATGGGGGTAAGGGGACATTTGAGGGGAGGCTGAAGGGGGCAATGGGTTGAAGGAGCTGGGACAGAGTGGCCGTTGTGGGGGCTGCTCATCCCCAGGGGAGGGGAGGAGGAAGAGGAGCTGCCCTTGTATCAGAAGCTGTTTCCTATTAGAACTTGCAACTTCACTGATCCTGAGCAGGGTCCTGTGGTCAAAGGGGAACTAGATGGGTTCATGGAGGCCAGGTCCATCAATGGCTGTTAGCTGGGATGGGCAGGGATGGTGTCCCTAACCTCTGTCTGTCAGAAGCTGGGAATGGGGGACAGGGGATGGGTCACTGGATGATTCCTGTCTGTTCATTCCCTCTGGGGCACCTGGCACTGGCCGCTGTCAGCAGACAGGACACTGGGCTAGATGGACCTTTGGTCTGACCCAGTCTGACCGTTCTTATCTTCTAATGTTCTTCTCACATGCTCAGTAACATCTGCAAGTTGCTGCCCTCACGCGCCATCAGAATCTGCTCCCTGCAATCAAAGGCAGGGAAAATCCCCCTGAAGGGGGGAAATCGGAGGGGAGGGATGGGCAGAGGGACAAAACTGGGACAAGCTCAGGGGTTCAGACTGGGGTGGGGGGCGGCCTGCCCTGCCAGGTAGGTGCAGAAGGGAAAACCCCCAGATAGAGGGAGGCAGAGGGGATAAAAGTTACCATGGATGGGGGGAGCCGTCAGCAGCAGTTCCAAACTACGGTGTGGTGGAGGGTAGAAGGACTTGTGTTCCTCACTGGATGGTCCATCTCAGCACCCCCTCCCCAGGGCTGTGGTGTTAAAGGCCCCGGGTGGCCCAGTGCCCAGCTCTGCTCTAGCTGAAATGGTGACTGAGCTGCCAAGTGTTTTCAGATGCTACCGGTGTGGTGCTCTGCTTTCTCCTGTGTTGATATCACTCAGCTGCGTGCGTGTATTCCCTCTTTGTGCTGCCCCAGCTCTGCGCAGATAGCTGACCCAGCAAACCCGAAGAGAACCCCCAATAACCACAGAGTCTAGTAAGATGCAAAGTCACTTCGACTAGGTTTATTGCGATCTCGGACACAATGGCAGTTCCCCGTAGATTACTTAGTCTACCTGGCATACTACGAGAAAGTGCCTCTTGGCAAGGACCCGGCTCAGTGGCGGGACTTTCCACTGCCCCCGTGGCCGGACAAAGACACCACCCCAGGGATACATTCTTATACACGGGTACAAACAAGTTTGTCAAGGCTGTATCCCCACTTTGAACTTTAGGGTACAAATGTAGGGGCCTGCATGAAAACTTCTAAGCTTATCTACCAGCTTAGCTCTGGTCCGCTGCCACCATCTCAAGAATTCCCTCCCTGGGAAGCCTTGAGAAACCTTTCACCAATTCCCTGGTGAATACAGATCCAAACTCCTTGGATCTTAAACAAGGAGAAATTGACCCTTCCCCCCTCCTTCCTTTCACCAACTCCTGGTGAATACAGATCCAAACCCCCTTTGGATCTTAAAACAAGGAGAAATCAATCAGGTTCTTAAAAAGAAGGCTTTTAATTAAAGAAAAAGGTAAAAATCATCTCTGTAAAATCAGTATGGAAAATAACTTTACAGGGTAATCAAACTTAAAGAGCTCAGAGGAATCCCCTCTGTCTTAGGTTCAAAGTATAGCAAACAAAGATAAGCACTCTAGTAAAAGGTACATTTACAAGTTGAGAAAAACAAAGTAAATCTAAGATGCCTTGCCTGGCTTTTACTTACAATTTTGAAATAAGAGAGACTTGTTTAGAAAGATGGGGAGAACCTGGATTGATGTCTGGTCCCTCTCAGTCCCAAGAGCGAACAACCCCTTAAACAAAGGACACACACAAAAGCCTTCCCCCCCCCAAGATTTGAAAGTATCTTGTCCCCTTATTGGTCCTTGGGGTCAGGTGTCAGCCAGGTTACCCGAGCTTCTTAACCCTTTACAGGTAAAAGGATTTGGAGTCTCTGGCTAGGAGGGATTCCATAGCACTGTACACAGGAGAGCTGTCACCCTTCCCTTTATAGTTATGACACGCCCCCCAAATCACAGATAGTGTTGGACGTCCGGTTCCACACTGGCTGTGATTTCTTCCTGGAGCTCTAGGAGAAAACAGAGTTAATAAAACACATGTACCTTTAGACATACTACTGATTATATAAAAACTAACAATATGTTTTATTTTAAGAACAATTGTTAACCAGTTAACTCTGGGAAACTTTCCCGGGAGAGTGCATCAGCCACTTTGTTAGAAGCTCCCGAAATGTGTTGTATTTCAAAATCAAAATTTTGGAGAGCTAAACTCCACCGAAGAAGTTTTTTGTTATTTCCCTTGGCGGTATGAAGCCACTGTAGCGCAGCATGGTCTGTTTGTAGTTGGAACCGCCGTCCCCAAACATATGGGCGTAGCTTTTCCAGCGCGTACACAATGGCGTAGCATTCCTTTTCGCTGATTGACCAGTGGCTTTCCCTCTCAGACAGTTTCTTGCTGAGAAACACGACAGGATGGAATTCTTGATCCGGTCCTTCCTGCATTAAAACTGCTCCCACGCCTCGCTCGGACGCATCTGTGGTTACTAGGAACGGTTTGTCAAAGTCTGGGGCCCTTAGCACAGGGTCAGACATGAGTGTTGCCTTAAGCTGGTTAAAGGCCTTTTGACACTTATCAGTCCACTGAACTGCATTTGGCTGTTTCTTTCTGGTTAGGTCTGTCAGCGGGGCGGCGATTTGGCTGTAGTGTGGTACAAATCGCCTATAATATCCGGCCAAGCCTAAGAAGGATTGGACCTGTTTCTTTGACTTTGGAACCGGCCACTTTTGGATAGCATCCACTTTGGCCTGTAGGGGATTTATAGTTCCTTGACCCACCTGGTGTCCCAGGTACGCCACTCTGTTTTGGCCTATTTGACACTTTTTAGCCTTAACAGTTAGTCCTGCCTGCCGGATGCGCTCGAAGACTTTTTTCAGGTGCTCCAGGTGTTCTGTCCATGAATCAGAAAAAATGGCCACATCATCGAGATAGGCAACGGCAGATTCTCCCAATCCCGCTAAGAGACCATCTACAAGTCTTTGGAAGGTGGTGGGTGCATTTCGCAACCCGAAAGGGAGTACATTGAATTCATACACCCCTGCCTGGGTGACGAAGGCGGACCTTTCCTTAGCGGGTTCATCTAGTGGTACTTGCCAGTACCCCTTGGTTAAGTCTAAAGTAGAGATGAATTGGGCATGTCCCAATTTCTCCAATAGCTCATCTGTGCGTGGCATTGGATAGTTGTCAGGACGAGTTACAGCATTTAGCTTACGGTAGTCCACGCAAAAGCGTATTTCCCCATCTGGTTTGGGAACTAGAACCACTGGAGATGCCCATGCACTGGTAGAGGGGCGGATTATACCCATCTGTAGCATGTCCTGGATCTCCCTTTGTATAGCCGCTTGGGCATGAGGTGACTCCCGGTAGGGTGGGGTTCTAATTGGGTGAGCATTACCTGTGTCAATGGAGTGGTATGCCCGTTCGGTCCGTCCTGGAGTGGCTGAGAAAATCGGTGCAAAGCTTGTGCACAGCTCCTTTATCTGCTGTCGCTGCAGACGTCCCAGGGTCGTGGAGAGGTTCACCTCTTCCACGCCACCATTCCTTTTTCCTTCATAGTAGACACCTGCAGGCCACTCCGCGTCATCAGTTTCCTGGGCTGTAAACTGGCAAACATTTAATTCTCTAGAATAAAAGGGCTTAAGAGAATTAACATGGTATACCTTAGGCTTTATGTTGGAGGTGGGGGAGGCTATGAGATAGTTTACAGCTCCTAGGTGCTCCTGGACCGTGAATGGTCCTTCCCACGACGCTTCCATTTTATGGGCCTGGAGCGCCTTTAAGACCATGACTTGGTCTCCTACTTTGAAGGACCGTTCTCTGGAATGTTTATCATACCAGGCCTTTTGCTCTTCCTGAGCATCCTTTAGGTTTTCTTTAGCAAGGGCTAAATAGTGTCGGAGGGTGTTTTGTAGGTTGCTTACAAAGTCTAGAATGTTAGTTCCTGGAGAAGGCGTAAACCCCTCCCATTGCTGCTTCACCAACTGTAATGGCCCCTTAACCTCGCGGCCATACACAAGTTCAAATGGTGAAAACCCTAAACTGGGATGTGGTACAGCCCTGTAGGCAAAAAGCAACTGCTGCAACACTAGGTCCCAATCATTGGAGTGTTCATTTACGAATTTACGTATCATGGCCCCCAAAGTTCCATTAAACCTCTCCACCAGACCATTGGTTTGATGGTGATGAGGGGTGGCAACCAAGTGATTCACCCCATGAGCTTCCCACAGGTTTTTCATGTTCCCTGCCAGGAAATTAGTTCCCGAATCTGTAAGGATGTCGGAGGGCCAACCTACCCTGGCAAAAATGTCTGCTAATGCCTGGCACACACTTTTAGCCTTGGTGTTGCTTAAGGGTACAGCTTCCGGCCATCGGGTAGCAAAATCCATGAAAGTCAGTACGTACTGCTTTCCTCTGGGTGTCTTCTTTGGGAAAGGACCCAGAATATCCACAGCTACTCGCTGAAATGGGACCTCAATTATGGGTAGTGGCTGGAGAGGGGCTTTAACCTGGTCTTGGGGCTTTCCCACTCGTTGGCACACCTCACAAGACCGGACATAATTAGCAACGTCCTTGCCCATTCCCTCCCAGTGGAAGGACTTCCCCAACCGGTCTTTGGTTCTGTTCACCCCAGAATGGCCACTGGGATGATCATGGGCTAAGCTCAAGAGCTTTACCCGATACTTAGTGGGAACTACCAACAGTCTTTGAGGATGCCAGTCTTCCTGGTGCCCACCAGAAAGAGTCTCCTTGTATAAAAGTCCTTTTTCTACAACAAACCGGGATCGGTTAGAAGAGCTGAGAGGCGGTGGGGTGCTCCGTGCCGCCGCCCAAGCTTTTTGAAGGCTGTCATCTGCTTCCTGCTCGGCCTGGAACTGTTCCCTTGATGCTGGAGACATCAGTTCCTCCTTGGACTGTGGACTGGGGCTTGGTCCCTCTGGAAGCGATGCAGGTGCTGGGGCTTTTTCCATTGACTGTGAACCACTGTCCGCTGGTGCACTATGTGGTATTTCAGGCTCTGGCTGAGCCTCTTGGGTAGGGTTATCTGCTGCTTCCGCCAGTTTAGGCTCGCTGGTGCCCTGTGGCATTGGAGTTGTAGACGGGGTTGCAAGCGCTGGACTCAGTGCTGGCAATGGTTCTGGTGCTGGTTGCGTTGCCAGTTCCGGTTCTGGGACTGGCTTTGGCTGGGTCTCTGGGATTGGATCCACTACGGCTGTTGCAGTCGTTGGCAGGGGATCCGGTTCCACCACCTGTGTTTGGGTCTCCGGTAACACAGACGGGGCCCTGGTGGACGGCTCAGGAACAGGGATGGGGGTGAAAGCTTGCTTAGCCTGGCTGCGGGTGACTATTCCCACCCTCTTGGCTAGCTTCACATGGTTGGCCAAGTCTTCCCCCAGCAGCATGGGAATGGGATAATTGTCATAGACTGCAAAAGTCCACATTCCTGACCAGCCCTTGTACTGGACATGCAACTGGGCTGTAGGCAAGGTTACAGACTGTGACACGAAGGGTTGAATTGTCACTGTAGCCTCAGGGTTGATGAGTTTGGGGTCCACTAGGGATTGGTGGATAGTTGACACTTGTGCCCCAGTGTCCCTCCAAGCGATAACCTTCTTTCCGCCCACTCTCAAGGTTTCCCTTCGCTCCGAGGGTATGAGAGAGGCATCTGGGTCTGGGGTTCTTTGGTGTGATTGGGGTGTAATGAACTGTAATCGGTTGGGGTTCTTGGGGCAGTGAGCCTTTATATGCCCCAGTTCATTACATTTAAAACATCGCCCTGCTAAGGTATCACCGGGGCGATGTTGGTTGATGGAGACTGGTGTGGTGGGGTGAGAAGGCGTCTGGGGTTTCCCTTGGGATGTGGGTGGGGCCTTGGGTTGTCCCCGGTGATAAGGTTTTGTTTCGGCTTGCCCCTTCTGATATTCGCTCCAACTGCTACTAGCTTTTTTCTTTTCTGTCACCTCCACCCATTTGGCTCCAATCTCCCCCGCCTCGGTTACAGTTTTGGGCTTCCCATCTAGGATGTACCTTTCTATTTCCTCAGGAACACCCTCTAAAAACTGCTCCATTTGCAATAGGAAGGGCAACTCTTCCGTAGATTTAACATTTGCTCCTGATATCCAGGCATCCCAATTTTTCCCAATGTGGTAGGCATGTCGGGTAAATGACACATCAGGTTTCCACCTTAGGGCTCTGAACCGCCGACGGGCATGCTCAGGTGTTAGCCCCATTCTGATTCTGGCCTTGTTTTTAAAAATTTCATAACTGTTCATGTGTTCCTTAGGCATTTCAGCCGCCACCTCTGCTAAGGGTCCACTGAGCTGCGGCCTCAGCTCTACCATGTACTGGGTTGGAGGGATGTCGTATCCAAGGCAGGCCCTTTCAAAATTTTCTAAGAAGGCCTCAGTATCATCGCCTGCCTTGTAGGTGGGGAATTTCCTGGGATGGGAAGTGGTACCTGGAGAGGAGTTGTTAGGATGGTCTGATGCACCCTGCCTAGTCCTTGCTGCTTCCAGTTCCATCTCTTTTTCTTTCAGCTCCATCTCTCTTTTATGGGCCTCCTGTTTGGCTTTTTCTTCTCTTTCATGGGCCTCCTGTTTGGCTTTCTCTTCTCTGTCATGTTTGGCTTTTTCCAGCTCCATCTCTCTCTTGTGGGCCTCCTCTTTGGCTTTTTCTTTGGCTTTTTCCAGCTCCATCTCTCTCTTGTGGGCCTCCTCTTCAAGTTTTTTAATTTGAAGCAGTCTTTGATGTTTTCTTTCATTTTCTTCTGCTTCTAGTTTGGCCAGTTCTATTTTGTTAGCTGCTTCTTTGGTAGTCATTTTCCTGTTTTCTTGTGCTGGGTCACACCCTCTGCAGTTGACTGAAACTGGGATGTATTTAGCTCAGGCTCCTGCTGAGTGCTGCTGTGTTAACAGAGACTTTCTAACTAGCTACTTCCGAGGATGTAAAAAGAAAAAAAAACAATTCAGCTTGTAAATTACCTTTACCAGATCAAAGTTTGCTCACTTATTGAACCGTTCTCTTAACAAAGGACCTTGTTAAAAAAACTTAACACCTCTGCCTTCAGGCAAGGAGAGATAAGATATGCATCTACCTTCAGCTCTGCTCTCCAAGCAGCTAGAAGGAAAAAAAAATCTCTTACTGGCTTTTGGGTTTAAAACGATCCCACCGCTGTGCCACCATGTCAAGGCTGTATCCCCACTTTGAACTTTAGGGTACAAATGTAGGGGCCTGCATGAAAACTTCTAAGCTTATCTACCAGCTTAGCTCTGGTCCGCTGCCACCATCTCAAGAATTCCCTCCCTGGGAAGCCTTGAGAAACCTTTCACCAATTCCCTGGTGAATACAGATCCAAACTCCTTGGATCTTAAACAAGGAGAAATTGACCCTTCCCCCCTCCTTCCTTTCACCAACTCCTGGTGAATACAGATCCAAACCCCCTTTGGATCTTAAAACAAGGAGAAATCAATCAGGTTCTTAAAAAGAAGGCTTTTAATTAAAGAAAAAGGTAAAAATCATCTCTGTAAAATCAGTATGGAAAATAACTTTACAGGGTAATCAAACTTAAAGAGCTCAGAGGAATCCCCTCTGTCTTAGGTTCAAAGTATAGCAAACAAAGATAAGCACTCTAGTAAAAGGTACATTTACAAGTTGAGAAAAACAAAGTAAATCTAAGACGCCTTGCCTGGCTTTTACTTACAATTTTGAAATAAGAGAGACTTGTTTAGAAAGATGGGGAGAACCTGGATTGATGTCTGGTCCCTCTCAGTCCCAAGAGCGAACAACCCCTTAAACAAAGGACACACACAAAAGCCTTCCCCCCCCCAAGATTTGAAAGTATCTTGTCCCCTTATTGGTCCTTGGGGTCAGGTGTCAGCCAGGTTACCCGAGCTTCTTAACCCTTTACAGGTAAAAGGATTTGGAGTCTCTGGCTAGGAGGGATTCCATAGCACTGTACACAGGAGAGCTGTCACCCTTCCCTTTATAGTTATGACAAAGTTACATATCATTCCTGACGTATTGAGGTGCAACCCCTCCACGTAGCAAGGTACAACCTCCCTACGTAGTAAAGTGCCGCCTCGCACCTTGTACCTGTTGGTTGGATCAAAACAACTCTATCCATCATTTTACCCTTTTGCCCCTGTCATTGGGATGGGTCGGCCTGTTCCATGTTATCTGTGGAATGTTTCGGTATAGTGTGTCTTGGTACCATGTTTATACTGTAACTATGCTAAGTGGATATATATTTATGCAACATCAGCCCTTTCCTTGCCAGCTTCTGTGAGCAGGGCCTGCCTCTTGCTCACAGCTTAACTTTGCTTTATGTTAGCAAAGTCTTGAGCATTACTTTAGTTCAGGCCTCAGGCCTCATCCTGAGCCGTTATCAGGGCCTTCACTTACTACACCAAGGGAGACTTGATCCAGGGAAATAGTTTAAACCTCCCCCCTCCCCCCATCATAAAACAAACTGATGATCATCAGTTCATCACTTCACCACTGAACTGCCCAGTGCCTGGCTTGGAGATGGGGGCAGGAGGAGAGAGACAAGAGTGAGATTTCAGCATCTCCAGGTAGGTCCCACGGCTCCAGTAGCCCCAACAAACACTGTGGGGTTTTAATTCATAGCTGTTGTCGGTCTTGGGGAGACCTTGGTGCACCAGCAGGGGAGGATGTCTGACGGGGTTGGTGGTCTGGCTCGGGGTGGGGGGGTGGCACAGCTGGGAGGTGGAGGGGTCTGTGTGGTGTGGGAGGGTAGGGAATGGATCGGTGCTGTGGGAGAGGAGAGAGGGGTTGTTGGCAGGGGGCGATTGGGTTGTACGGATGGGGCCTGGGTCTGGGAGGGGCCTGGGGGAGGGAGAGGCTATAGGGGACTTGGATCGGGGGCTTGGGTCAATGGCATGGCTGTGGCTGTTGGGCTGGGAGGTAGTGAGGGGCAGCAGCATGGCTGCCCCCAGGGGGACACAGCATGGCTGTGGGGGGCTGTGGGGGGAGGGGCTGTCGGGTGGCACAGCTGGGTGGGGTGGCTGCACCCTGGCTTGGGGCGAGGAGGACAGTCGGTGGGGGATTGTGGAGTGGTGGGCCACACTGGGGCCTGGGGGCTTGTGGGGGGAAGCCCCATGGGTCTGTGGGCGGGGTAGTGGGGTGGCACCAGACCACGGTTGTTGGTCGGCCTTGGGGCATCTCTGGCTGTGTGCACCAGCGGGGGACGGGGGGTCTGTCACCCACTAGGCATAAGTTGTGGCATCGACTGATCTAGTGACATTTTGTATCTTCATTTTTATTTAAAAACACAGATCGATCCCCTCGGCCCGGCGCCTTTGAAATCCCTGGGCCCCTGGGCATGGACCCCTTGGCCCCACGTCCCTGCTGGGGGCCGGGGGTGACGCCACAAGACATGAATAAGAGCCAGACCCCCCGGCCAGACCCAGCGACTCCAGCTCGCCAGGGCCCAGGAGGCGCCGGGCGGAGCGAGCCGGGGCCCAGCCCAGCAGCAGGAGTGAATTGCGGGCGCTGCCTTGCCAGCCCCCCGGGCCTCGGCTGCTGCCGCTGGGGCCCCCCGAGCCCTGGCTACAGGCGGGGGAGGGACATTCCCACTGCCTCCCCCCCCACCGAGACTCTCCCCGGGCAGAGACCCCGGCCCGGCCCCCCTGACTGGGACCCCGAACCCCCCGGCAGTGCCCCACGTGGGGAGAAGGGGAGACCTGCCCCCCGCAGGGAGCTGCTCCCGGTGCAGCCTGTGCGGGGCGGGGGGCCCAGGCTGCTCCCAGCGGGGCGAGCTGCGAGTCCCGGCCTCGGGCAGAGGGAAGCGGCTGCAGCGCCCAGGGTTTGCAGGGGGTGGGGGCGGGGCAGCGACATGTGGGGAGCCGGGGGGAGGGGGAAGGGTTGTGGGAGGGGGCAGGAATTGGGGAACAGGGATGTAGGAGGGGGGTGACCAGGGATCTGGGAGAGGGCAGGAATTGGGGAACAGGGATGCAGGGGGCGGGAGGGGGCCGGGGGATGTGGGGCGCTGGAGGGAGGCTGGGGGAACACACAGGTATCGGGGCAGGGGGAGAATTCTGGGACTCAGGGGAGCAGAGCTGGACTAGAGGGAAGCTCTGAGTGTCCGATAAAGGGAAGAAAAGGGGGGATGTGGGGGAGGGGCTGTGGGGGGGCTGGAGGGAGACTATGGAACAAGCAGAGACTGGCTGGGGAGGGCAGAGCCAGAGGGCAGGAGGAGGGAGGGGGATGGGCAGAGATACAATGGCAGCTCCCCCAGCCCATGGGGTAGGAGATTGGGAGGGGCTGCCCCGCCCAGCAGCCACTGGGAAGCTTTTTTCCTAGACATGGTCAAACCAGGGATATCAAAGGTGAACCAGGAAGTACTGGGTTTACTGGTTTGCTTACCGGTTAACCGGACCTTGCCAGTTAACCCCGCCGACCGGCCAGCCCCCCTGGGCCAGAGGAGTCCCGGCCGCAGTGGGCTGGGGGGTGGGGGGGCAGCCCCACGCCGGTGGGCAGGCAGGATCCCGGACAGAGCCATGCTGGAGTGGCTCCAGCCCTGTCTGCGGCAGCCAAGGCAGCCTGGAGCAGACCCTGCCGTACCTGGTCGGTGGGACCCCAGCCCCGGCTGCCCTGTGCCGGCCCGCTGGAGAGACCTGAGGTAAAACGGTTAACGAGTTAAATGATATAATTCTAACCAGTTAATCGTTTTAACCACTATTTACATCCCTAGGTCAAACAATCATGGGGGGGGGCATCAGACTTCCCGCTAAGGGCTCAGAATTTGAAAATATCCCCCCACCCCCTATGCGCGCACACGCCCCCTGCTCCTAATTTACTCTTTGTTTGGTTAAGACAGTCTCATTATTTGGGGATCTTACTCCTGGATGATAAATGTTTGGGGCTGAATGGGAAAGGGACTGTCTGAATTGTCAAGATGGGGAACGAACAACAATCTACAGCAATGTCATTAACACAAACACACTCCAATCCTGCTCCAGCCGGAAGGGAAATGGGCAGGAATTCCTGCTGTCCAGCAATGGACACACTTACAGCCCCGCACAGCAGTGAGTGGGCCGGGGAGGCTGGTCAAAATGAACTGGACAAATTGGAGAAATGGTCTGAGGTAAACAGGATGAAGTTTAACAAAGACAAATGCAAAGTGCTCCACTTAGGAAGGAACAATCAGTTTCACACATACAGAATGGGAAGAGACTGTCTAGGAAGGAGTACGGCAGAAAGGGATCTAGGCGTTATAGTGGACCACAAGCTAAATATGAGTCAACAGTGTGATGCTGTTGCAAAAAAAGCAAACATGATTCTGGGATGCATTAACAGGTGTGTTGTGAGCAAGACATAAGAAGTCATTCTTGCGCTCTACTCTGCGCTGGTTAGGCCTCAACTGGAGTATTGTGTCCAGTTCTGGCCACCACATTTCAAGGAAGATGTGGAGAAATTGGAGAGGGTCCAGAGAAGAGCAACAAGAATGATTAAAGGTCTTGAGAACATGACCTATGAAGGAAGGCTGAAAGAATTGGGTTTGTTTAGTTTGGAAAAGAGAAGACTGAGAGGGGACATGATAGCAGTTTTCAGGTATCTAAAAGGGTGTCATAAGGAGGAGGGAGAAAACTTGTTCAGTAAACACTGGAATAAACTGCCTAGGGAGGTTGTGGAATCTCCATCTCTGGAGATATTTAAGAGTAGGCTAGATAAATATCTATCCGGGATGGTCTAGACAGTATTTGGTCCTGCCATGAGGGCAGGGGACTGGACTCAATGACCTCTCGAGGTCCCTTCCAGTCCTAGAATCTATGAATCTATGAAGGAGGCAACAACCTGTCATGTGTGATCTAAGGAGCAGGAAAAGAATCTGGGAATTACCTTTTGTAAAATCTCATCTTCTTTCGAAAACCTGTGGAAATAGCTGATTCAAGAAGTTGTTGACAGATGGATAGTACACGTCTATCAGCTCCTGGGTTCACCAGCCATTGTCAACCAAGCAAGTTGGCAGACTGAAGGCAGGGCAAGAATGCTGAACCAGAACGGTCTTTGCTCTTGTCACACATGACATCACAATAAACTTATGCATACACACACACACACACACACATAGACATTCAGACAGAGGCTGGTACCATTAGCAACACTGGGAGACTCGGCCAAAATCTCTAGGAATTTTGATTTCTCGGAGGGGCTGCACAAAGGACTGATACTTTGCATGTACAGAATATATCACATTGTACCTGGGGAGTCACAAAGTAGTTTACAAACTTGAATTCAAGGAGCCTGACAGCTGCCCTGAGCAGGACCAGGTGAAGGTGGGGCTGTACTGAGGGGTCTGCGAGCTGCAGCGGGACGTGCTGGACTGGGTTTCACTCTGGTGGAGCAGGTGAGAGGGTCTGGGGGCCAGTGCATTGGAGGAGGGGCTATCACCCCAGTGGCTGAAGCCCGGAGCACTGACCCCCTCACCCCTCTTGTGGCTGAAGTCCAGAGCCCCAACATCCCTCCCTGCCCTCCTGTGGATGAGTCGCAGAGCCCAGACCCCCCCACTCCCCTCCACCTCCCCAGCGGCTGAAGCTTGGAGCCCTGATCCCCCCCCATGGCAGCCGAAGACCAGGTCTCTTCCCTTCATCTCTCTTGGTGGCTTGAGCCTGGACACAAGCCCGGAGTCCTCCCTCCCCGCCTCCGCCCTGGGTGCTATAGCCCGGATCCTGGAGTCTCTACCCAGTTGTGGGAGACCAGAGCCCCAAACCCAGAGCTTCCCCCTCCATCGATCAAGCCTGGAGCCCTGAGCCCATCCCCACCCCTGGGAGTTGTTTAGGAAGAAGGTACACACCTATGTAGGGCCCTATGAAATCTCTTTTATTATTGGGGATTTTCCAATTTAGTATTTTCTGAGTTTTGTCCTTTCCATTTCTTAAAAAGTAATTCCGTCTTTATGGTTTTTGTGTTAATCACAATTGTTTGATACACTGACCACAGTTAAGTAGCTTTACTATAAATGCACACAAATGTTCAGAAATGGCTTGCAAGGGGAGAAACTGATTTTACTAAAAGAATCCTACAATTTAAACAAAACTTCCTGCAGATTCCCAGTGTACGGTAAAAGTGACATTTTGTGTGTGTGCATGGGGGAGGGAGGTTGTGGGGGGAGTGGAGTGTGTGTGTGTGTGTGTGTGTGTTGGGGGAGAGTATGTATGGGTGTGTTGGGGAGTGGGGGAGGAGTGTGTGTGTGTGGGTGGAAGTTTATGGGGCACAATGGAGGTGAGTGTGTGGGTGGGGGGTGGGGGTGGAAGTTTGTGGGGGCAGTGGAGGTGAGTGTGTGTGGGGGGGTTTGTGTGGGTGGAAGTTTGTGGGGGCAGTGGAGGTGAGTGTGTGGGTGGGGGTAGGTGGAAGTTTGTGGGGGCAGTGGAGGTGAGAGTGAGTTGGGGGGGTGTGTGGGTAGAAGTTTGTGGGGGCAGTGGATGTGAGTGTGTGGGTGGGGTGGGGTGGGTGGAAGTTTGTGGGGGCAGTGGAGGTGAGTGTGTGGGTCGGGGTGGGTGGAAGTTTGTGCGGGCAGTGGAGGTGAGTGTGTGTGTGTCGGGGGGGGTGGGTGGAAGATTGTGGGGGCAGTGGAGGTGAGTGTAGGTGGGGATGGGTGTGGGTGGAAGTTTGTGGGGGGCAGTGGAGGTGAGTGTGTGGGTGGGGTGGCCGTGGGTGGAAGTTTGTGGGGGAAGTGGAGGTGAGTGTGTGTGGGGGGGTTTGTGTGGGTGGAAGTTTGTGGGGGCAGTGGAGGTGAGTGTGTGGGTGGGGGTAGTTGGAAGTTTGTGGGGGCAGTGGAGGTGAGTGTGTGGGTGGGGGTGGGTGGAAGTTTGTGCGGGCAGTGGAGGTGAATGTGTGGGTGGGGTGGTGGTGGGTGGAAGTTTGTGGGCGCAGTGGAGGTGAGTGTGTGGGTGGGGTGTGTGTGGGTGGAAGTTTGTGGGCGCAGTGGAGGTGAGTGTGACTGTGTGTGTTGGGGCAGTCAGGAGGCCGGGGGAGCTGGAGCTGCCTGAGCAGGGCTGAGCTGAGGGGAGAGGAGCGGCCCAGGGAGTCGCGTGGGGGGCAGAGCAGCAGCAGCTGTGTGGGGGCAGAGTGGGGCTGGGGCTGGAGCCCTCTGGAGCCAGGTGCGGGGAGCAGCTGGGCAGAGTGTGGGGGTTCCTGGGCAGCGGGACCAGTACAGGGAGACCCCACCAGTCAAGAGGCCTTGCAGGCCGCACTGGGAGGGGTATTGTAACCCCCGCGGGGGGGGGGGGAGGGGCCCTGACACCTAGACACTGAGGGCGTGTGGCCACCGCCAGAGCGAGTGTCCGACTCGCAGCGTCCCTGCAGCACAGCCAGGGCCTGGCCAGGGGCCTGGGACGTGTGAGGAACAGACTGTGAACTGCCACAGCTGTTTGGGGTCCCCCGTGCCACAGAGCGGGGTGACGGCTTTTCCTTTCACCTTCCCCAGTTTCTCCTTGTTTTTAATGACTTGCTGTTTAATAACTTGTGTTTGCTTTGAACTATATGCGATGATCAATGGGTCAGGGAAGCGTCCGGAGCAGAGAGAGTACCCCGGAGTGGAGACACCCGAGCCCTGTCCTAAGTACAACAACCAGATTGGGGGTCGAGCCCCAGGAATCCTGGGCCCAGCCTTGTCTGGGTTACGAGGACTCTGCCACACGAGAGTAGAAGGGGTGTCCTGGAGTCAGGCGGGCCTCTGGGTGAAGTTAGTGGGAGCGAGGACTCAGATCCTTTCGCCAGCCAATTCCACAGGGGTAATGTATGAGCCAGGAAAGGTCCCCACGATAGCGGGACCATTCCCCCGCTTACATAGGCATGGACACAGAATGCCTTTAGCTGTGGATTGCAGTGCAGATCTGATTGGCTGTAAACCTGGATACCTCTGGCAACATGAGACCGCATGAACTGGTCCTTTCCTATGGTCTGGCTCTGGTGAGGTAAGACTAAAAGGTCTTTTCACGGTTGGACCAGGACAGACTCTGGGGAGTGCATTATTCTCCTCAGCACTTCCATTCTGTAGTGCCCTGACAGCAAGATCCCAGGTGAATGTGTGGGTTACTCTCCCTGGCAGGGTCAGGTTTTCTGTTCAGTTTTTAATGACTGAAATGCTTTTCTCTTCTTTGTAACCTAGGCACATGGTTGGACTCCAATCGCAGAGCGGAAGCAGAAAATAGTCACCATTCCCCGGAGATGCCCAGCTAAAGAGGGAACTTTTCAGTAAGAGCTCCCTGCTGGTTCACACATGCATGTAGACAGCGTCCATGCGGGTGTCTGTCAGTGAGGTTTCTCTGTCTGTTCTGTCAAATGTTTGCCTACTTGTTTTCTGGCTGGTGCCGGCTGAAAGGATTTCGTATCCGAGGAAGGACGTATCCTCCTGCTTTGCAAACAAACAAAGCAGCACATTTCATGTCCAGATTATATTTAGTCGTAAATCGACATTGTGATGGTTCCCCACCAAGGAAAGTTACCCCGTCTTTAGGAAAATGACTGAAGTACGAATGCCAAACACAATTCCAGTAGAGGATTCAAAGCAAGGTTTTCTGCATGGTGATTAAAGGCTTTAATTTAAATCAGTCCACCCTGAGGTGAACAATTAAGAGTTGTTATCTTCACTGAAGGCAGTTGAGGTCTAAGCCCTTGGTTCTGTCTAAATGGAAATTCGTTCCATTTACTAATCCGGTTTCAGGAGCATTGTGTGGGGTGCAAGGAGAGGCCAGTGCCATGAGGACAGATGGCTTTGGATGTAAAGGTCGCCGGCAGCACCTGTAACACCTCCCCCCCAACGTGCCCTCGCTTGTCCTGGCTCTGGAGCTGCGGCTGGAGCGGGGCTCGGGTCAAACCCTTTGGCGCTGAAGCCAAGTGTTGACATCTCGCTCTCGGGGGCCCAGACTGACCCAGCCACAATCCCCGCGCGGGTGGAGGGGGCGAGCTCTGTCTCCCGTGGCCGTGGGGAGCGTCTCGGGGAGAAGCGGATGCTTGCATTGGGATTTTACACAAAGACCTTTCAGAAGAGCCCTAGACGGTGTCTGAGCTGGCTCGGATGAGGCAGCAAGGGGCAACGCAGCCTGAGCCAGTGAAACTGCCAATCCCCCAGGGAGCAGTGGAAGCAGGTCCAAGCCGCAGCAAAGGGCGGTTCCTGCCGGGAGACGGGAAGCAGGCAGATTGCAGCTCTGTGGGACAGAGAGTGTCTGTTTGTTCTGTATGTGGACGGCACCTGGCACAATGGGGCTGGTCCCTGAGTGGGGCCTGTACACAATGCTAATAAAAGAAGGGGATTTGTTGGATTACTCTAAATCCCGAGTGGAAAGGTGGAGGTGACAGGGGCAAGCCCTGGACAGATGGGATCTGCCCAACCAGGGCAGCATGTGCAGGACGAGGAAGGGGAAAGGCCATTGGAAGTGTTTCCACAAAAGCAAAAAAATCAGGGAACCAGCCCAACCATGGAGGAGTGAGGCTGTTCCGTGGGCTAGATCTCCACAGACAGCAGTCATGGGCAGGCTGGGAGGGATGGCCTGGATTCACTTTGGATTGGCTCCAGTGTAAATGAGACGAGAATTGTCCCAGAAGGGCCCAGGTACAAGAGTGACAGACACTGTAGGTGGAGCCTGTGAATAAAAAAATTAGGTGCATTATAAAACAGTAGTAAAATAATCCCCCTGCTCCCCTTCTCCTGATGGGTGACCCCGAGTCTGACCTTGTACCTGTCCATTGGGCATCATCACTGAATGGGGGAGCTGTTAACGAGGCACCACAGGGATTGGCTGTAGCCCCCTCACTATTCAACTTTGTAATTAACCATCTGGAAGTAAATATAAAATCACTGCTGATAAAGTCTGTGGCTAACACAGCTTGGAGGAGTGGTAAATAATGCTAATGATGGGGCAGTTGTACAGAGCAGCCTGGATAGTTTGATAAAATGGGATTAGTAAAACAAATGCAGTTTAATACAGCCAAAAGCCAGGCCCTATAGCTGGGAACGGAGGCTGGTGGCCACACCTAGAGCCTAGGGAACCGTAGCCTGGAAAGCAGGGACTATGAAAAGGATTTAGGGTCACAGAGGACAAACAGCTGAACCTGAGCTTCTGTGAGCTGCTTTCAGATTAAGCCTGCAGCTTTGGGCAAGTAATTCAGACCCTGGGTCTGTGTTGGAGCAGACAGGCGTGTCTGGCTCAACAAGACAGGGTTCTGGGGTCCTGAGCTGCCAGGGCAGGAAAGCAGGGGCAGAAGTAGTCTTGGCACATCGGTTGGCAGCTCCCAAGGGGCTTTCTGTGATCCAACCCGTCACAAGGGACAAAACACTCCAATCCCTCCTGGTGGGAGGAGCCAGGTTTGCTCTTCAAATTCTGTCCTTGGTAGATGTCCAGGTCTGGGAATGTCCCACAACAGCATTTCTAATGGGAAGCTGGCTGCAGAACAATGAAACTGCTGAGAGCTCCTATGCAGGTGGGGTGGGAATTCAGCCTCTGTGTTCTGTCAGTGCAGCTAGAGCAATAGGAAAACCTCACCAGTCACTGTAGCAACTGTCTACTCCAAAGTACTACAGGAGCATTTTAAGTGTAGACAGCCTGAGAGTGAGACCAGATCTACCTCCAGTTGGCACTAGGGATGCGCCAGCACTGAGACTACAGCAATGACAACAGTTCAATGCTTCCGGAGTTGGCACGGAGATTCAAATCTACGTGGGAAGGCCCCAAGGGATTTCTAGTCCAGCACCTTAACCCCTCAGCCACAGCTACCTGATGGCCACTGGCTTCCCTACACTATGATTCTCTTAGTGAATTATCACTTCACATTGTTTACTCAGACCAGCCTCCCCGGCCCACTCACTGCTGTGCGGGGCTATAAGTGTGTCCATTGCTGGACAGCAGGAATTCCTGCCCATTTCCCTTCCGGCTGGAGCAGGATTGGAGTGTGTTTGTGTTAATGACATTGCTGTAGATTGTTGTTCGTTCCCCATCTTGACAATTCAGACAGTCCCTTTCCCATTCAGATCTCCAGCATTTCGTTCCAATAGCAGGGGTCCGGTTTTCTCTGGGGCACTGACATGTTTCAGGGGGTTGGTGAGTGAACTCAGCCTTGCATTCCATCCTTGACGGGGCGGGACAAGGGTGGTCAGTTTTGTTGGGCCAGCAAGTTGGCAACCCTAGATCCAGGGGAAACAAACACCCAACGAGGCTGGCCAGGGGCAGGACATCAGCTTGGAGGGGAGGGGTGGGGGTGGCAGTGACATCACAAAGGCCTGTTGCAGGAACTCGGCCTATTGGGCAAAGGTGGTGGGGAGGGGGTGACCTCACAGAGAGACCCTGACATCAGCCGTGCAGGACAGAGGTGCAGGGCCAGGCCAGTCTCTGAGACCCCCCCCCGGCTTTGCTGCCACAAATCTCCTTCGCGAGGTCTCTCCTCGAGGACTGAGAGAGAATTAGGATTCACGGATGTGAGCATGGGGAGGAACCTCTGTGGAGTTTTCTCCTTTCCTACCACTGATTGTGCCGAAAACAAACTTCCCTTTTCCAAGGTAAGAGGCCCAGAGAGGTTTGGAACCTGTTCAGTCTGATCCCCCTGGTGCAGGCAGCATTCTAAACCCAGAAAACACTGGCTTAAGGTGGCCGAATTTGATTTCCTGCCTAGGACTTTGACGCTTAGAATCCCTGGGGACATTGGGGTTTATCCTTTTTGGTTTCCCTTTTCCTCTTTCCTCCCTCCTTTCTCCTCTTCTCTTGCTTCTTTTTCCCCTTTCCCCGGCTTCCCTCCCTCTACCAAGAAGGGGTGTGTGTGTGGAGTGTGGATGGGGTGGGGGGTGCTCTCATTGCGGGAGGTCCTCACAAAGAGGTGAGGCTGGGTCTG
The DNA here is from genome assembly GCF_028017835.1 of Emys orbicularis. Lineage (NCBI taxonomy): Eukaryota > Metazoa > Chordata > Testudines > Emydidae > Emys > Emys orbicularis. Next base: position 660,903 of record NW_027045190.1, read on the forward strand.
AGAGTGATCCCCTCTGATGGTGACCTGGGCCGTCCTTTGGGACATCTGGTGAGACCTCTCAGCCTCCCGCCCCTCAGAGTCTCAGTGCTGATTGGCCAAGCAGGGGGCTATCGCCAGCGAGGAGACTCAGGTCCTTTTGGCCTCTTTTCAAATCAGGCAAATAAGTCACAACCAATCCAATGTATGGGATTAATCTTGCTGCTTCTCTCCATTAATTGTCTCTTAGCAGGTCATGATTTCCTCTAATGGTCTAGGTCTTCTAAAATACTTGCTGAATAATTCCTATGAACCACTGTTGGTCTGTAGCTCACTTGAGAGCACTTTATTCTGATCAGTCACTGTATGAAATTCAAGATGTCTCAGATAGGTTGAAAGTCAGGAGCAGTGTTTCCTCACATTTTGTATGTCCGTGTGCGGAATGAATTTTGTGATGTGCACCAATATGTGCAATTTTGTTATGTGACACATCACCTGTATATTGCTGCACATCACAAAATTCATTCTGCACATGGACGGTGTGTGGCAGGGGTGAGGCTGAAGGGTTCAGAGTGTGGGAGGGGGCTGAAGTGGGGTAGAGGGTTGGGGTGTGGGCTCTGGGGTGGGGCTGGGAATGAGGGGCTCAGGGCTAGGGCAGAGGGTTGGGGTGCAGGGGGTGAGGGCTCTGGCTGGGGGAGCGGGCTTTGGGATGGGGCTAGGAATGAGGGGCTCAGGGCTAGCTGATTCAAGAAGTTGTTGACAGATGGATAGTACGCGTCTATCAGCTCCTGGATTCACTAGCCGTTGTCAACCAAGCAAGTTGGCAGACTGAAGGCAGGGCAAGAATGCTGAACCAGAACGGTCTTTGCTCTTGTCACACATGACATCACAATAAACTTATGCATACACACACACACACACAGACATACAGACAGAGGCTGGTACCATTAGCAACAGGAATTTTGATTTCTGGGAGGGGCTGCACAAAGGACTGATACTTTGCATGTACAGAATATATCACATTGTACCTGGGGAGTCACAAAGTAGTTTACAAACTTGAATTCCAGGAGCCTGACAGCTGCCCTGAGCAGGACCAGGTGAAGGTGGGGCTGTACTGAGTGGTCTGCGAGCTGCAGCGGGACGAGCTGGACTGGGTTTCGCTCTGGTGGAGCAGGTGAGAGGGTCTGGGGGCCAGTGCATTGGGGGAGGGGCTGTCACCCCAGTGGCCGAAGCCCGGAGCACTGACCCCCTCACCCCTCTTGTGGCTGAAGTCCAGAGCCCCCACCTCCCTCCCTGCCCTCCTGTGGATGAGTCTGTGATGAACTGGGACTGTTCTTACTGTGGTCTGTGAGTGCTGACAGGGGAGTGTGGCTGGGATGGTCTGCCTTGGGCGATGGGAGAATGACTGAAGGGAAATACCTGAGCCTGTAACATGAGAACCCAGGAGGGGGCTGGGGCGAGGTGACACCTTTGCCCGGGAAACTGAACAAAGGCTGTGGGAGGGGTCGCTGAAGGGGGTCTGGGAAGCTGGCTGGTGAGGTGGCTGGAGGCAGGGAGGGCTCTGACCTCTGGAGGGGGCCTGGGGTGCCCGAGGACCCCAAGATGGACCTAACTGAGGGGTATCCTGTTGTCTGTGCCTGCAAGACCTGTCTCGGACTGTATTCCCGTCGTCTAAATAAACCTTCTGCTTTACCGGCTGGCTGAGAGTCATGGTGAATCGCAGGAAGCCGGGGGTGCAGGGCCCTGAGTCCCCCCTTACTCCGTGACAACTGGTGGCAGCGGCGGGATCTACTGCACCCCGTGGACGGCGCTTCCTGCAGTAAGTGACTGGGGTGCAGTAAAACGAAGGGGGATTGACGGGGACCAGGCGTGCTGAGGAGTCAGAGAGAGACGGTTATCACCCCTGGGAGTGTGTGACCAGCGAGAAGGACTTTTGCAGTAACAGGGTCCCCCGGGGGATCGCAGCGAGTGGTCCCAGGGGCGGAGGAGTCTGCAGCTCGACCCTGGCAGAGAGGTGGTGACCTCGAGAAGGGCTGGCACACTAGGGGTCTCCCTGGAAACTGTGGGGAGCGGTGGGCACACAGGCCTGTGAGTGGCCAGCAGGAAGATGTATGCCAAGCGGCTTAAGAGCGACCTGGTGGAGCTGTGCAAGCAGAGGGGGGTGCGCATTGGGAAGCTCACCAAAGAACAGCTCATTGCCCAGCTGGAGAAGGGAGATCGCGCGAATAAACTGATCCCTGTCTCTGAGGGAAGCAGCCTGGCAGATGCAGCGCAGGCCCCAGTGTCTGTCCCATCTGGGAGTGGTCAGCCGGCTGCTGAGGGCTTCCCGAGACCCCTCCTGCCTACGCCTAGGGGAAGGGTGGGGAGGAGCCCAGCAAATACCGAGGGCGCAGGGACCCCCCCGGCCAGCAGGGGATCCTCCCGGCCACGCGCAGCATCCGTGGAGCGGAATGGGCTGGAATGGGAGATAGAGCTAAAACTGAGAGAGCTGGAGGATCGTGAACACCAGAGACAGCATGAAGAGAAACTGAGGCAGCATGAACAGGAGGAGAAAGAGAAACTGAGGCAGCATGAACGGGAGGAGAATGAGAGACAAAGGCAGCATGAAGAGAGAGAGAGGCGGAGGCATCATGAACTGGAACTGGCGAGGCTGAAGGGCCGCGAGCCCCCGGCTGCGGTGAGTGAGGGGGGACCCAGGACTGCACGAAGCTTTGATAAGTGCATCCTGGCCCCACGTAAGGAGGGGGAGGACATGGATGACTTCCTGGATGCCTTTGAGATGGCCTGCGAGCTGCACCAGGTTGATCCTGCAGACAAACTCCGGGTTCTCACCCCCTTACTGGACCCCAAAGCCTTGGCCTTGTACCGCCAACTGGAAGAGGCGGAAAAAGGGGACTATGAACTATTCAAAAAGGCCCTGCTACGTGAGTTTGGGCTGACTTCTGAGATGTACCGGGAAAGGTTCCGGAGTCAGGATAAAACCCCGGAGATCTCATATCTGCAACTAGCCGTCCGCATGGAAGGATACGCCAGCAAGTGGGCTGCTGGGGCCCAGACAAAGGAGGACCTGGTTAAACTGCTGGTACTGGAGCAACTGTATGAGCGGTGCCCATCTGACCTGAGGCTGTGGTTGGTGGACAAAAAGCCAGAGAACCCGCGACATGCAGGCCGGCTGGCCGATGAGTTTGTGAAGAGCCGGTCAGGGGCTGGCAGGGAGGAGTCCCAAAGGAACAGTCCCACCACAACGCAGAGCGAGAGTCACCATGGGCCATCCCAGCGGGAAAATACGGAGAAACCCCACCAAAGGGGAAGATCCAGCGTCAGGTCCATCCAACCCACTCGAGGGGACCCCTGGGACATGGTCTGCTATCACTGTGACCAAAGAGGTCACATACGGGCCCAGTGCCCCAGGCTCAGGGACAGACTGAGCAGACCAAACCCACAGAGGGTTGACTGGGTAGAGACCCAGCCGGGCGAGAGGCAGCACTCCCAGGGAAGGGGGGCTGGCAGAGTACCACCTGCTAAGGAGGGAGGAGAGCTCCAGGCCTGCTCCTCTGCGGGGCGGGATGCTCCAGACTCAGGGTTTTTGGTTTATACGGTGGGCGCGGGGCGGTCCCTCCGGAAAGAGTACCTCGTTCCCCTGGAGGTGGATGGGAGGAAGGTCGATGGATACTGGGATACGGGCGCAGAGGTGACGCTGGCCCGGCCCGAGGTGGTGGCCGCAGATCAGGTGGTGCCCAACACCTACCTGACCCTGATGGGGGTGGGCGGGACACCAGTCAAAGTGCCCGTGGCGAGGGTACACCTGAAGTGGGGGGCCAAGGAGGGCCCCAAGGATGTGGGGGTACACCCGTATTTGCCCACTGAGGTGTTGATGGGGGGGGACATGGAGGACTGGTCAAGCAGCCCACCAAGTGCACTGGTTGTGACCCGCAGTCAGAGCCGGCAAGGGGCACTGCGCCCTGGCCTTGGGGAGGGTGCCTTGCCCGAGGCGCAGGACCCTAACCTGGTGGGGAGGGAACGCCCAGGGACACGGCTCAGGGAGGCTGCGGCTTCAGACCCAGCCGGCAAGAGAGAGCAGGTGGCCATCCCTGTCCCAGCTGCTGAGTTCCAGGCCGAGGTGCAAAAAGATCCCTCCTTGCGGAAGATAAGGGACCTGGCCGACCTCGGTGCGGTACAGACCATGGGGAGAGGTGGCCGGAAAAGGTTCCTGTGGGAGAAGGGGTTCCTGTACCGAGAATGGGCTCCCCCAGGGAAAATGGAGTCAGGGGGGTTCAGGAGGCAGCTGGTGGTACCCCAGAAGTATCGCCGCCAGCTGCTGTACCGGGCCCATGACATTCCCCTCTCAGGGCACCAGGAAACCTGGCGTACCCAGCAAAGGCTGCTACGGAGCTTTTACTGGCCTGGGGTCTTTGTTACTGTCCGGCAGTACTGCCGATCCTGTGACCCCTGTCAGAGGGGGAGGAAGGCCCGGGGCAAGGGGAAAACGGCTTTAGGACCCTTGCCCAGCATAGAGGAGCCTTTCCAGAGGGTGGCCAAGGTTAAAAGGGGGGCTCTGAACCAAGAGAGCCCGAAGCACAGACCTCCAGACTGGAGCGCTGGGAGAAGACCGCAGCCCAGTTGGACCCCAGGGGTATTGGGGTGGAAAGAGGGCACAGGCCGCATAACCCTTCCCACATGCGAACTGCAAATGCCCTCGAGCACCCCCGACCTAAGGGGGGGCGTGAAACTGGAGGGGCCTGGTGTAATTCTCACCAAGGAATGGGAGGGATGCGGGGGCATCCATGGGAACGGGGGTAGGTTCGAACTTCCCCGGGTCACTGGCTAAAGTGACCCCGCTCAGTTCGGTCTCGAAGGGGGGAGATGTGACGAACTGGGACTGTTCTTACTGTGGTCTGTGAGTGCTGACAGGGGAGTGTGGCTGGGATGGTCTGCGTTGGGGGATGGGAGAATGACTGAAGGGAAATACCTGAGCCTGTAACATGAGAACCCAGGAGGGGGCTGGGGCGAGGTGACACCTTTGCCCGGGAAACTGAACAAAGGCTGTGGGAGGGGTCGCTGAAGGGGGTCTGGGAAGCTGGCTGGTGAGGTGGCTGGAGGCAGGGAGGGCTCTGACCTCTGGAGGGGGCCTGGGGTGCCCGAGGACCCCAAGATGGACCTAACTGAGGGGTATCCTGTTGTCTGTGCCTGCAAGACCTGTCTCGGACTGTATTCCCGTCGTCTAAATAAACCTTCTGCTTTACTGGCTGGCTGAGAGTCATGGTGAATCGCAGGAAGCCGGGGGTGCAGGGCCCTGAGTCCCCCCTTACTCCGTGACAGAGTCGCAGAGCCCCCACTCCCCTCCACCGCCCCAGCGGCTGAAGCTTGGAGCCCTGATCTCCCCCCCATGGCAGCCGAAGACCAGGTCTCTTCCCTTCATCTCTCTTGGTGGCTTGAGCCTGGACACAAGCCCGGAGTCCTCCCTCCCCCCCTCCGCCCTGGGTGCTATAGCCCAGATCCTGGAGTCTCTACCCAGTTGTGGGAGACCAGAGCCCCAAACCCAGCGCTCCCCCTCCATACATCAAGCCTGGAGCCCTGAGCCCATCCCCACCCCCGGGAGTTGTTTCGGAAGATGGTACACGCCTATGTAGGGCCCTATGAAATCTCTTTTATTATTGGGGATTTTCCAATTTAGTATTTTCTGAGTTTTGTCCTTTCCATTTCTTAAAAATTAATTCCGTCTTTATGGTTTTTGTGTTAATCACAATTGTTTGATACACTGACCACAGTTAAGTAGCTTTACTATAAATGCACACAAATGTTCAGATATGGCTTGCAAGGGGAGAAACTGATTTTACTAAAAGAATCCTACACTTTAAACAAAACTTCCTGCAGATGCCCAGAGTACGGTAAAAGTGACATTTTAAACTCACCTTTTAAAGTAGCCGTAAGGAACACGAGCAACTGACATTGCTGAACAGTGACACTACAGTCCACAGCAGTGTGTGTGTGCATGGGGGAGGGAGGTTGTGGGGGGAGTGGAGTGTGTGTGTGTGTGTGTGTGTGTGTGTTGGGGGAGAGTATGTATGGGTGTGCTGGGGAGTGGGGGAGGAGTGTGTGTGTGTGGGTGGAAGTTTATGGGGCGCAGTGGAGGTGAGTGTGTGGGGGTGGAGGGGCGGAAGTTTGTGGGGGCAGTGGAGGTGAGTGTGGGGGGGTGGAAGTTTGTGGGGGCAGTGGAGGTGAGTGTGTGAGTTGGGGGGTGTGTGGGTGGAAGTTTGTGGGGGCGGTGGAGGTGAGTGTGTGGGTGGGGTGGGGTGGGGGTGGGTGAAAGTTTGTGGGGGCAGTGGATGTGAGGGTAGGGGGGTGGAAGTTTGTGGGGGCTGTGGAGGTGAGTGTGGGGGGGGTGAAAGTTTGTGGGGGCAGTGGATGTGAGGGTAGGGGGGTGGAAGTTTGTGGGGGCTGTGGAGGTGAGTGTGGGGGGGGTGGAAGTTTGTGGGGGCAGTGGAGGTGAGTGTGACTGTGTGTCTTGGGGCAGTCAGGAGGCCGGGGGTCCCGTCCTCCGTGTGAGCTGGAGCTGCCTGAGCAGGGCTGAGCTGAGGGGAGAGAAGCAGCCCAGGGAGCTCTGTCTCCCGTGGCCGTGGGGAGCGTCTCGGGGAGAAGCGGATGCTCCGCCCCCCGTGAGCTTGTGGACTCCGGGCTTGTGTCCAGTGCAGCGGGGGGACCGGGACCGAGCACAGCGACGCCCCGGGGCCGGGCGGGGATGTCCTAGGGCTGAAAGTGCCACTTAGACCTCACCGGGCACCGCGGCTGAGCGCCCCGGGGCTCCCGAGCCGGGCGGTTCGGTTCGGTGCGGTGCGCCCCGGGGTGCGCGGGCCCGAACCAACCTCCGCGGGGGACGGGCACCCCGCTCTGCCCCGGCCCCGCCCCCAGCCCCGCCCTGCTGTGCCCCGCCCCCGCCCCCAGCCCCGCCCCGCTGTGCCCCGGCCCCGCCCCCAGCCCCGCCCCGCTCTGCAGCGGCCCCGCCCCCAGCCCCGCCCCAAGCTCTGGCCCGGCCCCGGCCCCTGTCCCGCCCCTGCTCTGGCCCAATCCCGCCCCGCCCGGCCCCGCCCCTGCTCCCGCCCCGCCCCGCTCTACCCCGGCCCCGCCCCTACTCCAGCCCCGCCCCGCTGTGCCCCGGCCCCGCCCCTGCTCCAGCCCCGCCCCGCTGTGCCCCGGCCCCGCCCGCAGCCCCGCCCCGCTGTGCCCCAGCCCCGCCCCTGTCCCGCCTAGCTCTGCCCCTCCCCCGCCTCCAGTCCAGTCCCTGCTCCGACCCCGCCCCCAGCCCCGCCCCGCTCGGCCACCGCCCCTGCCCCGCCCCGCCCCCCGCCCTGACCCGCTCTGCCCCGGGCACGCCCCAGCCCCGCCTCCCCCGGGGCTTGGCCTCTGCCCTGATCGCTCTGCCCCACCCCCAGCCGCCACATGCCCCGCCCACTGCCACCTCCTTTCGCCTCCCTAGCGCCGCCGCCCCTGAAACCCCTCTAACCAGGCCGAGGCCGGAAGCGGAAGTGAGTGCGGAGTTCAGGACGCCATTAGGAGAAGGTCAGAGGCGCCAGAGGGTGGCGTGGGGCGAGGAGGGGCTGTTGCGCGCTGCTTCTGCCAGCCCCGGTGCATTGTGGGATTCTTTCTCCCTCCCAGCGAGTGTCTCCTGTTCCACCCACCCCGACCCTCACCTCCACTGCGCCCACAAACTTCCACCCACACCCCCCCACACACTCACCTCCACTGCCCCCACAAACTTCCACCCACCCCCACCCACACACTCACCTCCACTGCCCCCCACAAACTTCCATGCCCACCCCCACCCACACATTCACTGCCCCCACAAACTTCCACACACACACACCCCCACCCTCACCTCCACTGCGCCCCATAAACTTCCACACAAACACTCACACTCCTCCCCCACTCCCCATCACACCCATACATACTCTACACACACACACACTCCACTCCCCCCACAACCTCCCTCCCCCATGCACACACACACTGCTGTGGACTGTAGTGTCACTGTTCAGCAATGTCAGTTGGTCGTGTTACTTACGACTGCTTTAAAAGGTGAGTTAAAAATGTCACTTTTACCGTACTCTGGGCATCTGCAGGAAGTTTTGTTTAAATTGTAGGATTCTTTTAGTAAAATCAGTTTCTCCCCTTGCAAGCCATTTCTGAACATTTGTGTGCATTTATAGTAAAGCTACTTAACTGTGGTCAGTGTATCAAACAATTGTGATTAACACAAAAACCATAAAGACGGAATTAATTTTTAAGAAATGGAAAGGACAAAACTCAGAAAATACTAAATTGGAAAATCCCCAATAATAAAAGAGATTTCATAGGGCCCTACATAGGCGTGTACCATCTTCCGAAACAACTCCCGGGGGTGGGGATGGGCTCAGGGCTCCAGGCTTGATCTATGGAGGGGGAGCGCTGGGTTTGGGGCTCTGGTCTCCCACAACTGGGTAGAGACTCCAGGATCCGGGCTAGAGCACCCAGGGCGGAGGGGGGGAGGGAGGACTCCGGGCTTGTGTCCAGGCTCAAGCCACCAAGAGAGATGAAGGGAAGAGACCTGGACTTCGGCTGCCATGGGGGGGAGATCAGGGCTCCAAGCTTCAGGCGCTGGGGAGGTGGAAGGGAGTGGGGGCTCTGGGCTCTGCGATTCATCCACAGGAGGGCAGGGAGGGAGGTGGGGGCTCTGGACTTCAGCCACAAGAGGGGTGAGGGGGTCAGTGCTCCGGGCTTCGGCCACTGGGGTGACAGCCCCTCCCCCAATGCACTGGCCCCCAGACCCTCTCACCTGCTCCACCAGAGCGAAACCCAGTCCAGCTCGTCCCGCTGCAGCTCGCAGACCCCTCAGTACAGCCCCACCTTCACCTGGTCCTGCTCAGGGCAGCTGTCAGGCTCCTGGAATTCAAGTTTGTAAACTACTTTGTGACTCCCCAGGTACAATGTGATATATTCTGTACATGCAAAGTATCAGTCCTTTGTGCAGCCCCTCCCAGAAATCAAAATTCCTGTTGCTAATGGTACCAGCCTCTGTCTGTATGACTGTGTGTGTGTGTGTATGCATAAGTTTATTGTGATGTCATGTGTGACAAGAGCAAAGACCGTTCTGGTTCAGCATTCTTGCCCTGCCTTCAGTCTGCCAACTTGCTTGGTTGACAACGGCTAGTGAACCCAGGAGCTGATAGACGCGTACTATCCATCTGTCAACAACTTCTTGAATCAGCTATTTCCACAGCTTTTTGGAAGAAGATGAGATTTTACAAAAGGTAATTCCCAGATTCTTTTCCTGCTCCTTAGATCACACATGACAGGTTGTTGCCTCCTTCATAGATTCATAGATTCTAGGACAGGAAGGGACCTCGAGAGGTCATTGAGTCCAGTCCCCTGCCCTCATGGCAGGACCAAATACTGTCTAGACCATGCTGGACCCTCTCCAATTTCTCCACATCTTCCTTGAAATGTGGTGGCCAGAACTGGACACAATACTCCAGTTGAGGCCTAACCAGCGCAGAGTAGAGCGCAAGAATGACTTCTTATGTCTTGCTCACAACACACCTGTTAATGCATCCCAGAATCATGTTTGCTTTTTTTGCAACAGCATCACACTGTTGACTCATATTTAGCTTGTGGTCCCCTATAACGCCTAGATCCCTTTCTGCCGTACTCCTTCCTAGACAGTCTCTTCCCATTCTGTATGTGTGAAACTGATTGTTCCTTCCTAAGTGGAGCACTTTGCATTTGTCTTTGTTAAACTTCATCCTGTTTACCTCAGACCATTTCTCCAATTTGTCCAGTTCATTTTGACCAGCCTCCCCGGCCCACTCACTGCTGTGCGGGGCTGTAAGTGTGTCCATTGCTGGACAGCAGGAATTCCTGCCCATTTCCCTTCCGGCTGGAGCAGGATTGGAGTGTGTTTGTGTTAATGACATTGCTGTAGATTGTTGTTCGTTCCCCATCTTGACAATTCAGACAGTCCCTTTCCCATTCAGCCCCAAACATTTATCATCCAGGAGTAAGATCCCCAAATAATGAGACTGTCTTAACCAAACAAAGAGTAAATTAGGAGCAGGGGGCGTGTGCGCGCATAGGGGGTGGGGGGATATTTTCAAATTCTGAGCCCTTAGCGGGAAGTCTGATGCCCCCCCATGATTGTTTGACCTAGGGATGTAAATATTGGTTAAAACGATTAACCGGTTAGAATTATATCATTTAACTCATTAACCGTTTTACCTCAGGTCTCTCCAGCGGGCCGGCACAGGGCAGCCGGGGCTGGGGTCCCACCGACCAGGTACGGCAGGGTCTGCTCCAGGCTGCCGGGGGTCCCCCGTGCCACAGAGCGGGGTGACGGCTTTTCCTTTCACCTTCCCCAGTTTCTCCTTGTTTTTAATGACTTGCTGTTTAATAACTTGTGTTTGCTTTGAACTATATGCGATGATCAATGGGTCAGGGAAGCGTCCGGAGCAGAGAGAGTACCCCGGAGTGGAGACACCCGAGCCCTGTCCTAAGTACAACAACCAGATTGGGGGTCGAGCCCCAGCCTCGTAACCCAGCCTTGTCTTGGAATTGTGTTTGGCATTCGTACTTCAGTCATTTTCCTAAAGACGGGGTAACTTTCCTTGGTGGGGAACCATCACAATGTCGATTTACGACTAAATATAATCTGGACATGAAATGTGCTGCTTTTTTTGTTTGCTAAGCAGGAGGATACGTCCTTCCTCGGATACGAAATCCTTTCAGCCGGCACCAGCCAGAAAACAAGTAGGCAAACATTTGACAGAACAGACAGAGAAACCTCACTGACAGACACCCGCATGGACGCTGTCTACATGCATGTGTGAACCAGCAGGGAGCTCTTACTGAAAAGTTCCCTCTTTAGCTGGGCATCTCCGGGGAATGGTGACTATTTTCTGCTTCCGCTCTGCGATTGGAGTCCAACCATGTGCCTAGGTTACAAAGAAGAGAAAAGCATTTCAGTCATTAAAAACTGAACAGAAAACCTGACCCTGCCAGGGAGAGTAACCCACACATTCACCTGGGATCTTGCTGTCAGGGCACTACAGAATGGAAGTGCTGAGGAGAATAATGCACTCCCCAGAGTCTGTCCTGGTCCAACCGTGAAAAGACCTTTTAGTCTTACCTCACCAGAGCCAGACCATAGGAAAGGACCAGTTTTCAGAGTAGCAGCCGTGTTAGTCTGTATCCGCAAAAATAACAGGAGTACTTGTGGCACCTTAGAGACTAACAAATTTATTAGAGCATAAGCTTTCGTGGGCTACAACCCACTTCTTCGGATGCATCCGAAGAAGTGGGTTGTAGCCCACGAAAGCTTATGCTCTAATAAATTTGTTAGTCTCTAAGGTGCCACAAGTACTCCTGTTATTTTTGAGGAAAGGACCAGTTCATGCGGTCTCATGTTGCCAGAGGTATCCAGGATTTACAGCCAATCAGATCTGCAGTGCAATCCACAGCTAAAGGCATTCTGTGTCCAGGCCTATGTAAGCGGGGGAATGGTCCCGCTATCGTGGGGACCTTTCCTGGCTCATACACTACCCCTGTGGAATTGGCTGGCGAAAGGATCTGAGTCCTCGCTCCCACTCCCGCCTGACTCCAGGACACCCCTTCTACTCTCGTGTGGCAGAGTCCTCGTAACCCAGACAAGGCTGGGCCCAGGATTCCTGGGGCTCGACCCCCAATCTGGTTGTTGTACTTAGGACAGGGCTCGGGTGTCTCCACTCCGGGGTACTCTCTCTGCTCCGGACGCTTCCCTGACCCATTGATCATCGCATATAGTTCAAAGCAAACACAAGTTATTAAACAGCAAGTCATTAAAAACAAGGAGAAACTGGGGAAGGTGAAAGGAAAAGCCGTCACTCCGCTCTGTGGCACGGGGGACCCCAAACAGCTGTGGCAGTTCACAGTCTGTTCCTCACCCGTCCCAGGCCCCTGGCCAGGCGCTGGCTGTGCTGCAGGGACGCTGCGGGTCGGACACTCGCTCTGGCGGTGGCCACACGCCCTCAGTGTCTAGGTGGCAGGGCCCCTCCCCCCCCGCGGGGGTTACAATACCCCTCCCAGTGCGGCCTGCAAGGCCTCTTGACTGGTGGGGTCTCCCTGTACTGGGCCCGCTGCCCAGGAACCCCCACACTCTGCCCAGCTGCTCCCCGCACCTGGCTCCAGAGGGCTCCAGCCCCAGCCCCACTCTGCCCCCACACAGCTGCTGCTGCTCTGCCCCCCACGCGACTCCCTGGGCCGCTCCTCTCCCCTCAGCTCAGCCCTGCTCAGGCAGCTCCAGCTCCCCCGGCCTCCTGACTGCCCCAACACACACAGTCACACTCACCTCCACTGCGCCCACAAACTTCCACCCACCACCACCCCACCCACACATTCACCTCCACTGCCCGCACAAACTTCCACCCACCCCCACCCACACACTCACCTCCACTGCCCCCACAAACTTCCACCTACCCCCACCCACACACTCACCTCCACTGCCCCCACAAACTTCCACCCACACAAACCCCCCCACACACACTCACCTCCACTGCCCCCACAAACTTCCACCCACGGCCACCCCACCCACACACTCACCTCCACTGCCCCCCACAAACTTCCACCCACACCCACACTCACCTCCACTGCCCCCACAAACTTCCACCCACACCCCCCCCAACTCACACTCACCTCCACTGCCCCCACAAACTTCCACCTACCCCCACCCCACCCACACACTCACCTCCACTGCCCCCACAAACTTCCACCCACACACCCCCCCAACTCACACTCACCTCCACTGCCCCCACAAACTTCCACCTACCCCCACCCACACGCTCACCTCCACTGCCCCCACAAACTTCCACCCACACAAACCCCCCCCCACACACTCACCTCCACTGCCCCCCACAAACTTCCACCCACACCCACACCCACCCACACTCACCTCCACTGCCCCCCACAAACTTCCACCCACACCCACACCCACCCACACTCACCTCCACTGCCCCCACAAACTTCCACCCACACCCCCCCCAACTCACACTCACCTCCACTGCCCCCACAAACTTCCACCTACCCCCACCCCACCCACACACTCACCTCCACTGCCCCCACAAACTTCCACCCACACCCCCCCCAACTCACACTCACCTCCACTGCCCCCACAAACTTCCACCTACCCCCACCCACACGCTCACCTCCACTGCCCCCACAAACTTCCACCCACACAAACCCCCCCACACACACTCACCTCCACTGCCCCCACAAAATTCCACCCCCACCCCCACCCACACACTCACCTCCATTGTGCCCCATAAACTTCCACCCACACACACACACTGCTCCCCCACTCCCCAACACACCCATACATACTCTCCCCCAACACACACACACACACACACACACTCCACTCCCCCACAACCTCCCTCCCCCATGCACACACACAAAATGTCACTTTTACCGTACACTGGGAATCTGCAGGAAGTTTTGTTTAAATTGTAGGATTCTTTTAGTAAAATCAGTTTCTCCCCTTGCAAGCCATTTCTGAACATTTGTGTGCATTTATAGTAAAGCTACTTAACTGTGGTCAGTGTATCAAACAATTGTGATTAACACAAAAACCATAAAGACGGAATTACTTTTTAAGAAATGGAAAGGACAAAACTCAGAAAATACTAAATTGGAAAATCCCCAATAATAAAAGAGATTTCATAGGGCCCTACATAGGTGTGTACCTTCTTCCTAAACAACACCCAGGGGTGGGGATGGGCTCAGGGCTCCAGGCTTGATCGATGGAGGGGGAAGCTCTGGGTTTGGGGCTCTGGTCTCCCACAACTGGGTAGAGACTCCAGGATCCGGGCTATAGCACCCAGGGCGGAGGCGGGGAGGGAGGACTCCGGGCTTGTGTCCAGGCTCAAGCCACCAAGAGAGATGAAGGGAAGAGACCTGGTCTTCGGCTGCCATGGGGGGGGGGATCAGGGCTCCAAGCTTCAGCCGCTGGGGAGGTGGAGGGGAGTGGGGGGGTCTGGGCTCTGCGACTCATCCACAGGAGGGCAGGGAGGGATGTTGGGGCTCTGGACTTCAGCCACAAGAGGGGTGAGGGGGTCAGTGCTCCGGGCTTCAGCCACTGGGGTGATAGCCCCTCCTCCAATGCACTGGCCCCCAGACCCTCTCACCTGCTCCACCAGAGTGAAACCCAGTCCAGCACGTCCCGCTGCAGCTCGCAGACCCCTCAGTACAGCCCCACCTTCACCTGGTCCTGCTCAGGGCAGCTGTCAGGCTCCTTGAATTCAAGTTTGTAAACTACTTTGTGACTCCCCAGGTACAATGTGATATATTCTGTACATGCAAAGTATCAGTCCTTTGTGCAGCCCCTCCGAGAAATCAAAATTCCTAGAGATTTTGGCCGAGTCTCCCAGTGTTGCTAATGGTACCAGCCTCTGTCTGAATGTCTATGTGTGTGTGTGTGTGTGTGTATGCATAAGTTTATTGTGATGTCATGTGTGACAAGAGCAAAGACTGTTCTGGTTCAGCATTCTTGCCCTGCCTTCAGTCTGCCAACTTGCTTGGTTGACAATGGCTGGTGAACCCAGGAGCTGATAGACGTGTACTATCCATCTGTCAACAACTTCTTGAATCAGCTATTTCCACAGGTTTTCGAAAGAAGATGAGATTTTACAAAAGGTAATTCCCAGATTCTTTTCCTGCTCCTTAGATCACACATGACAGGTTGTTGCCTCCTTCATAGATTCATAGATTCTAGGACTGGAAGGGACCTCGAGAGGTCATTGAGTCCAGTCCCCTGCCCTCATGGCAGGACCAAATACTGTCTAGACCATCCCGGATAGATATTTATCTAGCCTACTCTTAAATATCTCCAGAGATGGAGATTCCACAACCTCCCTAGGCAGTTTATTCCAGTGTTTACTGAACAAGTTTTCTCCCTCCTCCTTATGACACCCTTTTAGATACCTGAAAACTGCTATCATGTCCCCTCTCAGTCTTCTCTTTTCCAAACTAAACAAACCCAATTCTTTCAGCCTTCCTTCATAGGTCATGTTCTCAAGACCTTTAATCATTCTTGTTGGTCTTCTCTGGACCCTCTCCAATTTCTCCACATCTTCCTTGAAATGTGGTGGCCAGAACTGGACACAATACTCCAGTTGAGGCCTAACCAGCGCAGAGTAGAGCGCAAGAATGACTTCTTATGTCTTGCTCACAACACACCTGTTAATGCATCCCAGAATCATGTTTGCTTTTTTTGCAACAGCATCACACTGTTGACTCATATTTAGCTTGTGGTCCACTATAACGCCTAGATCCCTTTCTGCCGTACTCCTTCCTAGACAGTCTCTTCCCATTCTGTATGTGTGAAACTGATTGTTCCTTCCTAAGTGGAGCACTTTGCATTTGTCTTTGTTAAACTTCATCCTGTTTACCTCAGACCATTTCTCCAATTTGTCCAGTTCATTTTGACCAGCCTCCCCGGCCCACTCACTGCTGTGCGGGGCTGTAAGTGTGTCCATTGCTGGACAGCAGGAATTCCTGCCCATTTCCCTTCCGGCTGGAGCAGGATTGGAGTGTGTTTGTGTTAATGACATTGCTGTAGATTGTTGTTCGTTCCCCATCTTGACAATTCAGACAGTCCCTTTCCCATTCAGCCCCAAACATTTATCATCCAGGAGTAAGATCCCCAAATAATGAGACTGTCTTAACCAAACAAAGAGTAAATTAGGAGCAGGGGGCGTGTGCGCGCATAGGGGGTGGGGGGATATTTTCAAATTCTGAGCCCTTAGCGGGAAGTCTGATGCCCCCCCCATGATTGTTTGACCTAGGGATGTAAATAGTGGTTAAAACGATTAACCGGTTAGAATTATATCATTTAACTCGTTAACCGTTTTACCTCAGGTCTCTCCAGCGGGCCGGCACAGGGCAGCCGGGGCTGGGGTCCCACCGACCAGGTACGGCAGGGTCTGCTCCAGGCTGCCTTGGCTGCCGCAGACAGGGCTGGAGCCACTCCAGCGTGGCTCTGTCCGGGATCCTGCCTCCCCACCGGCGTGGGGCTGCCCCCCCCCCAGCACACTGCGGCCGGGACTCCTCTGGCCCAGGGGGGCTGGCCGGTCGGCGGGGTTAACTGGCAAGGTCCAGTTAACCGGTAAGCAAACTAGTAAACCCAGTACTTCCTGGTTCACCTTTGATATCCCTGGTTTGACCATGTCTAGGAAAAAAGCTTCCCAGTGTCTGCTGGGCGGGGCAGCCCCTCCCAATCTCGTACCCCATGGGCTGGGGGAGCTGCCATTGTATCTGTGCCCATCCCCCTCCCTCCTCCTGCCCTCTGGCTCTGCCCTCCCCAGCCAGTCTCTGCTTGTTCCATAGTCTCCCTCCAGCCCCCCCACAGCCCCTCCCCCACATCCCCCCTTTTCTTCCCTTTATCGGACACTCAGAGTTTCCCTCTAGTCCAGCTCTGCTCCCCTGAGCCCCAGAATTCTCCCCCTGCCCCGATACCTGTGTGTTCCCCCAGCCTCCCTCCAGCGCCCCACATCCCCCGGCCCCCTCCCGCCCCCTGCATCCCTGTTCCCTAATTCCTGCCCTCTCCCAGATCCCTGGTCACCCCCCTCCTACATCCCTGTTCCCCAATTCCTGCCCCCTCCCACATCCCTGCTCACCCCCCTCCCACATCCCTGTTCCCCAATTCCTGCCCCCTCCCAGATCCCTGGTCACCCCCCTCCTACATCCCTGTTCCCCAATTCCTACCCCCTCCCACATCCCCGGTCACCCCCCTCCCACATCCCTGTTCCCCAATTCCTACCCCTCCCAGATCCCCGGTCACCCCCCTCCCGCCCCCTACCACATTCCCCTTCCCCCTCCTGCCCCCTCCCACATCCCTGCTCACCCCCCTCCCACATCCCTGTTCCCCAATTCCTGCCCCCTCCCAGATCCCTGGTCACCCCTCTCCTACATCCCTGTTCCCCAATTCCTACCCCCTCCCACATCCCCGGTCACCCCCCTCCCACATCCCTGCTCACCCCCTACCACATCCCTGTTCCCCAATTCCTACCCCCTCCCACATCCCCAGTCACCCCCTCCCACCCCCTCCCACATCCCTGCTCACCCCCCTCCCACATCCCTGTTCCCCAATTCCTGCCCCCTCCCAGATCCCTGGTCACCCCCCTCCTACATCCCTGTTCCCCAATTCCTACCCCCTCCCACATCCCCGGTCACCCCCCTCCCACATCCCTGTTCCCCAATTCCTGCCCCCTCCCAGATCCCCGGTCACCCCCCTCCCGCCCCCTACCACATTCCCCTTCCCCCTCCTGCCCCCTCCCACATCCCTGCTCACCCCCCTCCCACATCCCTGTTCCCCAATTCCTGCCCCCTCCCAGATCCCTGGTCACCCCTCTCCTACATCCCTGTTCCCCAATTCGTACCCCCTCCTACATCCCCGGTCACCCCCCTCCCACAACCCTGCTCACCCCCCTACCACATCCCTGTTCCCCAATTCCTACCCCCTCCCACATCCCCGGTCACCCCCCTCCCTCCCCCTCCCACTCCCACATCCCTGTTCCCCAATTTCTGCCCCCTCCCAGATCCCCGGTCATCCCCCTCCCGCCCCCTGCATCCCTGTTCCCCAATTCCTGCCCCCTCCCACAAAGCCGGTCACCCCCCTCCCGCCCCCTACCACATTCCCCTTCCCCCTCCTGCCCCCTCCCACATCCCTGCTCACCCCCCTCCCACATCCCTGTTCCCCAATTCCTGCCCCCTCCCACATCCCCTGTCACTCCTCTCCCGCCCTCTCCCACATCACCCTTCCCCCTCCCCCTTCCTGCCCCCTCCCACATCCCTGGTCACCCCCCTCCTGCATCCCTGTTCCCCAATTCCTGCCCCCTCCCACAACCCTTCCCCCTCCCCCCGGCTCCCCACATGTCGCTGCCCCGCCCCCACCCCCTGCAAACCCTGGGCGCTGCAGCCGCTTCCCTCTGCCCGAGGCCGGGACTCGCAGCTCGCCCCGCTGGGAGCAGCCTGGGCCCCCCGCCCCGCACAGGCTGCACCGGGAGCAGCTCTCTGCGGGGGGCAGGTCTCCCCTTCTCCCCACATGGGGCACTGCCGGGGGGGCTCGGGGTCCCAGTCAGGGGGGCCGGGCCGGGGTCTCTGCCCGGGGTGAGTCTCGGTGGGGGGGGAGGCAGTGGGAATGTCCCTCCCCCGCCTGCAGCCAGGGCTCCGGGGGCCCCAGCGGCAGCAGCCGAGGCCCGGGGGGCTGGCAAGGCAGCGCCCGCAATTCACTCCTGCTGCTGGGCTGGGCCCCGGCTCGCTCCGCCCGGCGCCTCCTGGGCCCTGGCGAGCTGGAGTCGCTGGGTCTGGCCGGGGGGTCTGGCTCTTATTCATGTCTTGTGGCGTCACCCCCGGCCCCCAGCAGGGACGTGGGGCCAAGGGGTCCATGCCCAGGGGCCCAGGGATTTCAAAGGCGCCGGGCCGAGGGGATCGATCTGTGTTTTTAAATAAAAATGAAGATACAAAATGTCACTAGATCAGTCGATGCCACAACTTACGCCTAGTGGGTGACAGACCCCCCGTCCCCCGCTGGTGCACACAGCCAGAGATGCCCCAAGGCCGACCAACAACCGTGGTCTGGTGCCACCCCACTACCCCGCCCACAGACCCATGGGGCTTCCCCCCACAAGCCCCCAGGCCCCAGTGTGGCCCACCACTCCACAATCCCCCACCGACTGTCCTCCTCGCCCCAAGCCAGGGTGCAGCCACCCCACCCAGCTGTGCCACCCGACAACCCCTCCCCCCACAGCCCCCCACAGCCATGCTGTGTCCCCCTGGGGGCAGCCATGCTGCTGCCCCTCACTACCTCCCAGCCCAACAGCCACAGCCATGCCATTGACCCAAGCCCCCGATCCAAGTCCCCTATAGCCTCTCCCTCCCCCAGGCCCCTCCCAGACCCAGGCCCCATCCATACAACCCAATCGCCCCCTGCCAACAACCCCCCTCTCCTCTCCCACAGCACCGATCCATCCCCTACCCTCCCACACCACACAGACCCCTCCACCTCCCAGCTGTGCCACCCCCCCACCCCGAGCCAGACCACCAACCCCGTCAGACACCCTCCCCTGCTGGTGCACCAAGGTCTCCCCAAGACCGACAACAGCTATGAATTAAAACCCCACAGTGTTTGTTGGGGCTACTGGAGCCGTGGGACCTACCTGGAGATGCTGAAATCTCACTCTTGTCTCTCTCCTCCTGCCCCCATCTCCAAGCCAGGCACTGGGCAGTTCAGTGGTGAAGTGATGAACTGATGATCATCAGTTTGTTTTATGATGGGGGGAGGGGGGAGGTTTAAACTATTTCCCTGGATCAAGTCTCCCTTGGTGTAGTAAGTGAAGGCCCTGATAAAGGCTCAGGATGAGGCCTGAGGCCTGAACTAAAGTAATGGTCAAGACTTTGCTAACATAAAGCAAAGTTAATCTGTGAGCAAGAGGCAGGCCCTGCTCACAGAAGCTGGCAAGGAAAGGGCTGATGTTGCATAAATATATATCCACTTAGCATAGTTACAGTATAAACATGGTACCAAGACACACTATACCGAAACATTCCACAGATAACATGGAACAGGCCGACCCATCCCAATGACAGGGGCAAAAGGGTAAAATGATGGATAGAGTTGTTTTGATCCAACCAACAGGTACAAGGTGCGAGGCGGCACTTTACTACGTAGGGAGGTTGTACCTTGCTACGTGGAGGGGTTGCACCTCAATACGTCAGGAGTGATATGTAACTTGTTTGTACCCGTGTATAAGAATGTATCCCTGGGGTGGTGTCTTTGTCCGGCCACGGGGGCAGTGGAAAGTCCCGCCACTGAGCCGGGTCCTTGCCAAGAGGCACTTTCTCGTAGTATGCCAGGTAGACTAAGTAATCTACGGGGAACTGCCATTGTGTCCGAGATCGCAATAAACCTAGTCGAAGTGACTTTGCATCTTACTAGACTCTGTGGTTATTGGGGGTTCTCTTCGGGTTTGCTGGGTCAGCTATCTGCGCAGAGCTGGGGCAGCACAAAGAGGGAATACACGCACGCAGCTGAGTGATATCAACACAGGAGAAAGCAGAGCACCACACCGGTAGCATCTGAAAACACTTGGCAGCTCAGTCACCATTTCAGCTAGAGCAGAGCTGGGCACTGGGCCACCCGGGGCCTTTAACACCACAGCCCTGGGGAGGGGGTGATGAGCTGCACCATCCAGTGAGGAACACAAGTCCTTCTACCCTCCACCACACCGTACTTTGGAACTGCTGCTGACGGCTCCCCCCATCCATGGTAACTTTTATCCCCTCTGCCTCCCTCTATCTGGGGGTTTTCCCTTCTGCACCTACCTGGCAGGGCAGGCCGCCCCCCACCCCAGTCTGAACCCCTGAGCTTGTCCCAGTTTTGTCCCTCTGCCCATCCCTCCCCTCCGATTTCCCCCCTTCAGGGGGATTTTCCCTGCCTTTGATTGCAGGGAGCAGATTCTGATGGCGCGTGAGGCAGCAACTTGCAGATGTTACTGAGCATGTGAGAAGAACATTAGAAGATATGAACGGTCAGACTGGGTCAGACCAAAGGTCCATCTAGCCCAGTGTCCTGTCTGCTGACAGCGGCCAGTGCCAGGTGCCCCAGAGGGAATGAACAGACAGGAATCATCCAGTGACCCATCCCCTGTCCCCCATTCCCAGCTTCTGACAGACAGAGGTTAGGGCCACCATCCCTGCCCATTCCAGCTAACAGCCATTGATGGACCTTGCCTCCATGAACCCATCTAGTTCCCCTTTGACCACAGGACCCTGCTCAGGATCAGTGAAGTTGCAAGTTCTAATAGGAAACAGCTTCTGATACAAGGGCAGCTCCTCTTCCTCCTCCCCTCCCATGGGGATGAGCAGCCCCCACAACTGCCACTCTGTCCCAGCTCCTTCAACCCATTGCCCCCTTCAGCCTCCCCTCAAATGTCCCCTTCCCCCCATCGCCCCCTTCAGCCTCCTCCAACTGCCCCCCATCGCCCCGTTCAGCCTCCCCCAACTGTTCCCTTCCCCTCACCGCACCTGGTCACCTTCACTCCCCCGTTGCCCTCTTCAGCCTCCGGCAACTTCCCCCCACTGCCCTGGCTCCACCACTCTCAGGTTCCCTTCCCCCCAACCATCTGCTCCCTTGCCATGGGTAAGAGGGGCAGAAAATGCTTTTGAAAAAACCTTTTGCAAAGTAAAAATAAAACAAACCAAACAACCCCCTCCCTTGCTTTGTGCTGGGTGCCCAGCTGTGTGCTTGTGTGTGTGTGTGTGTGTGTGAGGGGGGTGTTGTTCTGAGCACACTCTGTTCAGGGAAGGGGTGGAGTTGGCCAAAGGGGCAGGTGGAATCTTTAGCAGAGAATTCCTTTCTCCATTCTGTTAGCTAAGCATTGCTGTTAAATGTCAGCCGACGAATGCAGCATTTGAAGCAATCTGACTCTAAATCCCCTGCCCTCTCGGTTGCTGCAGTTCTCACACCCTCTGCTCTTGTGATGTCACCACATGACATGGTGTCTTATTCCCATAGTGTCTTATATATTAGCCAGGACCATAGTTTATAAGGTAAAAACTGAAGCATAACTCCTTCCCTTCCCCGTTTTGACTTAGGAAAAATAAATCCTGTCCCCTCCCCCAGCCCCAGCCCAGCCCCACCAGAGCTGCTGCGGCCAGGAGACAGGTGCTCTCTCACCTGGCCCTGAGCTGCTGTGGTGAGAGAGGGCTGGGGGGAGTCCTCTCTCCCTCGGGCAACCTGCTCCCCAAACCCCTCATTCCGAGCCCCAGCCCAGAGCCTGCATCCCCAGCCGGAGCCCTCACCCCCCTGCACCCCAACCCTCTGCTCCTGCCCTGAGCCCCTCATTCCCAGCCCTACTGCAGAGCCCACACCCCCAGCCGGAGCCCCCTCCCCCTGCACCACAACCCTCTGCCTTAGCCCTGAGCCCCTCATTCCTAGCCCCATCCCAAAGCCCGCTCCCCCAGCCAGAGCCCTCACCCCCTGCACCCCAACCCTCTGCCCTAGCCCTGAGCCCCTCATTCCCAGCCCCACCCCAGAGCCCACACCCCAACCCTCTGCCCCACTTCAGCCCCCTCCCACACTCTGAACCCTTCAGCCTCACCCCTGCCACACACCGTCCATGTGCAGAATGAATTTTGTGATGTGCAGCAATATACAGGTGATGTGTCACATAACAAAATTGCACATATTGGTGCACATCACAAAATTCATTCCGCACACGGACATACAAAATGTGAGGAAACACTGCTCCTGACTTTCAACCTATCTGAGACATCTTGAATTTCATACAGTGACTGATCAGAATAAAGTGCTCTCAAGTGAGCTACAGACCAACAGTGGTTCATAGGAATTATTCAGCAAGTATTTTAGAAGACCTAGACCATTAGAGGAAATCATGACCTGCTAAGAGACAATTAATGGAGAGAAGCAGCAAGATTAATCCCATACATTGGATTGGTTGTGACTTATTTGCCTGATTTGAAAAGAGGCCAAAAGGACCTGAGTCTCCTCGCTGGCGATAGCCCCCTGCTTGGCCAATCAGCACTGAGACTCTGAGGGGTGGGAGGCTGAGAGGTCTCACCAGATGTCCCAAAGGACAGCCCAGGTCACCATCAGAGGGGATCACTCTCAGACCCAGCCTCACCTCTTTGTGAGGACCTCCCGCAATGAGAGCACCCCCCACCCCATCCACACTCCACACACACACCCCTTCTTGGTAGAGGGAGGGAAGCCGGGGAAAGGGGAAAAAGAAGCAAGAGAAGAGGAGAAAGGAGGGAGGAAAGAGGAAAAGGGAAACCAAAAAGGATAAACCCCAATGTCCCCAGGGATTCTAAGCGTCAAAGTCCTAGGCAGGAAATCAAATTCGGCCACCTTAAGCCAGTGTTTTCTGGGTTTAGAATGCTGCCTGCACCAGGGGGATCAGACTGAACAGGTTCCAAACCTCTCTGGGCCTCTTACCTTGGAAAAGGGAAGTTTGTTTTCGGCACAATCAGTGGTAGGAAAGGAGAAAACTCCACAGAGGTTCCTCCCCATGCTCACATCCGTGAATCCTAATTCTCTCTCAGTCCTCGAGGAGAGACCTCGCGAAGGAGATTTGCGGCAGCAAAGCCGGGGGGGGGCGGGGGTCTCAGAGACTGGCCTGGCCCTGCACCTCTGTCCTGCACGGCTGATGTCAGGGTCTCTCTGTGAGGTCACCCCCTCACCCACGCGGCGAACAGCAGAGGCTAACAGAGGGAGTTTGCCTGGGAGCTGTCCGAGAGGAGGTACGCTAAGTGCTGCATTAGGGGGGCTGTGTTGGTGGGCCTTGAGTGGGCCTGACTGGTATATAAGGGCAGTCAGCAGCGAACCAGCTGAGCGGCGAACAGCAGAGGCTAACAGAGGGAGTTTGCCTGGGAGTTCGCCTGGAGAGAGCTCACTGAGGCTTTCATCTGCAGGTTTCTCTGAGTAGTTCCTGCAACAGCTGAGGAAGCTCTTAAGAGGACAGGGATATGGAAGGTGAGCGAACAGCTGTTGTAACCTGCACAGGTTGTGCCATGTTTGTCTTTCTTCCACAGGACAGAAGCGACTTTGTCTGTACAAAGTGCAAGCTGGTCTCCATATTGGAAGAGAAGGTTCGAGGGCTGGAGAAACGAGTATCAACACTGCGTTGCATAAGGGAAAATGAAGATTTCCTGGACAGACGTCAGGAGATGCTTCTACGGCCACAATGTTCTGAAGATTCAGAGCAGGCACAGCAGGGACAGAAGGATTGTGAAGAGGTTTGGCAGCATGTGACTTCCAGAAGGAGAAAGAGGAGCGTCCATGCACCAGCAATGGAGATACAGGTGAGCAATCGTTTCCATGTTCTCTCCACAGGTACTAATGCGGAGAGTGGACTAGATGACCCATCTGAGGGAAGGGAGCAGAAGGAGACTCCACCGATTGGAAGGCAAAAGATGCACTGTCCTAGGGATGGGGGTTCCATGACCACCACTCCCAAGAGGAGGAGGAGGGTGGTGGTGGTCGGGGACTCCCTCCTCAGGGGGACTGAGTCATCTATCTGCCGCCCCGACCGGGAAAACCGAGAGGTCTGCTGCTTGCCAGGAGCTAGGATACACGATGTGACGGAGAGACTGCCGAGACTCATCAAGCCCTCGGATCGCTACCCCTTCCTGCTTCTCCATGTGGGCACCAATGATACTGCCAAGAATGACCTTGAGCGGATCACTGCAGACTACGTGGCTCTGGGAAGAAGGATAAAGGAGTTTGAGGCGCAAGTGGTGTTCTCGTCCATCCTCCCTGTGCAAGGAAAAGGCCTGGGTAGAGACCGTCGAATCGTGGAAGTCAATGAATGGCTACGCAGGTGGTGTCGGAGAGAAGGCTTTGGATTCTTCGACCATGGGATGGTGTTCCAAGAAGGAGGAGTGCTAGGCAGAGACGGGCTCCACCTAACGAAGAGAGGGAAGAGCATCTTCGCCAGCAGGCTGGCTAACCTAGTGAGGAGGGCTTTAAACTAGGTTCACCGGGGGAAGGAGACCAAAGCCCTGAGGTAAGTGGGGAAATGGGATCCTGGGAGGAAGCACAAGCAGGAGAGCGCAAGAGGGGAGGATTCCTGTCTCATGCTGAGAAAGAGGGACGATCGATGAGTTATCTTAAGTGCCTATACACAAATGCAAGAAGCCTGGGAAACAAGCAGGGAGAACTGGAAGTCCTGGCACAATCAGGGAACTATGATGCGATTGGAATAACAGAGACTTGGTGGGATAACTCACATGACTGGAGTACTGTCATGGATGGATATAAACTGTTCAGGAAGGACAGGCAGGGCAGAAAAGGTGGGGGAGTTGCGTTGTATGTAAGAGAGGAGTATGACTGCTCAGAGCTCCGGTATGAAACTGCAGAAAAACCTGAGAGTCTCTGGATAAAGTTGAGAAGTGTGAGCAACAAGGGTGATGTCGTGGTTGGAGTCTGCTATAGACCACCAGACCAGGGGGATGAGGTGGATGAGGCTTTCTTCTGGCAACTAGCAGAAGTTGCTAGATCGCAGGCCCTGGTTCTCATGGGAGACTTTAATCACCCTGATATCTGCTGGGAGAGCAATACAGCGGTGCACAGACAATCCAGGAAGTTTTTGGAAAGTGTAGGGGACAATTTCCTGGTGCAAGTGCTGGAGGAACCAACTAGGGGCAGAGCTTTTCTTGACCTGCTGCTCACAAACAGGGAAGAATTAGTAGGGGAAGCAAAAGTGGATGGGAACCTGGGAGGCAGTGACCATGAGATGGTCGAGTTCAGGATCCTGACACAAGGAAGAAAGGAGAGCAGCAGAATACGGACCCTGGACTTCAGAAAAGCAGACTTTGACTCCCTCAGGGAACAGATGGGCAGGATCCCCTGGGAGAATAACATGAAGGGCAAAGGGGTCCAGGAGAGCTGGCTGTATTTTAAAGAATCCTTATTGCGGTTGCAGGAACAAACCATCCCGATGTGTAGAAAGAATAGTAAATATGGCAGGCGACCAGCTTGGCTAAACAGTGAAATCCTTGCTGAACTTAAACGCAAAAAAGAAGCTTACAAGAAGTGGAAGATTGGACAAATGACCAGGGAGGAGTATAAAACTATTGCTCAGGCATGCAGGAATGAAATCAGGAAGGCCAAATCACACTTGGAGTTGCAGCTAGCAAGAGATGTTAAGAGTAACAAGAAAGGTTTCTTCAGGTATGTTAGCAACAAGAAGAAAGTCAAGGAAAGTGTGGGCCCCTTACTGAATGTGGGAGGCAACCTAGTGACCGAGGATGTGGAAAAAGCTAATGTACTCAATGCTTTTTTTGCCTCTGTCTTCACGAACAAGGTCAGCTCCCAGACTGCTGCACTGGGCAGCACAATATGGGGAGAAGGTGACCAGCCCTATGTGGAGAAAGAAGTGGTTCGGGACTATTTAGAAAAACTGGATGTGCACAAGTCCATGGGGCCGGATGCGCTGCATCCGAGGGTGCTAAAGGAGTTGGCGGATGAGATTGCAGAGCCATTAGCCATTATTTTTGAAAACTCATGGCGATCGGGGGAGGTCCCGGATGACTGGAAAAAGGCTAATGTAGTGCCCATCTTTAAAAAAGGGAAGAAGGAGGATCCGGGGAACTACAGGCCAGTCAGCCTCACCTCAGTCCCTGGAAAAATCATGGAACAGGTCCTCAAGGAATCAATTATGAAACACTTAGAGGAGAGGAAAGTGATCAGGAACAGTCAGCATGGATTCACCAAAGGGAAGTCGTGCCTGACTAACCTAATTGCCTTCTATGATGAGATAACTGGCTCTGTGGATGAGGGGAAAGCAGTGGATGTGTTATTCCTTGACTTTAGCAAAGCTTTTGATACAGTCTCCCACAGTATTCTTGCCGCCAAGTTAAAGAAATATGGGCTGGATGAATGGACTGTAAGGTGGATAGAAAGCTGGCTAGATCGTCGGGCTCAACGGGTAGTGATCAATGGCTCCATGTCTAGTTGGCAGCCGGTTTCAAGCGGAGTGCCCCAAGGGTCGGTCCTGGGGCCAGTTTTGTTTAATATCTTTATTAATGATCTGGAGGATGGTGTGGACTGCACTCTCAGCAAGTTTGCAGATGACACTAAACTAGGAGGCGTGGTAGATACACTAGAGGGTAGGGATCGGATACAGAGGGACCTAGACAAATTAGAGGATTGGGCCAAAAAAAACCTGATGAGGTTCAACAAGGATAAGTGCAGAGTCCTGCACTTAGGACGGAAGAATCCCATGCACTGCTACAGACTAGGGACCGAATGGCTAGGTAGCAGTTCTGCAGAAAAGGACCTAGGGGTCACAGTGGACGAGAAGCTGGATATGAGTCAACAGTGTGCTCTTGTTGCCAAGAAGGCTAACGGCATTTTGGGCTGTATAAGTAGGGGCATTGCCAGCAGATCGAGGAACGTGATCGTTCCCCTTTATTCGACATTGGTGAGGCCTCATCTGGAATACTGTGTCCAATTTTGGGCCCCACACTACAAGAAGGATGTGGAAAAATTGGAAAGAGTCCAGCGGAGGGCAACAAAAATGATTAGGGGTCTGGAGCACATGACTTATGAGGAGAGGCTGAGGGAACTGGGATTGTTTAGTCTCAAGAAGAGAAGAATGAGGGGGGATTTGATAGCAGCCTTCAACTACCTGAAGGGGGGTTCCAAAGAGGATGGAGCTCGGCTGTTCTCAGTGGTGGCAGATGACAGAACAAGGAGCAATGGTCTCAAGTTGCAGTGGGGGAGGTCCAGGTTGGATATTAGGAAACACTATTTCACTAGGAGGGTGGTGAAGCACTGGAATGCGTTACCTAGGGAGGTGGTGGAGTCTCCTTCCTTGGAGGTTTTTAAGGCCCGGCTTGACAAAGCCCTGGCTGGGATGATTTAGTTGGGAATTGGTCCTGCTTTGAGCAGGGGGTTGGACTAGATGACCTCTTGAGGTCCCTTCCAACCCTGATATTCTATGATTCTATGATTCTATGATTCCCCACCACCTTTGCCCAATAGGCCGAGTTCCTGCAACAGGCCTTTGTGATGTCACTGCCACCCCAACCCCTCCCCTCCAAGCTGATGTCCTGCCCCTGGCCAGCCTCGTTGGGTGTTTGTTTCCCCTGGATCTAGGGTTGCCAACTTGCTGGCCCAACAAAACTGACCACCCTTGTCCCGCCCCGTCAAGGATGGAATGCAAGGCTGAGTTCACTCACCAACCCCCTGAAACATTGCAGTGCCCCAGAGAAAACCGGACCCCTGCTATTGGAACGAAATGCTGGAGATCTGAATGGGAAAGGGACTGTCTGAATTGTCAAGATGGGGAACGAACAACAATCTACAGCAATGTCATTAACACAAACACACTCCAATCCTGCTCCAGCCGGAAGGGAAATGGGCAGGAATTCCTGCTGTCCAGCAATGGACACACTTACAGCCCCGCACAGCAGTGAGTGGGCCGGGGAGGCTGGTCTGAGCAAACAATGTGAAGTGATAATTCACTAAGAGAATCATAGTGTAGGGCAGCCAGTGGCCATCAGGTAGCTGTGGCTGAGGGGTTAAGGTGCTGGACTAGAAATCCCTTGGGGCTTCCCACGTAGATTTGAATCTCCGTGCCAACTCCGGAAGCATTGAACTGTTGTCATTGCTGTAGTCTCAGTGCTGGCGCATCCCTAGTGCCAACTGGAGGTAGATCTGGTCTCACTCTCAGGCTGTCTACACTTAAAATGCTCCTGTAGTACTTTGGAGTAGACAGTTGCTACAGTGACTGGTGAGGTTTTCCTATTGCTCTAGCTGCACTGACAGAACACAGAGACTGAATTCCCACCCCACCTGCATAGGAGCTCTCAGCAGTTTAATTGTTCTGCAGCCAGCTTCCCATTAGAAATGCTGTTGTGGGACATTCCCAGACCTGGACATCTACCAAGGACAGAATTTGAAGAGCAAACCTGGCTCCTCCCACCAGGAGGGATTGGAGTGTTTTGTCCCTTGTGACGGGTTGGATCACAGAAAGCCCCTTGGGAGCTGCCAACCGATGTGCCAAGACTACTTCTGCCCCTGCTTTCCTGCCCTGGCAGCTCAGGACCCCAGAACCCTGTCTTGTTGAGCCAGACACGCCCGTCTGCTCCAACACAGACCCAGGGTCTGAAGTACTTGCCCAAAGCTGCAGGCTTAACCTGAAAGCAGCTCACAGAAGCTCAGGTTCAGCTGTTTGTCCTCTGTGACCCTAAATCCTTTTCATAGTCCCTGCTTTCCAGGCTACGGTTCCCTAGGCTCTAGGTGTGGCCACCAGCCTCCGTTCCCAGCTATAGGGCCTGGCTTTTGGCTGTATTAAACTGCATTTGTTTTACTAATCCCATTTTATCAAACTATCCAGGCTGCTCTGTACAACTGCCCCATCATTAGCATTATTTACCACTCCTCCAAGCTGTGTTAGCCACAGACTTTATCAGCAGTGATTTTATATTTACTTCCAGATGGTTAATTACAAAGTTGAATAGTGAGGGGGCTACAGCCAATCCCTGTGGTGCCTCGTTAACAGCTCCCCCATTCAGTGATGATGCCCCATGGACAGGTACAAGGTCAGACTTGGGGTCACCCATCAGGAGAAGGGGAGCAGGGGGATTATTTTACTACTGTTTTATAATGCACCTAATTTTTTTATTCACAGGCTCCACCTACAGTGTCTGTCACTCTTGTACCTGGACCCTTCTGAGACAATTCTCGTCTCATTTACACTGGAGCCAATCCAAAGTGAATCCAGGCCATCCCTCCCAGCCTGCCCATGACTGCTGTCTGTGGAGATCTAGCCCAGGGAACAGCCTCACTCCACCATGGTTGGGCTGGTTCCCTGATTTTTTTGCTTTTGTGGAAACACTTCCAATGGCCTTTCCCCTTCTCCGTCCTGCACATGCTGCCCTGGTTGGGCAGATCCCATCTGTCCAGGGCTTGCCCCTGTCACCTCCACCTTTCCACTCGGGATTTAGAGTAATCCAACAAATCCCCTTCTTTTATTAGCATTGTGTACAGGCCCCACTCAGGGACCAGCCCCATTGTGCCAGGTGCCATCCGCTCTGCGATTGGAGTCCAACCATGTGCCTAGGTTACAAAGAAGAGAAAAGCATTTCAGTCATTAAAAACTGAACAGAAAACCTGACCCTGCCAGGGAGAGTAACCCACACATTCACCTGGGATCTTGCTGTCAGGGCACTACAGAATGGAAGTGCTGAGGAGAATAATGCACTCCCCAGAGTCTGTCCTGGTCCAACCGTGAAAAGACCTTTTAGTCTTACCTCACCAGAGCCAGACCATAGGAAAGGACCAGTTCATGCGGTCTCATGTTGCCAGAGGTATCCAGGATTTACAGCCAATCAGATCTGCAGTGCAATCCACAGCTAAAGGCATTCTGTGTCCAGGCCTATGTAAGCGGGGGAATGGTCCCGCTATCGTGGGGACCTTTCCTGGCTCATACACTACCCCTGTGGAATTGGCTGGCGAAAGGATCTGAGTCCTCGCTCCCACTAACTTCACCCAGAGGCCCGCCTGACTCCAGGACACCCCTTCTACTCTCGTGTGGCAGAGTCCTCGTAACCCAGACAAGGCTGGGCCCAGGATTCCTGGGACTCGACCCCCAATCTGGTTGTTGTACTTAGGACAGGGCTCGGGTGTCTCCACTCCGGGGTACTCTCTCTGCTCCGGACGCTTCCCTGACCCATTGATCATCGCATATAGTTCAAAGCAAACACAAGTTATTAAACAGCAAGTCATTAAAAACAAGGAGAAACTGGGGAAGGTGAAAGGAAAAGCCGTCACCCCGCTCTGTGGCACGGGGGACCCCAAACAGCTCTGGCAGTTCACAGTCTGTTCCTCACACGTCCCAGGCCCCTGGACAGGCCCTGGCTGTGCTGCAGGGATGCTGCAGGTCGGACACTCGCTCTGGCGGTGGCCACACGCCCTCAGTGTCTAGGTGGCAGGGCCCCCCCCCCCCCCGCGGGGGTTACAATACCCCTCCCAGTGCGGCCTGCAAGGCCTCTTGACTGGTGGGGTCTCCCTGTACTGGGCCCGCTGCCCAGGAACCCCCACACTCTGCCCAGCTGCTCCCCGCACCTGGCTCCAGAGGGCTCCAGCCCCAGCCCCACTCTGCCCCCACACAGCTGCTGCTGCTCTGCCCCCCACGCGACTCCCTGGGCCGCTCCTCTCCCCTCAGCTCAGCCCTGCTCAGGCAGCTCCAGCTCCCCCGGCCTCCTGACTGCCCCAACACACACAGTCACACTCACCTCCACTGCGCCCACAAACTTCCACCCACCACCACCCCACCCACACATTCACCTCCAGTGCCCGCACAAACTTCCACCCACCCCCACCCACACACTCACCTCCACTGCCCCCACAAACTTCCACCTACCCCCACCCACACACTCACCTCCACTGCCCCCACAAACTTCCACCCACACCCACCCACACACTCACCTCCACTGCCCCCACAAACTTCCACCCACACAAACCCTCCCCCACACACTCACCTCCACTGCCCCCACAAACTTCCACCCACACACACCCCCACCCACACTTTCACCTCCACTGCCCGCACAAACTTCCACCCACCCCCACCCACACACTCACCTCCACTGCCCCCACAAACTTCCACCCACACAAACCCCCACACACACACTCACCTCCACTGCCCCCACAAACTTCCACCCACACACACCCCCACCCACACTCACCTCCACTGCCCCCACAAACTTCCACCCACCCCCACCCCACCCACACATTCACCTCCACTGCCCGCACAAACTTCCACCCACCCCCACCCACACACTCACCTCCACTGCCCCCACAAACTTCCACCCACCCCCACCCCACCCACACACTCACCTCCACTGCCCCCACAAACTTCCACCCACGCCCACCCTCACGCACACACTCACCTACACTGCCCCCACAACCTCCCTCCCCCATGCACACACACAAAATGTCACTTTTACCGTACACTGGGAATCTGCAGGAAGTTTTGTTTAAATTGTAGGATTCTTTTAGTAAAATCAGTTTCTCCCCTTGCAAGCCATTTCTGAACATTTGTGTGCATTTATAGTAAAGCTACTTAACTGTGGTCAGTGTATCAAACAATTGTGTTTAACACAAAAACCCTAAAGACGGAATTACTTTTTAAGAAATGGAAAGGACAAAACTTAGAAAATACTAAATTGGAAAATCCCCAATAATAAAAGAGATTTCATAGGGCCCTACATAGGTGTGTACCTTCTTCCTAAACAACTCCCAGGGGTGGGGATGGGCTCAGGGCTCCAGGCTTGATCGATGGAGGGGGAAGCTCTGGGTTTGGGGCTCTGGTCTCCCACAACTGGGTAGAGACTTCAGGATCTGG
Organism: Emys orbicularis; assembly: GCF_028017835.1. Lineage (NCBI taxonomy): Eukaryota > Metazoa > Chordata > Testudines > Emydidae > Emys > Emys orbicularis. The sequence continues at coordinate 692,810 of NW_027045190.1, forward strand.
GCTATAGCACCCAGGGCGGAGGCGGGGAGGGAGGACTCCGGGCTTGTGTCCAGGCTCAAGCCACCAAAAGAGATGAAGGGAAGAGACCTGGTCTTCGGCTGCCATGTGGGGGGATCAGGGCTCCAAGCTTCAGCCGCTGGGGAGGTGGAGGGGAGTGGGGGGGTCTGGGCTCTGCGACTCATCCACAGGAGGGCAGGGAGGGATGTTGGGGCTCTGGACTTCAGCCACAAGAGGGGTGAGGGGGTCAGTGCTCCGGGCTTCAGCCACTGGGGTGATAGCCCCTCCTCCAATGCACTGGCCCCCAGACCCTCTCACCTGCTCCACCAGAGTGAAACCCAGTCCAGCACGTCCCGCTGCAGCTCGCAGACCCCTCAGTACAGCCCCACCTTCACCTGGTCCTGCTCAGGGCAGCTGTCAGGCTCCTTCAATTCAAGTTTGTAAATTACTTTGTGACTCCCCAGGTACAATGTGATATATTCTGTACATGCAAAGTATCAGTGCTTTGTGCAGCCCCTCCCAGAAATCAAAATTCCTAGAGATTTTGGCCAAGTCTCTCAGTGTTGCTAATGGTACCAGCCTCTGTCTGAATGTCTATGTGTGTGTGTGTGTGTGTGTATGCATAAGTTTATTGTGATGTCATGTGTGACAAGAGCAAAGACCGTTCTGGTTCAGCATTCTTGCCCTGCCTTCAGTCTGCCAACTTGCTTGGTTGACAATGGCTGGTGAACCCAGGAGCTGATAGAGGGTGTGAGAACTGCAGCAACCGAGAGGGCAGGGGATTTAGAGTCAGATTGCTTCAAATGCTGCATTCGTCGGCTGACATTTAACAGCAATGCTTAGCTAACAGAATGGAGAAAGGAATTCTCTGCTAAAGATTCCACCTGCCCCTTTGGCCAACTCCACCCCTTCCCTGAACTGAGTGTGCTCAGAACAACACCCTCCCCCCACACACACACACACAAGCACACAGCTGGGCACCCAGCACACAGCAAGGGAGGGGGTTGTTTGGTTTGTTTTATTTTTACTTTGCAAAAGGTTTTTTCAAAAGCATTTTCTGCCCCTCTTACCCATGGCAAGGAAGCAGATGGTTGGGGGGAAGGGAACCTGAGAGTGGTGGAGCCAGTGCAGTGGGGGGAAGTTGCCGGAGGCTGAAGAGGGTAACGGGGGGCTGAAGGTGACCAGGTGCGGTGAGGGGAAGGGAACAGTTGGGGGAGGCTGAACGGGGCAATGGGGGGCAGTTGGAGGAGGCTGAAGGGGGCGATGGGGGGAAGGGGACATTTGGGGGGAGGCTGAAGGGGGCAATGGGTTGAAGGAGGCTGGGGCAGAGTGGCAGTTGGGGGGGCTGCTCATCCCCATGGGAGGGGAGGAGGAAGAGGAGCTGCCCTTGTATCAGAAGCTGTTTCCTATTAGAACTTGCAACTTCACTGATCCTGAGCAGGGTCCTGTGGTCAAAGGGGAACTAGATGGGTTCATGGAGGCCAGGTCCATCAATGGCTGTTAGCTGGGATGGGCAGGGATGGTGTCCCTAACCTCTGTCTGTCAGAAGCTGGGAATGGGGGACAGAGGATGGGTCACTGGATGATTCCTGTCTGTTCATTCCCTCTGGGGCACCTGGCACTGGCCGCTGTCAGCAGACAGGACACTGGGCTAGATGGACCTTTGGTCTGACCCAGTCTGACCGTTCTTATCTTCTAATGTTCTTCTCACATGCTCAGTAACATCTGCAAGTTGCTGCCCTCACGCGCCATCAGAATCTGCTCCCTGCAATCAAAGGCAGGGAAAATCCCCCTGAAGGGGGGAAATCGGAGGGGAGGGATGGGCAGAGGGACAAAACTGGGACAAGCTCAGGGGTTCAGACTGGGGTGGGGGGCGGCCTGCCCTGCCAGGTAGGTGCAGAAGGGAAAACCCCCAGATAGAGGGAGGCAGAGGGGATAAAAGTTACCATGGATGGGGGGAGCCGTCAGCAGCAGTTCCAAAGTACGGTGTGGTGGAGGGTAGAAGGACTTGTGTTCCTCACTGGATGGTGCAGCTCATCACCCCCTCCCCAGGGCTGTGGTGTTAAAGGCCCCGGGTGGCCCAGTGCCCAGCTCTGCTCTAGCTGAAATGGTGACTGAGCTGCCAAGTGTTTTCAGATGCTACCGGTGTGGTGCTCTGCTTTCTCCTGTGTTGATATCACTCAGCTGCGTGCGTGTATTCCCTCTTTGTGCTGCCCCAGCTCTGCGCAGTTAGCTGACCCAGCAAACCCGAAGAGAACCCCCAATAACCACAGAGTCTAGTAAGATGCAAAGTCACTTCGACTAGGTTTATTGCGATCTCGGACACAATGGCAGTTCCCCGTAGATTACTTAGTCTACCTGGCATACTACGAGAAAGTGCCTCTTGGCAAGGACCCGGCTCAGTGGCGGGACTTTCCACTGCCCCCGTGGCCGGACAAAGACACCACCCCAGGGATACATTCTTATACACGGGTACAAACAAGTTACATATCACTCCTGACATATTGAGGTGCAACCCCTCCACGTAGCAAGTTACAACCTCCCTACGTAGTAAAGTGCCGCCTCGCACCTTGTACCTGTTGGTTGGATCAAAACAACTCTGTCCATCATTTTACCCTTTTGCCCCTGTCATTGGGATGGGTCGGCCTGTTCCATGTTATCTGTGGAATGTTTCGGTATAGTGTGTCTTGGTACCATGTTTATACTGTAACTATGCTAAGTGGATATATATTTATGCAACATCAGCCCTTTCCTTGCCAGCTTCTGTGAGCAGGGCCTGCCTCTTGCTCACAGATTAACTTTGCTTTACGTTAGCAAAGTCTTGAGCATTACTTTAGTTCAGGCCTCAGGCCTCATCCTGAGCCTTTATCAGGGCCTTCACTTACTACACCAAGGGAGACTTGATCCAGGGAAATAGTTTAAACCTCTCCCCTCCCCCCATCATAAAACAAACTGATGATCATCAGTTCATCACTTCACCACTGAACTGCCCAGTGCCTGGCTTGGAGATGGGGGCAGGAGGAGAGAGACAAGAGTGAGATTTCAGCATCTCCAGGTAGGTCCCACGGCTCCAGTAGCCCCAACAAACACTGTGGGGTTTTAATTCATAGCTGTTGTCGGTCTTGGGGAGACCTTGGTGCACCAGCAGGGGAGGGTGTCTGACGGGGTTGGTGGTCTGGCTCGGGGTGGGGGGGTGGCACAGCTGGGAGGTGGAGGGGTCTGTGTGGTGTGGGAGGGTAGGGGATGGATCGGTGCTGTGGGAGAGGAGAGGGGGGTTGTTGGCAGGGGGCGATTGGGTTGTACGGATGGGGCCTGGGTCTGGGAGGGGCCTGGGGGAGGGAGAGGCTATAGGGGACTTGGATCGGGGGCTTGGGTCAATGGCATGGCTGTGGCTGTTGGGCTGGGAGGTAGTGAGGGGCAGCAGCATGGCTGCCCCCAGGGGGACACAGCATGGCTGTGGGGGGTTGTGGGGGGAGGGGCTGTCGGGTGGCACAGCTGGGTGGGGTGGCTGCACCCTGGCTTGGGGCGAGGAGGACAGTCGGTGGGGGATTGTGGAGTGGTGGGCCACACTGGGGCCTGGGGGCTTGTGGGGGGAAGCCCCATGGGTCTGTGGGCGGGGTAGTGGGGTGGCACCAGACCACGGTTGTTGGTCGGCCTTGGGGCATCTCTGGCTGTGTGCACCAGCGGGGGACGGGGGGTCTGTCACCCACTAGGCGTAAGTTGTGGCATCGACTGATCTAGTGACATTTTGTATCTTCATTTTTATTTAAAAACACAGATCGATCCCCTCGGCCCGGCGCCTTTGAAATCCCTGGGCCCCTGGGCATGGACCCCTTGGCCCCACGTCCCTGCTGAGGGCCGGGGGTGACGCCACAAGACATGAATAAGAGCCAGACCCCCCGGCCAGACCCAGCGACTCCAGCTCGCCAGGGCCCAGGAGGCGCCGGGCGGAGCGAGCCGGGGCCCAGCCCAGCAGCAGGAGTGAATTGCGGGCGCTGCCTTGCCAGCCCCCCGGGCCTCGGCTGCTGCCGCTGGGGCCCCCGGAGCCCTGGCTGCAGGCGGGGGAGGGACATTCCCACTGCCTCCCCCCCCACCGAGACTCTCCCCGGGCAGAGACCCCGGCCCGGCCCCCCTGACTGGGACCCCGAGCCCCCCCGGCAGTGCCCCATGTGGGGAGAAGGGGAGACCTGCCCCCCGCAGGGAGCTGCTCCCGGTGCAGCCTGTGCGGGGCGGGGGGCCCAGGCTGCTCCCAGCGGGGCGAGCTGCGAGTCCCGGCCTCGGGCAGAGGGAAGCGGCTGCAGCGCCCAGGGTTTGCAGGGGGTGGGGGCGGGGCAGCGACATGTGGGGAGCCGGGGGGAGGGGGAAGGGTTGTGGGAGGGGGCAGGAATTGGGGAACAGGGATGCAGGAGGGGGGTGACCAGGGATGTGGGAGGGGGCAGGAAGGGGGAGGGGGAAGGGTGATGTGGGAGAGGGCGGGAGAGGAGTGACGGGGGATGTGGGAGAGGGCAGGAATTGGGGAACAGGGATGTGGGAGGGGGGTGAGCAGGGATGTGGGAGGGGGCAGGAGGGGGAAGGGGAATGTGGTAGGGGGCGGGAGGGGGGTGACCGGGGTTGTGGGAGGGGGCAGGAATTGGGGAACAGGGATGCAGGGGGCGGGAGGGGGATGACCAGGGATCTGGGAGGGGGCAGAAATTGGGGAACAGGGATGTGGGAGGGGGAGGGAGGGGGGTGACCGGGGATGTGGGAGGGGGTAGGAATTGGGGAACAGGGATGTGGTAGGGGGATGAGCAGGGTTGTGGGAGGGGGGTGACCGGGGATGTAGGAGGGGGTAGGAATTGGGGAACAGGGATGTAGGAGAGGGGTGACCAGGGATCTGGGAGGGGGCAGGAATTGGGGAACAGGGATGTGGGAGGGGGGTGAGCAGGGATGTGGGAGGGGGCAGGAGGGGGAAGGGGAATGTGGTAGGGGGCGGGAGGGGGGTGACCGGGGATCTGGGAGGGGGCAGGAATTGGGGAACAGGGATGTGGGAGGGGGGTGACCGGGGATGTGGGAGGGGGTAGGAATTGGGGAACAGGGATGTAGGAGGGGGGTGACCAGGGATCTGGGAGGGGGCAGGAATTGGGGAACAGGGATGTGGGAGGGGGGTGAGCAGGGATGTGGGAGGCGGTGGGAGGGGGTGACTGGGGATGTGGGAGGGGGTAGGAATTGGGGAACAGGGATGTAGGAGGGGGGTGACCAGGGATCTGGGAGAGGGCAGGAATTGGGGAACAGGGATGCAGGGGGCGGGAGGGGTCCGGGGGATGTGGGGCGCTGGAGGGAGGCTGGGGGAACACACAGGTATCGGGGCAGGGGGAGAATACTGGGACTCAGGGGAGCAGAGCTGGACTAGAGGGAAACTCTGAGTGTTCGAAGGGAAGAAACGGGGGGATGTGGGGGAGGGGCTGTGGGGGGGCTGGAGGGAGACTATGGAACAAGCAGAGACTGGCTGGGGAGGGCAGAGCCAGAGGGCAGGAGGAGGGAGGGGGATGGGCAGAGATACAATGGCAGCTCCCCCAGCCCATGGGGTAGGAGATTGGGAGGGGCTGCCCCGCCCAGCAGCCACTGGGAAGCTTTTTTCCTAGACATGGTCAAACCAGGGATATGAAAGGTGAACCAGGAAGTACTGGGTTTACTGGTTTGCTTACCGGTTAACCGGACCTTGCCAGTTAACCCCGCCGACCGGCCAGCCCCCCTGGGCCAGAGGAGTCCCGGCTGCAGTGGGCTGGGGGGGGGGGGCAGCCCCACGCCGGTGGGCAGGCAGGATCCCGGACAGAGCCACGCTGGACTGGCTCCAGCCCTGTCTGTGGCAGCCAAGGCAGCCTGGAGCAGACCCTGCCGTACCTGGTCGGTGGGACCCCAGCCCCGGCTGCCCTGTGCCAGCCCACTGGAGAGACCTGAGGTAAAACGGTTAACGAGTTAAATGATATAATTCTAACCGGTTAATCGTTTTAACCACTATTTACATCCCTAGGTCAAACAATCATGGGGGGGGCATCAGACTTCCCGCTAAGGGCTCAGAATTTGAAAATATCCCCCCACCCCCTATGCGCGCACACGCCCCCTGCTCCTAATTTACTCTTTGTTTGGTTAAGACAGTCTCATTATTTGGGGATCTTACTCCTGGATGATAAATGTTTGGGGCTGAATGGGAAAGGGACTGTCTGAATTGTCAAGATGGGGAACGAACAACAATCTACAGCAATGTCATTAACACAAACACACTCCAATCCTGCTCCAGCCGGAAGGGAAATGGGCAGGAATTCCTGCTGTCCAGCAATGGACACACTTACAGCCCCGCACAGCAGTGAGTGGGCCGGGGAGGCTGGTCAAAATGAACTGGACACATTGGAGAAATGGTCTGAGGTAAACAGGATGAAGTTTAACAAAGACAAATGCAAAGTGCTCCACATAGGAAGGAACAATCAGTTTCACACATACAGAATGGGAAGAGACTGTCTAGGAAGGAGTACGGCAGAAAGGGATCTAGGCGTTATAGTGGACCACAAGCTAAATATGAGTCAACAGTGTGATGCTGTTGCAAAAAAAGCAAACATGATTCTGGGATGCATTAACAGGTGTGTTGGTCCTGCCATGAGGGCAGGGGACTGGACTCAATGACCTCTCGAGGTCCCTTCCAGTCCTAGAATCTATGAATCTATGAAGGAGGCAACAACCTGTCATGTGTGATCTAAGGAGCAGGAAAAGAATCTGGGAATTACCTTTTGTAAAATCTCATCTTCTTTCGAAAACCTGTGGAAATAGCTGATTCAAGAAGTTGTTGACAGATGGATAGTACACGTCTATCAGCTCCTGGGTTCACCAGCCATTGTCAACCAAGCAAGTTGGCAGACTGAAGGCAGGGCAAGAATGCTGAACCAGAACGGTCTTTGCTCTTGTCACACATGACATCACAATAAACTTATGCATACACACACACACACACACATAGACATTCAGACAGAGGCTGGTACCATTAGCAACACTGGGAGACTCGGCCAAAATCTCTAGGAATTTTGATTTCTCGGAGGGGCTGCACAAAGGACTGATACTTTGCATGTACAGAATATATCACATTGTACCTGGGGAGTCACAAAGTAGTTTACAAACTTGAATTCCAGGAGCCTGACAGCTGCCCTGAGCAGGACCAGGTGAAGGTGGGGCTGTACTGAGGGGTCTGCGAGCTGCAGCGGGACGTGCTGGACTGGGTTTCACTCTGGTGGAGCAGGTGAGAGGGTCTGGGGGCCAGTGCATTGGAGGAGGGGCTATCACCCCAGTGGCTGAAGCCCGGAGCACTGACCCCCTCACCCCTCTTGTGGCTGAAGTCCAGAGCCCCAACATCCCTCCCTGCCCTCCTGTGGATGAGTCGCAGAGCCCAGACCCCCCCACTCCCCTCCACCTCCCCAGCGGCTGAAGCTTGGAGCCCTGATCCCCCCCCCATGGCAGCCGAAGACCAGGTCTCTTCCCTTCATCTCTCTTGGTGGCTTGAGCCTGGACACAAGCCCGGAGTCCTCCCTCCCCGCCTCCGCCCTGGGTGCTATAGCCCGGATCCTGGAGTCTCTACCCAGTTGTGGGAGACCAGAGCCCCAAACCCAGAGCTTCCCCCTCCATCGATCAAGCCTGGAGCCCTGAGCCCATCCCCACCCCTGGGAGTTGTTTAGGAAGAAGGTACACACCTATGTAGGGCCCTATGAAATCTCTTTTATTATTGGGGATTTTCCAATTTAGTATTTTCTGAGTTTTGTCCTTTCCATTTCTTAAAAAGTAATTCCGTCTTTATGGTTTTTGTGTTAATCACAATTGTTTGATACACTGACCACAGTTAAGTAGCTTTACTATAAATGCACACAAATGTTCAGAAATGGCTTGCAAGGGGAGAAACTGATTTTACTAAAAGAATCCTACAATTTAAACAAAACTTCCTGCAGATTCCCAGTGTACGGTAAAAGTGACATTTTGTGTGTGTGCATGGGGGAGGGAGGTTGTGGGGGGAGTGGAGTGTGTGTGTGTGTGTGTGTTGGGGGAGAGTATGTATGGGTGTGTTGGGGAGTGGGGGAGGAGTGTGTGTGTGTGGGTGGAAGTTTATGGGGCACAATGGAGGTGAGTGTGTGAGTGGGGGTGGGGGTGGAATTTTGTGGGGGCAGTGGAGGTGAGTGTGTGTGGGGGGGTTTGTGTGGGTGGAAGTTTGTGGGGGCAGTGGAGGTGAGCGTGTGGGTGGGGGTAGGTGGAAGTTTGTGGGGGCAGTGGAGGTGAGTGTGAGTTGGGGGGGTGTGTGGGTGGAAGTTTGTGGGGGCAGTGGAGGTGAGTGTGTGGGTGGGGTGGGGGTAGGTGGAAGTTTGTGGGGGCAGTGGAGGTGAGTGTGAGTTGGGGGGGGTGTGGGTGGAAGTTTGTGGGGGCAGTGGAGGTGAGTGTGGGTGGGTGTGGGTGTGGGTGGAAGTTTGTGGGGGGCAGTGGAGGTGAGTGTGTGGGTGGGGTGGCCGTGGGTGGAAGTTTGTGGGGGCAGTGGAGGTGAGTGTGTGTGTGGGGGTTTGTGTGGGTGGAAGTTTGTGGGGGCAGTGGAGGTGAGTGTGTGGGTGGGGGTAGGTGGAAGTTTGTGGGGGCAGTGGAGGTGAGTGTGTGGGTGGGGGTGGGTGGAAGTTTGTGCGGGCAGTGGAGGTGAATGTGTGGGTGGGGTGGTGGTGGGTGGAAGTTTGTGGGCGCAGTGGAGGTGAGTGTGACTGTGTGTGTTGGGGCAGTCAGGAGGCCGGGGGAGCTGGAGCTGCCTGAGCAGGGCTGAGCTGAGGGGAGAGGAGCGGCCCAGGGAGTCGCGTCGGGGGCAGAGCAGCAGCAGCTGTGTGGGGGCAGAGTGGGGCTGGGGCTGGAGCCCTCTGGAGCCAGGTGCGGGGAGCAGCTGGGCAGAGTGTGGGGGTTCCTGGGCAGCGGGCCCAGTACAGGGAGACCCCACCCGTCAAGAGGCCTTGCAGGCCGCACTGGGAGGGGTATTGTAACCCCCGCGGGGGGGGGGGGGGGGGAGGGGCCCTGCCACCTAGACACTGAGGGCGTGTGGCCACCGCCAGAGCAGGTGTCCGACCCGCAGCGTCCCTGCAGCACAGCCAGGGCCTGGCCAGGGGCCTGGGACGGGTGAGGAACAGACTGTGAACTGCCACAGCTGTTGGGGTCCCCCGTGCCACAGAGCAGGGTGACGGCTTTTCCTTTCACCTTCCCCAGTTTCTCATTGTTTTTAATGACTTGCTGTTTAATAACTTGTGTTTGCTTTGAACTATATGCGATGATCAATGGGTCAGGGAAGCGTCCGGAGCAGAGAGAGTACCCCGGAGTGGAGACACCCGAGCCCTGTCCTAAGTACAACAACCAGATTGGGGGTCGAGCCCCAGGAATCCTGGGCCCAGCCTTGTCTGGGTTACGAGGACTCTGCCACACGAGAGTAGAAGGGGTGTCCTGGAGTCAGGCGGGCCTCTGGGTGAAGTTAGTGGGAGCGAGGACTCAGATCCTTTCGCCAGCCAATTCCACAGGGGTAGTGTATGAGCCAGGAAAGGTCCCCACGATAGCGGGACCATTCCCCCGCTTACATAGGCCTGGACACAGAATGCCTTTAGCTGTGGATTGCACTGCAGATCTGATTGGCTGTAAATCCTGGATACCTCTGGCAACATGAGACCGCATGAACTGGTCCTTTCCTATGGTCTGGCTCTGGTGAGGTAAGACTAAAAGGTCTTTTCACGGTTGGACTAGGACAGACTCTGGGGAGTGCATTATTCTCCTCAGCACTTCCATTCTGTAGTGCCCTGACAGCAAGATCCCAGGTGAATGTGTGGGTTACTCTCCCTGGCAGGGTCAGGTTTTCTGTTCAGTTTTTAATGACTGAAATGCTTTTCTCTTCTTTGTAACCTAGGCACATGGTTGGACTCCAATCGCAGAGCGGAAGCAGAAAATAGTCACCATTCCCCGGAGATGCCCAGCTAAAGAGGGAACTTTTCAGTAAGAGCTCCCTGCTGGTTCACACATGCATGTAGACAGCGTCCATGCGGGTGTCTGTCAGTGAGGTTTCTCTGTCTGTTCTGTCAAATGTTTGCCTACTTGTTTTCTGGCTGGTGCCGGCTGAAAGGATTTCGTATCCGAGGAAGGACGTATCCTCCTGCTTAGCAAACAAAAAAAGCAGCACATTTCATGTCCAGATTATATTTAGTCGTAAATCGACATTGTGATGGTTCCCCACCAAGGAAAGTTACCCCGTCTTTAGGAAAATGACTGAAGTACGAATGCCAAACACAATTCCAAGACAAGGCTGGGTTACGAGGCTGGGGCTCGACCCCCAATCTGGTTGTTGTACTTAGGACAGGGCTCGGGTGTCTCCACTCTGGGGTACTCTCTCTGCTCCGGACGCTTCCCTGACCCATTGATCATCGCATATAGTTCAAAGCAAGCACAAGTTATTAAACAGCAAGTCATTAAAAACAAGGAGAAACTGGGGAAGGTGAAAGGAAAAGCCGTCACCCCGCTCTGTGGCACGGGGGACCCCCGGCAGCCTGGAGCAGACCCTGCCGTACCTGGTCGGTGGGACCCCAGCCCCGGCTGCCCTGTGCCGGCCCGCTGGAGAGACCTGAGGTAAAACGGTTAACGAGTTAAATGATATAATAGTAACCGGTTAATCGTTTTAACCAGTATTTACATCCCTAGGTCAAACAATCATGGGGGGGGCATCAGACTTCCCGCTAAGGGCTCAGAATTTGAAAATATCCCCCCACCCCCTATGCGCGCACAGGCCCCCTGCTCCTAATTTACTCTTTGTTTGGTTAAGACAGTCTCATTATTTGGGGATCTTACTCCTGGATGATAAATGTTTGGGGCTGAATGGGAAAGGGACTGTCTGAATTGTCAAGATGGGGAACGAACAACAATCTACAGCAATGTCATTAACACAAACACACTCCAATCCTGCTCCAGCCGGAAGGGAAATGGGCAGGAATTCCTGCTGTCCAGCAATGGACACACTTACAGCCCCGCACAGCAGTGAGTGGGCCGGGGAGGCTGGTCAAAATGAACTGGACAAATTGGAGAAATGGTCTGAGGTAAACAGGATGAAGTTTAACAAAGACAAATGCAAAGTGCTCCACTTAGGAAGGAACAATCAGTTTCACATATACAGAATGGGAAGAGACTGTCTAGGAAGGAGTACGGCAGAAAGGGATCTAGGCGTTATAGGGGACCACAAGCTAAATATGAGTCAACAGTGTGATGCTGTTGCAAAAAAAGCAAACATGATTCTGGGATGCATTAACAGGTGTGTTGTGAGCAAGACATAAGAAGTCATTCTTGCGCTCTACTCTGCGCTGGTTAGGCCTCAACTGGAGTATTGTGTCCAGTTCTGGCCACCACATTTCAAGGAAGATGTGGAGAAATTGGAGAGGGTCCAGCATGGTCTAGACAGTATTTGGTCCTGCCATGAGGGCAGGGGACTGGACTCAATGACCTCTCGAGGTCCCTTCCTGTCCTAGAATCTATGAATCTATGAAGGAGGCAACAACCTGTCATGTGTGATCTAAGGAGCAGGAAAAGAATCTGGGAATTACCTTTTGTAAAATCTCATCTTCTTCCAAAAAGCTGTGGAAATAGCTGATTCAAGAAGTTGTTGACAGATGGATAGTACGCGTCTATCAGCTCCTGGGTTCACTAGCCGTTGTCAACCAAGCAAGTTGGCAGACTGAAGGCAGGGCAAGAGTGCTGAACCAGAACGGTCTTTGCTCTTGTCACACATGACATCACAATAAACTTATGCATACACACACACACACAGACATACAGACAGAGGCTTGTACCATTAGCAACAGGAATTTTGATTTCTGGGAGGGGCTGCACAAAGGACTGATACTTTGCATGTACAGAATATATCACATTGTACCTGGGGAGTCACAAAGTAGTTTACAAACTTGAATTCCAGGAGCCTGACAGCTGCCCTGAGCAGGACCAGGTGAAGGTGGGGCTGTACTGAGGGGTCTGCGAGCTGCAGCGGGACGAGCTGGACTGGGTTTCGCTCTGGTGGAGCAGGTGAGAGGGTCTGGGGGCCAGTGCATTGGGGGAGGGGCTGTCACCCCAGTGGCCGAAGCCCGGAGCACTGACCCCCTCACCCCTCTTGTGGCTGAAGTCCAGAGCCCCCACCTCCCTCCCTGCCCTCCTGTGGATGAATCGCAGAGCCCAGAGCCCCCACTCCCTTCCACCTCCCCAGCGCCTGAAGCTTAGAGCCCTGATCTCCCCCCCATGGCAGCCGAAGACCAGGTCTCTTCCCTTCATCTCTCTTGGTGGCTTGAGCCTGGACACAAGCCCGGAGTCCTCCCTCCCCCCCTCCGCCCTGGGTGCTATAGCCCGGATCCTGGAGTCTCTACCCAGTTGTGGGAGACCAGAGCCCCAAACCCAGCGCTCCCCCTCCATCGATCAAGCCTGGAGCCCTGAGCCCATCCCCACCCCCGGGAGTTGTTTCGGAAGATGGTACACGCCTATGTAGGGCCCTATGAAATCTCTTTTATTATTGGGGATTTTCCAATTTAGTATTTTCTGAGTTTTGTCCTTTCCAGTTCTTAAAAAGTAATTCCGTCTTTATGGTTTTTGTGTTAATCACAATTGTTTGATACACTGACCACAGTTAAGTAGCTTTACTATAAATGCACACAAATGTTCAGAAATGGCTTGCAAGGGGAGAAACTGATTTTACTAAAAGAATCCTACAATTTAAACTAAACTTCCTGCAGATGCCCAGAGTACGGTAAAAGTGACATTTTTAACTCACCTTTTAAAGGTACAATGTGATATATTCTGTACATGCAAAGTATCAGTCCTTTGTGCAGCCCCTCCCAGAAATCAAAATTCCTGTTGCTAATGGTACCAGCCTCTGTCTGTATGTCTGTGTGTGTGTGTGTGTATGCATAAGTTTATTGTGATGTCATGTGTGACAAGAGCAAAGACCGTTCTGGTTCAGCATTCTTGCCCTGCCTTCAGTCTGCCAACTTGCTTGGTTGACAACGGCTAGTGAACCCAGGAGCTGATAGACGCGTACTATCCATCTGTCAACAACTTCTTGAATCAGGTAGCCCTGAGCCCCTCGTTCCTAGCCCCATCCCAAAGCCCGCTCCCCCAGCCAGAGCCCTCACCCCCTGCACCCCAACCCTCTGCCCTAGCCCTGAGCCCCTCATTCCCAGCCCCACCCCAGAGCCCACACCCCAACCCTCTGCCCCACTTCAGCCCCCTCCCACACTCTGAACCCTTCAGCCTCACCCCTGCCACACACCGTCCATGTGCAGAATGAATTTTGTGATGTGCAGCAATATACAGGTGATGTGTCACATAACAAAATTGCACATATTGGTGCACATCACAAAATTCATTCCGCACACGGACATACAAAATGTGAGGAAACACTGCTCCTGACTTTCAACCTATCTGAGACATCTTGAATTTCATACAGTGACTGATCAGAATAAAGTGCTCTCAAGTGAGCTACAGACCAACAGTGGTTCATAGGAATTATTCAGCAAGTATTTTAGAAGACCTAGACCATTAGAGGAAATCATGACATGCTAAGAGACAGTTAATGGAGAGAAGCAGCAAGATTAATCCCATACATTGGATTGGTTGTGACTTATTTGCCTGATTTGAAAAGAGGCCAAAAGGACCTGAGTCTCCTCGCTGGCGATAGCCCCCTGCTTGGCCAATCAGCACTGAGACTCTGAGGGGCGGGAGGCTGAGAGGTCTCACCAGATGTCCCAAAGGACGGCCCAGGTCACCATCAGAGGGGATCACTCTCAGACCCAGCCTCACCTCTTTGTGAGGACCTCCCGCAATGAGAGCACCCCCCACCCCATCCACACTCCACACACACACCCCTTCTTGGTAGAGGGAGGGAAGCCGGGGAAAGGGGAAAAAGAAGCAAGAGAAGAGGAGAAAGGAGGGAGGAAAGAGGAAAAGGGAAACCAAAAAGGATAAACCCCAATGTCCCCAGGGATTCTAAGCGTCAAAGTCCTAGGCAGGAAATCAAATTCGGCCACCTTAAGCCAGTGTTTTCTGGGCCTAGAATGCTGCCTGCACCAGGGGGATCAGACTGAACAGGTTCCAAACCTCTCTGGGCCTCTTACCTTGGAAAAGGGAAGTTTGTTTTCGGCACAATCAGTGGTAGGAAAGGAGAAAACTCCACAGAGGTTCCTCCCCATGCTCACATCCGTGAATCCTAATTCTCTCTCAGTCCTCGAGGAGAGACCTCGCGAAGGAGATTTGCGGCAGCAAAGCCGGGGGGGGTCTCAGAGAATGGCCTGGCCCTGCACCTCTGTCCTGCACGGCTGATGTCAGGGTCTCTCTGTGAGGTCACCCCCTCCCCCCCACCTTTGCCCAATAGGCCGAGTTCCTGCAACAGGCCTTTGTGATGTCACTGCCACCCCCACCCCTCCCCTCCAAGCTGATGTCCTGCCCCTGGCCAGCCTCGTTGGGTGTTTGTTTCCCCTGGATCTAGGGTTGCCAACTTGCTGGCCCAACAAAACTGACCACCCTTGTCCCGCCCCGTCAAGGATGGAATGCAAGGCTGAGTTCACTCACCAACCCCCTGAAACATGTCAGTGCCCCAGAGAAAACCGGACCCCTGCTATTGGAACGAAATGCTGGAGATCTGAATGGGAAAGGGACTGTCTGAATTGTCAAGATGGGGAACGAACAACAATCTACAGCAATGTCATTAACACAAACACACTCCAATCCTGCTCCAGCCGGAAGGGAAATGGGCAGGAATTCCTGCTGTCCAGCAATGGACACACTTACAGCCCCGCACAGCAGTGAGTGGGCCGGGGAGGCTGGTCTGAGCAAACAATGTGAAGTGATAATTCACTAAGAGAATCATAGTGTAGGGAAGCCAGTGGCCATCAGGTAGCTGTGGCTGAGGGGTTAAGGTGCTGGACTAGAAATCCCTTGGGGCTTCCCACGTAGATTTGAATCTCCGTGCCAACTCCGGAAGCATTGAACTGTTGTCATTGCTGTAGTCTCAGTGCTGGCGCATCCCTAGTGCCAACTGGAGGTAGATCTGGTCTCACTCTCAGGCTGTCTACACTTAAAATGCTCCTGTAGTACTTTGGAGTAGACAGTTGCTACAGTGAGTGGTGAGGTTTTCCTATTGCTCTAGCTGCACTGACAGAACACAGAGACTGAATTCCCACCCCACCTGCATAGGAGCTCTCAGCAGTTTAATTGTTCTGCAGCCAGCTTCCCATTAGAAATGCTGTTGTGGGACATTCCCAGACCTGGGCATCTACCAAGGACAGAATTTGAAGAGCAAACCTGGCTCCTCCCACCAGGAGGGATTGGAGTGTTTTGTCCCTTGTGATGGGTTGGATCACAGAAAGCCCCTTGGGAGCTGCCAACCAATGTGCCAAGACTACTTCTGCCCCTGCTTTCCTGCCCTGGCAGCTCAGGACCCCAGAACCCTGTCTTGTTGAGCCAGACACGCCCGTCTGCTCCAACACAGACCCAGGGTCTGAATTACTTGCCCAAAGCTGCAGGCTTAACCTGAAAGCAGCTCACAGAAGCTCAGGTTCAGCTGTTTGTCCTCTGTGACCCTAAATCCTTTTCATAGTTCCTGCTTTCCAGGCTACGGTTCCCTAGGCTCTAGGTGTGGCCACCAGCCTCCGTTCCCAGCTATAGGGCCTGGCTTTTGGCTGTATTAAACTGCATTTGTTTTACTAATCCCATTTTATCAAACTATCCAGGCTGCTCTGTACAACTGCCCCATCATTAGCATTATTTACCACTCCTCCAAGCTGTGTTAGCCACAGACTTTATCAGCAGTGATTTTATATTTACTTCCAGATGGTTAATTACAAAGTTGAATAGTGAGGGGGCTACAGCCAATCCCTGTGGTGCCTCGTTAACAGCTCCCCCATTCAGTGATGATGCCCCATGGACAGGTACAAGGTCAGACTTGGGGTCACCCATCAGGAGAAGGGGAGCAGGGGGATTATTTTACTACTGTTTTATAATGCACTTAATTTTTTTATTCACAGGCTCCACCTACAGTGTCTGTCACTCTTGTACCTGGGCCCTTCTGGGACAATTCTCGTCTCATTTACACTGGAGCCAATCCAAAGTGAATCCAGGCCATCCCTCCCAGCCTGCCCATGACTGCTGTCTGTGGAGATCTAGACCAGGGAACAGCCTCACTCCACCATGGTTGGGCTGGTTCCCTGTTTTTTTTGCTTTTGTGGAAACACTTCCAATGGCCTTTCCCCTTCCCCGTCCTGCACATGCTGCCCTGGTTGGGCAGATCCCATCTGTCCAGGGCTTGCCCCTGTCACCTCCACCTTTCCACTCGGGATTTAGAGTAATCCAACAAATCCCCTTCTTTTATTAGCATTGTGTACAGGCCCCACTCAGGGACCAGCCCCATTGTGCCAGGTGCCGTCCACATACAGAACAAACAGACACTCTCTGTCCCACAGAGCTGCAATCTGCCTGCTTCCCGTCTCCCGGCAGGAACCGCTCTTTGCTGCGGCTTGGACCTGCTTCCACTGCTCCCTGGGGGATTGGCAGTTTCACTGGCTCAGGCTGCGTTGCCCCTTGCTGCCTCATCCGAGCCAGCTCAGACACCGTCTAGGGCTCTTCTGAAAGGTCTTTGTGTAAAATCCCAATGCAAGCATCCGCTTCTCCCCGAGACGCTCCCCATGGCCACGGGAGACAGAGCTCGCCCCGTCCCCCCGCGCGGGGATTGTGGCTGGGTCAGTCTGGGCCCCCGAGAGCGAGATGTCAACACTTGGCTTCAGCGCCAAAGGGTTTGACCCGAGCCCCGCTCCAGCCGCAGCTCCAGAGCCAGGACAAGCGAGGGCACGTTCGGGGGGAGGTGTTACAGGTGCTGCCGGCGACCTTTACATCCAAAGCCATCTGTCCTCATGGCACTGGCCTCTCCTTGCACCCCACACAATGCTCCTGAAACCGGATTAGTAAATGGAACGAATTTCCATTCAGACAGAACCAAGGGCTTAGACCTCAACTGCCTTCAGTGAAGATAACAACTCTTAATTGTTCACCTCAGGGTGGACTGATTTAAATTAAAGCCTTTAATCACCATGCAGAAAACCTTGCTTTGAATCCTCTATTGGAATTGTGTTTGGCATTCGTACTTCAGTCATTTTCCTAAAGACGGGGTAACTTTCCTTGGTGGGGAACCATCAGAATGTCGATTTACGACTAAATATAATCTGGACATGAAATGTGCTGCTTTGTTTGTTTGCTAAGCAGGAGGATACGTCCTTCTTCGGATACGAAATCCTTTCAGCCGGCACCAGCCAGAAAACAAGTAGGCAAACATTTGACAGAACAGACAGAGAAACCTCACTGACAGACACCCGCATGGACGCTGTCTACATGCATGTGTGAACCAGCAGGGAGCTCTTACTGAAAAGTTCCCTCTTTAGCTGGGCATCTCCGGGGAATGGTGACTATTTTCTGCTTCCGTTCTGCGATTGGAGTCCAACCATGTGCCTAGGTTACAAAGAAGAGAAAAGCATTTCAGTCATTAAAAACTGAACAGAAAACCTGACCCTGCCAGGGAGAGTAACCCACACATTCACCTGGGATCTTGCTGTCAGGGCACTACAGAATGGAAGTGCTGAGGAGAATAATGCACTCCCCAGAGTCTGTCCTGGTCCAACCGTGAAAAGACCTTTTAGTCTTACCTCACCAGAGCCAGACCATAGGAAAGGACCAGTTCATGCGGTCTCATGTTGCCAGAGGTATCCAGGATTTACAGCCAATCAGATCTGCAGTGCAATCCACAGCTAAAGGCATTCTGTGTCCAGGCCTATGTAAGCGGGGGAATGGTCCCGCTATCGTGGGGACCTTTCCTGGCTCATACACTACCCCTGTGGAATTGGCTGGCGAAAGGATCTGAGTCCTCGCTCCCACTCCCGCCTGACTCCAGGACACCCCTTCTACTCTCGTGTGGCAGAGTCCTCGTAACCCAGACAAGGCTGGGCCCAGGATTCCTGGGGCTCGACCCCCAATCTGGTTGTTGTACTTAGGACAGGGCTCGGGTGTCTCCACTCCGGGGTACTCTCTCTGCTCCGGACGCTTCCCTGACCCATTGATCATCGCATATAGTTCAAAGCAAACACAAGTTATTAAACAGCAAGTCATTAAAAACAAGGAGAAACTGGGGAAGGTGAAAGGAAAAGCCGTCACCCCGCTCTGTGGCACGGGGGACCCCAAACAGCTGTGGCTGGAATGTCAGGGCAGTTCACAGTCTGTTCCTCACACGTCCCAGGCCCCTGGCCAGGCCCTGGCTTTGCTGCAGGGACGCCGCGGGTCGGACACTCGCTCTGGCGGTGGCCACATGCCCTCAGGGTCTAGGTGGCAGGGCCCCTCCCCCCCCGGGGGTTACAATACCCCTCCCAGTGCGGCCTGCAAGGCCTCTTGACTGGTGGGGTCTCCCTGTGCTGGGCCCGCTGCCCAGGGACCCCCACACTCTGCCCAGCTGCTCCCCGCACCTGGCTCCAGAGGGCTCCAGCCCCAGCCCCACTCTGCCCCCACACGGCTGCTGCTGCTCTGCCCCCCACGCGGCTCCCTGGGCTGCTCCTCTCCCCTCAGCTCAGCCCTGCTCAGGCAGCTCCAGCTCCCCCGGCCTCCTGACTGCCCCAACACACACAGTCACACTCACCTCCACTGCCCGCACAAACTTCCACCCACCACCACCCCACCCACACATTCACCTCCACTGCCCGCACAAACTTCCACCTACCCCCACCCACACACCCACCTCCACTGCGCCCACAAACTTCCACCCACACACACACCCACCCACACTCACCTCCACTGCCCCCACAAACTTTGACCCACCCCCACCCCACCCACACTCTCACCTCCAGTGCCCCCACAAACTTCCACCCACACACACCCACACACTCACCTCCACTGCCCCCACAAACTTCCACCCACCCCCACCCACACACTCACCTCCACTGCCCCCACAAACTTCCACCCACACACACCCCCACCCACACACTCACCTCCACTGCCCCCACAAACTTCCACCTACCCCCACCCACACACTCACCTCCACTGCCCCCACAAACTTCCACCCACACACACCCCCACCCACATACTCACCTCCACTGCCCCCCACAAACTTCCACCCACACACTCCCCCAACACACACACTCACCTCCACTGCCCCCACAAACTTCCACCCACCCCCACCCACACACTCACCTCCACTGCCCCCACAAACTTCCACCCATGCCCACCCCACCCACACACTCACCTCCACTGCCCCCACAAACTTCCACCCACGCCCACCCCACCCACACACTCACCTCCACTGCCCCCCACAAACTTCCACCCACACACTCCCCCAACACACACACTCACTTCCACTGCCCCCACAAACTTCCACCCACACACACCCCCACACACACATTCACCTCCACTTCCCCCCAAAAACTTCCACGCCCACCCCCACCCACACATTCTCCTCCACTGCCCCCACAAACTTCCACCCCCACCCACACACTCACCTCCACTGCGCCACATAGACTTCCACCCCCACACACACACTCCTCCCCCACTCCCCAACACACCCATACATACTCTCCCCCAACACACACACACACACACACACACTCCACTCCCCCCACAACCTCTCTCCCCCATGCACACACACAAAATGTCACTTTTACCGTACACTGGGAATCTGCAGGAAGTTTTGTTTAAATTGTAGGATTCTTTTAGTAAAATCAGTTTCTCCCCTTGCAAGCCATTTCTGAACATTTGTGTGCATTTATAGTAAAGCTACTTAATTGTGGTCAGTGTATCAAACAATTGTGATTAACACAAAAACCATAAAGACGGAATTACTTTTTAAGAAATGGAAAGGACAAAACTCAGAAAATACTAAATTGGAAAATCCCCAATAATAAAAGAGATTTCATAGGGCCCTACATAGGTGTGTACCTTCTTCCTAAACAACTCCCAGGGGTGGGGATGGGCTCAGGGCTCCAGGCTTGATCGATGGAGGGGGAAGCTCTGGGTTTGGGGCTCTGGTCTCCCACAACTGGGTAGAGACTCCAGGATCCGGGCTATAGCACCCAGGGCGGAGGCGGGGAGGGAGGACTCCGGGCTTGTGTCCAGGCTCAAGCCACCAAGAGAGATGAAGGGAAGAGACCTGGTCTTCGGCTGCCATGGGGGGGAGAACAGGGCTCCAAGCTTCAGCCGCTGGGGAGGTGGAGGGGAGTGGGGGGGTCTGGGCTCTGCGACTCATCCACAGGAGGGCAGGGAGGGATGTTGGGGCTCTGGACTTCAGCCACAAGAGGGGTGAGGGGGTCAGTGCTCCGGGCTTCAGCCACTGGGGTGATAGCCCCTCCTCCAATGCACTGGCCCCCAGACCCTCTCACCTGCTCCACCAGAGTGAAACCCAGTCCAGCACGTCCCGCTGCAGCTCGCAGACCGCTCAGTACAGCCCCACCTTCACCTGGTCCTGCTCAGGGCAGCTGTCAGGCTCCTTGAATTCAAGTTTGTAAACTACTTTGTGACTCCCCAGGTACAATGTGATATATTCTGTACATGCAAAGTATCAGTCCTTTGTGCAGCCCCTCCGAGAAATCAAAATTCCTAGAGATTTTGGCCGAGTCTCCCAGTGTTGCTAATGGTACCAGCCTCTGTCTGAATGTCTATGTGTGTGTGTGTGTGTGTGTATGCATAAGTTTATTGTGATGTCATGTGTGACAAGAGCAAAGACCGTTCTGGTTCAGCATTCTTGCCCTGCCTTCAGTCTGCCAACTTGCTTGGTTGACAATGGCTGGTGAACCCAGGAGCTGATAGACGTGTACTATCCATCTGTCAACAACTTCTTGAATCAGCTATTTCCACAGGTTTTCGAAAGAAGATGAGATTTTACAAAAGGTAATTCCCAGATTCTTTTCCTGCTCCTTAGATCACACATGACAGGTTGTTGCCTCCTTCATAGATTCATAGATTCTAGGACTGGAAGGGACCTCGAGAGGTCATTGAGTCCAGTCCCCTGCCCTCATGGCAGGACCAAATACTGTCTAGACCATCCCAGATAGATATTTATCTAGCCTACTCTTAAATATCTCCAGAGATGGAGATTCCACAACCTCCCTAGGCAGTTTATTCCAGTGTTTACTGAACAAGTTTTCTCCCTCCTCCTTATGACACCCTTTTAGATACCTGAAAACTGCTATCATGTCCCCTCTCAGTCTTCTCTTTTCCAAACTAAACAAACCCAATTCTTTCAGCCTTCCTTCATAGGTCATGTTCTCAAGACCTTTAATCATTCTTGTTGCTCTTCTCTGGACCCTCTCCAATTTCTCCACATCTTCCTTGAAATGTGGTGGCCAGAACTGGACACAATACTCCAGTTGAGGCCTAACCAGCGCAGAGTAGAGCGCAAGAATGACTTCTTATGTCTTGCTCACAACACACCTGTTAATGCATCCCAGAATCATGTTTGCTTTTTTTGCAACAGCATCACACTGTTGACTCATATTTAGCTTGTGGTCCACTATAACGCCTAGATCCCTTTCTGCCGTACTCCTTCCTAGACAGTCTCTTCCCATTCTGTATGTGTGAAACTGATTGTTCCTTCCTAAGTGGAGCACTTTGCATTTGTCTTTGTTAAACTTCATCCTGTTTACCTCAGACCATTTCTCCAATTTGTCCAGTTCATTTTGACCAGCCTCCCCGGCCCACTCACTGCTGTGCGGGGCTGTAAGTGTGTCCATTGCTGGACAGCAGGAATTCCTGCCCATTTCCCTTCCGGCTGGAGCAGGATTGGAGTGTGTTTGTGTTAATGACATTGCTGTAGATTGTTGTTCGTTCCCCATCTTGACAATTCAGACAGTCCCTTTCCCATTCAGCCCCAAACATTTATCATCCAGGAGTAAGATCCCCAAATAATGAGACTGTCTTAACCAAACAAAGAGTAAATTAGGAGCAGGGGGCGTGTGCGCGCATAGGGGGTGGGGGGATATTTTCAAATTCTGAGCCCTTAGCGGGAAGTCTGATGCCCCCCCCCCATGATTGTTTGACCTAGGGATGTAAATAGTGGTTAAAACAATTAACCGGTTAGAATTATATCATTTAACTCGTTAACCGTTTTACCTCAGGTCTCTCCAGCGGGCCGGCACAGGGCAGCCGGGGCTGGGGTCCCACCGACCAGGTACGGCAGGGTCTGCTCCAGGCTGCCTTGGCTGCCGCAGACAGGGCTGGAACCACTCCAGCATGGCTCTGTCCGGGATCCTGCCTGCCCACCGGCGTGGGGCTGCCCCCCCCCCAGCCCACTGCGGCCGGGACTCCTCTGGCCCAGGGGGCCTGGCCGGTCGGCGGGGTTAACTGGCAAGGTCCGGTTAACCGGTAAGCAAACCAGTAAACCCAGTACTTCCTGGTTCACCTTTGATATCCCTGGTTTGACCATGTCTAGGAAAAAAGCTTCCCAGTGGCTGCTGGGCGGGGCAGCCCCTCCCAATCTCCTACCCCATGGGCTGGGGGAGCTGCCATTGTATCTGTGCCCATCCCCCTCCCTCCTCCTGCCCTCTGGCTCTGCCCTCCCCAGCCAGTCTCTGCTTGTTCCATAGTCTCCCTCCAGCCCCCCCACAGCCCCTCCCGCACATCCCCCCTTTTCTTCCCTTTATCGGACACTCAGAGCTTCCCTCTAGTCCAGCTCTGCTCCCCTGAGCCCCAGAATTCTCCCCCTGCCCCGATACCTGTGTGGTCCCCCAGCCTCCCTCCAGCGCCCCACATCCCCCGGCCCCCTCCCGCCCCCTGCATCCCTGTTCCCCAATTCCTGCCCCCTCCTAGATCCCTGGTCACCCCCCTCCTACATCCCTGTTCCCCAATTCCTACCCCCTCCCACATCCCCGGTCACCCCCCTCCCACATCCCTGTTCCCCAATTCCTGCCCCCTCCCAGATCCCTGGTCACCCCCCTCCCGCCCCCTACCACATTCCCCTTCCCCCTCCTGCCCCCTCCCACATCCCTGCTCACCCCCCTCCCACATCCCTGTTCCCCAATTCCTGCCCCCTCCCAGATCCCTGGTCACCCCTCTCCTACATCCCTGTTCCCCAATTCCTACCCCCTCCCACATCCCCGGTCACCCCCCTCCCACATCCCTGCTCACCCCCTACCACATCCCTGTTCCCCAATTCCTACCCCCTCCCACATCCCCGGTCACCCCCCTCCCTCCCCCTCCCACATCCCTGTTCCCCAATTTCTGTCCCCTCCCAGATCCCCGGTCATCCCCCTCCCGCCCCCTGCATCCCTGTTCCCCAATTCCTGCCCCCTCCCACAACCCCGGTCACCCCCCTCCCGCCCCCTACCACATTCCCCTTCCCCCTCCTGCCCCCTCCCACATCCCTGCTCACCCCCCTCCCACATCCCTGTTCCCCAATTCCTGCCCCCTCCCACATCCCCCGTCACTCCTCTCCCGCCCTCTCCCACATCACCCTTCCCCCTCCCCCTTCCTGCCCCCTCCCACATCCCTGGTCACCCCCCTCCTGCATCCCTGTTCCCCAATTCCTGCCCCCTCCCACAACCCTTCTCCCTCCCACCGGCTCCCCACATGTCGCTGCCCCGCCCCCACCCCCTGCAAACCCTGGGCGCTGCTGCCGCTTCCCTCTGCCTGAGGCCGGGACTCGCAGCTCGCCCCGCTGGGAGCAGCCTGGGCCCCCCGCCCCGCACAGGCTGCACCGGGAGCAGCTCCCTGCGGGGGGCAGGTCTCCCCTTCTCCCCACATGGGGCACTGCCGGGGGGGCTCGGGGTCCCAGTCAGGGGGGCCGGGCGGGGGTCTCTGCCCGGGGAGAGTCTCGGTGCGGGGGGAGGCCGTGGGAATATCCCTCCCCCGCCTGCAGCCAGGGCTCGGGGGGCCCCAGCGGCAGCAGCCGAGGCCCGCGGGGCTGGCAAGGCAGCGCCCGCAATTCAGTCCTGCTGCTGGGCTGGGCCCCGGCTCGCTCCGCCCGGCGCCTCCTGGCCCCTGGCGAGCTGGAGTCGCTGGGTCTGGCCGGGGGGTCTGGCTCTTATTCATGTCTTGTGGCGTCACCCCCGGCCCTCAGCAGGGACGTGGCGCCAAGGGGTCCATGCCCAGGGGCCCAGGGATTTCAAAGGCGCCGGGCCGAGGGGATCGATCTGTGTTTTTAAATAAAAATGAAGATACAAAATGTCACTAGATCAGTCGATGCCACAACTTACGCCTAGTGGGTGACAGACCCCCCGTCCCCCGCTGGTGCACACAGCCAGAGATGCCCCAAGGCCGACCAACAACCGTGGTCTGGTGCCACCCCACTACCCCGCCCACAGACCCATGGGGCTTCCCCCCACAAGCCCCCAGGCCCCAGTGTGGCCCACCACTCCACAATCCCCCACCGACTGTCCTCCTCGCCCCAAGCCAGGGTGCAGCCACCCCACCCAGCTGTGCCACCCGACAGCCCCTCCCCCCACAGCCCCCCACAGCCATGCTGTGTCCCCCTGGGGGCAGCCATGCTGCTGCCCCTCACTACCTCCCAGCCCAACAGCCACAGCCATGCCATTGACCCAAGCCCCCGATCCAAGTCCCCTATAGCCTCTCCCTCCCCCAGGCCCCTCCCAGACCCAGGCCCCATCCGTACAACCCAATCGCCCCCTGCCAACAACCCCCCTCTCCTCTCCCACAGCACCAATCCATCCCCTACCCTCCCACACCACACAGACCCCTCCACCTCCCAGCTGTGCCACCCCCCCGCCCCGAGCCAGACCACCAACCCCGTCAGACACCCTCCCCTGCTGGTGCACCAAGGTCTCCCCAAGACCGACAACAGCTATGAATTAAAACCCCACAGTGTTTGTTGGGGCTACTGGAACATAACATAAGAACATAAGAACATAAGAAAGGCCGTACTGGGTCAGACCAAAGGTCCATCTAGCCCAGTATCTGTCTACCGACAGTGGCCAATGCCAGGTGCCCCAGAGGGAGTGAACCTAACAGGCAATGATCAAGTGATCTCTCTCCTGCCATCCATCTCCATCCTCTGACGAACAGAGGCTAGGGACACCATTCTTACCCATCCTGGCTAATAGCCATTTATGGACTTAGCCACCATGAATTTATCCAGTCCCCTTTTAAACATTGTTATAGTCCTAGCCTTCACAACCTCCTCAGGTAAGGAGTTCCACAAGTTGACTGTGCGCTGCGTGAAGAAGAACTTCCTTTTATTTGTTTTAAACCTGCTGCCTATTAATTTCTTTTGGTGACCCCTAGTTCTTGTATTATGGGAATAAGTAAATAACTTTTCCTTATCCACTTTCTCAACATCACTCATGATTTTATATACCTCTATCATGTCCCCCCTTAGTCTTCTCTTTTCCAAACTGAAGAGTCCTAGCCTCTTTAATCTTTCCTCATATGGGACCCTCTCTAAACCCTTAATCATTTTAGTTGCTCTTTTCTGAACCTTTTCTAGTGCTAGAATATCTTTTTTGAGGTGAGGAGACCACATCTGTACACAGTATTCGAGATGTGGGCGAACCATGGATTTATATAAGGGCAATAATATATTCTCAGTCTTATTCTCTATCCCCTTTTTAATGATTCCTAACATCCTGTTTGCTTTTTTGACCGCCTCTGCACACTGCGTGGACATCTTTAGAGAACTATCCACGATGACGCCAAGATCTTTTTCCTGACTCGTTGTAGCTAAATTAGCCCCCATCATGTTGTATGTATAGTTGGGGTTATTTTTTCCAATGTTATTTTATCCACATTAAATTTCATTTGCCATTTTGTTGCCCAATCACTTAGTTTTGTGAGATCTTTTTGAAGTTCTTCACAATCTGCTTTGGTCTTAACTATCTTGAGTAGTTTAGTATCATCTGCAAACTTTGCCACCTCACTGTTTACCCCTTTCTCCAGATCATTTATGAATAAATTGAATAGGATAGGTCCTAGGACTGACCCTTGGGGAACACCACTAGTTACCCCTCTCCATTCTGAGAATTTACCATTAATTCCTACCCTTTGTTCCCTGTCCTTTAACCAGTTCTCAATCCATGAAAGGACCTTCCCTTTTATCCCATGACAGCTTAATTTACGTAAGAGCCTTTGGTGAGGGACCTTGTCAAAGGCTTTCTGGAAATCTAAGTACACTATGTCCACCGGATCCCCCTTGTCCACATGTTTGTTGACCCCTTCAAAGAACTCTAATAGATTAGTAAGACACGATTTCCCTTTACAGAAACCATGTTGACTATTGCTCAAGAGTTTATGTTTTTCTATGTGTCTGACAATTTTGTTCTTTACTATTGTTTCAACTAATTTGCCCGGTACCGACGTTAGACTTACCGGTCTGTAATTGCCGGGATCACCCCTAGAGCCCTTTTTAAATATTGGCGTTACATTAGCTAACTTCCAGTCATTGGGTACCGAAGCCGATTTAAAGGACAGGTTACAAACCTTAGTTAATAGTTCCGCAACTTCACATTTGAGTTCTTTCAGAACTCTTGGGTGAATGCCATCTGGTCCCGGTGACTTGTTAATGTTGAGTTTATCAATTAATTCCAAAACCTCCTCTAGTGATACTTCAATCTGTGACAGTTCCTCAGATTTGTCACCTACAAAAGCCAGCTCAGGTTTGGGAATCTCCCTAACATCCTCAGCCGTGAAGACTGAAGCAAAGAATCCATTTAGTTTCTCCGCAATGACTTTATCATCTTTAAGCGCTCCTTTTGTATTTTCATCGTCAAGGGGCCCCACTGGTTGTTTAGCAGGCTTCCTGCTTCTGATGTACTTAAAAAACATTTTGTTATTACCTTTGGAGTTTTTGGCTAGCCGTTCTTCAAACTCCTCTTTGGCTTTTCTTATTACACTCTTGCACTTAAGTAGAGCCGTGGGACCTACCTGGAGATGCTGAAATCTCACTCTTGTCTCTCTCCTCCTGCCCCCATCTCCAAGCCAGGCACTGGGCAGTTCAGTGGTGAAGTGATGAACTGATGATCATCAGTTTGTTTTATGATGGGGGGAGGGGGGAGGTTTAAACTATTTCCCTGGATCAAGTCTCCCTTGGTGTAGTAAGTGAAGGCCCTGATAAAGGCTCAGGATGAGGCCTGAGGCCTGAACTAAAGTAATGGTCAAGACTTTGCTAACATAAAGCAAAGTTAAGCTGTGAGCAAGAGGCAGGCCCTGCTCACAGAAGCTGGCAAGGAAAGGGCTGATGTTGCATAAATATATATCCACTTAGCATAGTTACAGTATAAACATGGTACCAAGACACACTATACCGAAACATTCCACAGATAACATGGAACAGGCCGACCCATCCCAATGACAGGGGCAAAAGGGTAAAATGATGGATAGAGTTGTTTTGATCCAACCAACAGGTACAAGGTGCGAGGCGGCACTTTACTACGTAGGGAGGTTGTACCTTGCTACGTGGAGGGGTTGCACCTCAATACGTCAGGAGTGATATGTAACTTGTTTGTACCCGTCTATAAGAATGTATCCCTGGGGTGGTGTCTTTGTCCGGCCACGGGGGCAGTGGAAAGTCCTGCCACTGAGCCGGGTCCTTGCCAAGAGGCACTTTCTCGTAGTATGCCAGGTAGACTAAGTAATCTACGGGGAACTGCCATTGTGTCCGAGATCGCAATAAACCTAGTCGAAGTGACTTTGCATCTTACTAGACTCTGTGGTTATTGGGGGTTCTCTTCGGGTTTGCTGGGTCAGCTATCTGCGCAGAGCTGGGGCAGCACAAAGAGGGAATACACGCACGCAGCTGAGTGATATCAACACAGGAGAAAGCAGAGCACCACACCGGTAGCATCTGAAAACACTTGGCAGCTCAGTCACCATTTCAGCTAGAGCAGAGCTGGGCACTGGGGACCCGGGGCCTTTAACACCACAGCCCTGGGGAGCGGGTGCTGAGATGGACCATCCAGTGAGGAACACAAGTCCTTCTACCCTCCACCACATCGTAGTTTGGAACTGCTGCTGACGGCTCCCCCCATCCATGGTAACTTTTATCCCCTCTGCCTCCCTCTATCTGGGGGTTTTCCCTTCTGCACCTACCTGGCAGGGCAGGCCGCCCCCCACCCCAGTCTGAACCCCTGAGCTTGTCCCAGTTTTGTCCCTCTGCCCATCCCTCCCCTCCGATTTCCCCCCTTCAGGGGGATTTTCCCTGCCTTTGATTGCAGGGAGCAGATTCTGATGGTGCGTGAGGGCAGCAACTTGCAGATGTTACTGAGCATGTGAGAAGAACATTAGAAGATAAGAACGGTCAGACTGGGTCAGACCAAAGGTCCATCTAGCACAGTGTCCTGTCTGCTGACAGCGGCCAGTGCCAGGTGCCCCAGAGGGAATGAACAGACAGGAATCATCCAGTGACCCATCCCCTGTCCCCCATTCCCAGCTTCTGACAGACAGAGGTTAGGGACACCATCCCAGCTAACAGCCATTGATGGACCTGGCCTCCATGAACCCATCTAGCTCCCCTTTGACCACAGGATCAGTGAAGTTCCAAGTTCTAATAGGAAACAGCTTCTGATACAAGGGCAGCTCCTCTTCCTCCTCCCCTCCCATGGGGATGAGCAGCCCCCCCAACTGCCACTCTGCCCCAGCCTCCTTCAACCCATTGCCCCCTTCAGCCTCCCCCCAAATGTCCCCTTCCCCCCATCGCCCCCTTCAGCCTCCTCCAACTGCCCCCCATTGCCCCGTTCAGCCTCCCCCAACTGTTCCCTTCCCCTCACCGCACCTGGTCACCTTCAGCCCCCCGTTACCCTCTTCAGCCTCCGGCAACTTCCCCCCACTGCACTGGCTCCACCACTCTCAGGTTCCCTTCCCCCCAACCATCTGCTTCCTTGCCATGGGTAAGAGGGGCAGAAAATGCTTTTGAAAAAACCTTTTGCAAAGTAAAAATAAAACAAACCAAACAACCCCCTCCCTTGCTGTGTGCTGAGTGCCCAGCTGTGTGCTTGTGTGTGTGTGTGGGGGGGGGGGGGCGGGTGTTGTTCTGAGCACACTCAGTTCAGGGAAGGGGTGGAGTTGGCCAAAGGGGCAGGTGGAATCTTTAGCAGAGAATTCCTTTCTCCATTCTGTTAGCTAAGCATTGCTGTTAAATGTCAGCCGACAAATGCAGCATTTGAAGCAATCTGACTCTAAATCCCCTGCCCTCTCGGTTGCTGCAGTTCTCACACCCTATATCAGCTCCTGGGTTCACCAGCCATTGTCAACCAAGCAAGTTGGCAGACTGAAGGCAGGGCAAGAATGCTGAACCAGAACGGTCTTTGCTCTTGTCACACATGACATCACAATAAACTTATGCATACACACACACACACACACACATAGACATTCAGACAGAGGCTGGTACCATTAGCAACAGTGAGAGACTTGGCCAAAATCTCTAGGAATTTTGATTTCTGGGAGGGGCTGCACAAAGGACTGATACTTTGCATGTACAGAATATATCACATTGTACCTGGGGAGTCACAAAGTAATTTACAAACTTGAATTGAAGGAGCCTGACAGCTGCCCTGAGCAGGACCAGGTGAAGGTGGGGCTGTACTGAGCGGTCTGCGAGCTGCAGCGGGACGTGCTGGACTGGGTTTCACTCTGGTGGAGCAGGTGAGAGGGTCTGGGGGCCAGTGCATTGGAGGAGGGGCTATCACCCCAGTGGCTGAAGCCCGGAGCACTGACCCCCTCACCCCTCTTGTGGCTGAAGTCCAGAGCCCCAACATCCCTCCCTGCCCTCCTGTGGATGAGTCGCAGAGCCCAGACCCCCCCACTCCCCTCCACCTCCCCAGCGGCTGAAGCTTGGAGCCCTGATCTCCCCCCCATGGCAGCCGAAGACCAGGTCTCTTCCCTTCATCTCTTTTGGTGGCTTGAGCCTGGACACAAGCCCGGAGTCCTCCCTCCCCGCCTCCGCCCTGGGTGCTATAGCCCGGATCCTGGAGTCTCTACCCAGTTGTGGGAGACCAGAGCCCCAAACCCAGAGCTTCCCCCTCCATCGATCAAGCCTGGAGCCCTGAGCCCATCCCCACCCCCGGGAGTTGTTTCGGAAGATGGTACACACCTATGTAGGGCCCTATGAAATCTCTTTTATTATTGGGGATTTTCCAATTTAGTATTTTCTAAGTTTTGTCCTTTCCATTTCTTAAAAAGTAATTCCGTCTTTATGGTTTTTGTGTTAATCACAATTGTTTGATACACTGACCACAGTTAAGTAGCTTTACTATAAATGCACACAAATGTTCAGAAATGGCTTGCAAGGGGAGAAACTGATTTTACTAAAAGAATCCTACAATTTAAACAAAACTTCCTGCAGATTCCCAGCGTACGGTAAAAGTGTCATTTTGTGTGTGTGCATGGGGGAGGGAGGTTGTGGGGGCAGTGGAGGTGAGTGTGTGCGTGAGGGTGGGCGTGGGTGGAAGTTTGTGGGGGCAGTGGAGGTGAGTGTGTGGGTGGGGTGGGGGTGGGTGGAAGTTTGTGGGGGCAGTGGAGGTGAGTGTGTGGGTGGGGGTGGGTGGAAGTTTGTGCGGGCAGTGGAGGTGAATGTGTGGGTGGGGTGGGGGTGGGTGGAAGTTTGTGGGGGCAGTGGAGGTGAGTGTGGGTGGGGGTGTGGGTGGGTGGAAGTTTGTGGGGGCAGTGGAGGTGAGTGTGTGTGTGGGGGTTTGTGTGGGTGGAAGTTTGTGGGGGCAGTGGAGGTGAGTGTGTGGGTGGGGGTAGGTGGAAGTTTGTGGGGGCAGTGGAGGTGAGTGTGTGGGTGGGGGTGGGTGGAAGGTTGTGCGGGCAGTGGAGGTGAATGTGTGGGTGGGGTGGGGGTGGGTGGAAGTTTGTGGGGGCAGTGGAGGTGAGTGTGGGTGGGGGTGTGTGTGGGTGGAAGTTTGTGGGGGCAGTGTAGGTGAGTGTGTGTGGGGGGGTTTGTGTGGGTGGAAGTTTGTGGGGGCAGTGGAGGTGAGTGTGTGGGTGGGGGTAGGTGGAAGTTTGTGCGGGCAGTGGAGGTGAATGTGTGGGTGGGGTGGTGGTGGGTGGAAGTTTGTGGGCGCAGTGGAGGTGAGTGTGACTGTGTGTGTTGGGGCAGTCAGGAGGCCGGGGGAGCTGGATCTGCCTGAGCAGGGCTGAGCTGAGGGGAGAGAAGCGGCCCAGGGAGTCGCGTGGGGGGCAGAGCAGCAGCAGCTGTGTGGGGGCAGAGTGAGGCTGGGGCTGGAGCCCTCTGGAGCCAGGTGCGGGGAGCAGCTGGGCAGAGTGTGGGGGTTCCTGGGCAGCGGGCCCAGTACAGGGTGACCCCACCAGTCAAGAGGCCTTGCAGGCCGCACTGGGAGGGGTAATGTAACCCCCGCGGGGGGGGGGAGAGGGGCCCTGCCACCTAGACACTGAGGGCGTGTGGCCACCGCCAGAGCGAGTGTCCGACCCGCAGCGTCCCTGCAGCACAGCCAGGGCCTGGCCAGGGGCCTGGGACGTGTGAGGAACAGACTGTGAACTGCCACAGCTGTTTGGGGTCCCCCGTGCCACAGAGCGGGGTGACGGCTTTTCCTTTCACCTTCCCCAGTTTCTCCTTGTTTTTAATGACTTGCTGTTTAATAACTTGTGTTTGCTTTGAACTATATGCGATGATCAATGGGTCAGGGAAGCGTCCGGAGCAGAGAGAGTACCCCGGAGTGGAGACACCCGAGCCCTGTCCTAAGTACAACAACCAGATTGGGGGTCGAGCCCCAGGAATCCTGGGCCCAGCCTTGTCTGGGTTACGAGGACTCTGCCACACGAGAGTAGAAGGGGTGTCCTGGAGTCAGGCGGGAGTGGGAGCGAGGACTCAGATCCTTTCGCCAGCCAATTCCACAGGGGTAGTGTATGAGCCAGGAAAGGTCCCCACGATAGCGGGACCATTCCCCCGCTTACATAGGCCTGGACACAGAATGCCTTTAGCTGTGGATTGCACTGCAGATCTGATTGGCTGTAAATCCTGGATACCTCTGGCAACATGAGACCGCATGAACTGGTCCTTTCCTATGGTCTGGCTCTGGTGAGGTAAGACTAAAAGGTCTTTTCACGGTTGGACCAGGACAGACTCTGGGGAGTGCATTATTCTCCTCAGCACTTCCATTCTGTAGTGCCCTGACAGCAAGATCCCAGGTGAATGTGTGGGTTACTCTCCCTGGCAGGGTCAGGTTTTCTGTTCAGTTTTTAATGACTGAAATGCTTTTCTCTTCTTTGTAACCTAGGCACATGGTTGGACTCCAATCGCAGAGCGGAAGCAGAAAATAGTCACCATTCCCCGGAGATGCCCAGCTAAAGAGGGAACTTTTTAGTAAGAGCTCCCTGCTGGTTCACACATGCATGTAGACAGCGTCCATGCGGGTGTCTGTCAGTGAGGTTTCTCTGTCTGTTCTGTCAAATGTTTGCCTACTTGTTTTCTGGCTGGTGCCGGCTGAAAGGATTTCGTATCCGAGGAAGGACGTATCCTCCTGCTTAGCAAACAAACAAAGCAGCACATTTCATGTCCAGATTATATTTAGTCGTAAATCGACATTCTGATGGTTCCCCACCAAGGAAAGTTACCCCGTCTTTAGGAAAATGACTGAAGTACGAATGCCAAACACAATTCCAATAGAGGATTCAAAGCAAGGTTTTCTGCATGGTGATTAAAGGCTTTAATTTAAATCAGTCCACCCTGAGGTGAACAATTAAGAGTTGTTATCTTCACTGAAGGCAGTTGAGGTCTAAGCCCTTGGTTCTGTCTGAATGGAAATTCGTTCCATTTACTAATCCGGTTTCAGGAGCATTGTGTGGGGTGCAAGGAGAGGCCAGTGCCATGAGGACAGATGGCTTTGGATGTAAAGGTCGCCGGCAGCACCTGTAACACCTCCCCCCCAACGTGCCCTCGCTTGTCCTGGCTCTGGAGCTGCGGCTGGAGCGGGGCTCGGGTCAAACCCTTTGGCGCTGAAGCCCAGTGTTGACATCTCGCTCTCGGAGGCCCAGACTGACCCAGCCACAATCCCCGCACGGGGGGAGGGGGCGAGCTCTGTCTCCCGTGGCCATGGGGAGCGTCTCGGGGAGAAGCGGATGCTTGCATTGGGATTTTACACAAAGACCTTTCAGAAGAGCCCTAGACGGTGTCTGAGCTGGCTCGGATGAGGCAGCAAGGGGCAACGCAGCCTGAGCCAGTGAAACTGCCAATCCCCCAGGGAGCAGTGGAAGCAGGTCCAAGCCGCAGCAAAGAGCGGTTCCTGCCGGGAGACGGGAAGCATGCAGATTGCAGCTCTGTGGGACAGAGAGTGTCTGTTTGTTCTGTATGTGGACGGCACCTGGCACAATGGGGCTGATCCCTGAGTGGGGCCTGTACACAATGCTAATAAAAGAAGGGGATTTGTTGGATTACTCTAAATCCCGAGTGGAAAGGTGGAGGTGACAGGGGCAAGCCCTGGACAGATGGGATCTGCCCAACCAGGGCAGCATGTGCTGGACGGGGAAGGGGAAAGGCCGTTGGAAGTGTTTCCACAAAAGCAAAAAAATCAGGGAACCAGCCCAACCATGGTGGAGTGAGGCTGTTCCCTGGGCTAGATCTCCACAGACAGCAGTCATGGGCAGGCTGGGAGGGATGGCCTGGATTCACTTTGGATTGGCTCCAGTGTAAATGAGACGAGAATTGTCCCAGAAGGGCCCAGGTACAAGAGTGACAGACACTGTAGGTGGAGCCTGTGAATAAAAAAATTAGGTGCATTATAAAACAGTAGTAAAATAATCCCCCTGCTCCCCTTCTCCTGATGGGTGACCCCAAGTCTGACCTTGTACCTGTCCATGGGGCATCATCACTGAATGGGGGAGCTGTTAACGAGGCACCACAGGGATTGGCTGTAGCCCCCTCACTATTCAACTTTGTAATTAACCATCTGGAAGTAAATATAAAATCACTGCTGATAAAGTCTGTGGCTAACACAGCTTGGAGGAGTGGTAAATAATGCTAATGATGGGGCAGTTGTACAGAGCAGCCTGGATAGTTTGATAAAATGGGATTAGTAAAACAAATGCAGTTTAATACAGCCAAAAGCCAGGCCCTATAGCTGGGAACGGAGGCTGGTGGCCACACCTAGAGCCTAGGGAACCGTAGCCTGGAAAGCAGGGACTATGAAAAGGATTTAGGGTCACAGAGGACAAACAGCTGAACCTGAGCTTCTGTGAGCTGCTTTCAGGTTAAGCCTGCAGCTTTGGGCAAGTAATTCAGACCCTGGGTCTGTGTTGGAGCAGACGGGCGTGTCTGGCTCAACAAGACAGGGTTCTGGGGTCCTGAGCTGCCAGGGCAGGAAAGCAGGGGCAGAAGTAGTCTTGGCACATCGGTTGGCAGCTCCCAAGGGGCTTTCTGTGATCCAACCCGTCACAAGGGACAAAACACTCCAATCCCTCCTGGTGGGAGGAGCCAGGTTTGCTCTTCAAATTCTGTCCTTGGTAGATGCCCAGGTCTGGGAATGTCCCACAACAGCATTTCTAATGGGAAGCTGGCTGCAGAACAATTAAACTGCTGAGAGCTCCTATGCAGGTGGGGTGGGAATTCAGTCTCTGTGTTCTGTCAGTGCAGCTAGAGCAATAGGAAAACCTCACCAGTCACTGTAGCAACTGTCTACTCCAAAGTACTACAGGAGCATTTTAAGTGTAGACAGCCTGAGAGTGAGACCAGATCTACCTCCAGTTGACACTAGGGATGCGCCAGCACTGAGACTACAGCAATGACAACAGTTCAATGCTTCCGGAGTTGGCACGGAGATTCAAATCTACGTGGGAAGCCCCAAGGGATTTCTAGTCCAGCACCTTAACCCCTCAGCCACAGCTACCTCATGGCCACTGGCTTCCCTACACTATGATTCTCTTAGTGAATTATCACTTCACATTGTTTGCTCAGACCAGCCTCCCCGGCCCACTCACTGCTGTGCGGGGCTGTAAGTGTGTCCATTGCTGGACAGCAGGAATTCCTGCCCATTTCCCTTCCGGCTGGAGCAGGATTGGAGTGTGTTTGTGTTAATGACATTGCTGTAGATTGTTGTTCGTTCCCCATCTTGACAATTCAGACAGTCCCTTTCCCATTCAGATCTCCAGCATTTCGTTCCAATAGCAGGGGTCTGGTTTTCTCTGGGGCACTGACATGTTTCAGGGGGTTGGTGAGTGAACTCAGCCTTGCATTCCATCCTTGACGGGGCGGGACAAGGGTGGTCAGTTTTGTTGGGCCAGCAAGTTGGCAACCCTAGATCCAGGGGAAACAAACACCCAACGAGGCTGGCCAGGGGCAGGACATCAGCTTGGAGGGGAGGGGTGGGGGTGGCAGTGACATCACAAAGGCCTGTTGCAGGAACTCGGCCTATTGGGCAAAGGTGGGGGGGAGGGGTGACCTCACAGAGAGACCCTGACATCAGCCGTGCAGGACAGAGGTGCAGGGCCAGGCCAGTCTCTGAGACCCCCCCGGCTTTGCTGCCGCAAATCTCCTTCGCGAGGTCTCTCCTCGAGGACTGAGAGAGAATTAGGATTCACGGATGTGAGCATGGGGAGGAACCTCTGTGGAGTTTTCTTCTTTCCTACCACTGATTGTGCCGAAAACAAACTTCCCTTTTCCAAGGTAAGAGGCCCAGAGAGGTTTGGAACCTGTTCAGTCTGATCCCCCTGGTGCAGGCAGCATTCTAAACCCAGAAAACACTGGCTTAAGGTGGCCGAATTTGATTTCCTGCCTAGGACTTTGACGCTTAGAATCCCTGGGGACATTGGGGTTTATCCTTTTTGGTTTCCCTTTTCCTCTTTCCTCCCTCCTTTCTCCTCTTCTCTTGCTTCTTTTTCCCCTTTCCCCGGCTTCCCTCCCTCTACCAAGAAGGGGTGTGTGTGTGGAGTGTGGATGGGGTGGGGGGTGCTCTCATTGCGGGAGGTCCTCACAAAGAGGTGAGGCTGGGTCTGAGAGTGATCCCCTCTGATGGTGACCTGGGCCGTCCTTTGGGACATCTGGTGAGACCTCTCAGCCTCCCGCCCCTCAGAGTCTCAGTGCTGATTGGCCAAGCAGGGGGCTATCGCCAGCGAGGAGACTCAGGTCCTTTTGGCCTCTTTTCAAATCAGGCAAATAAGTCACAACCAATCCAATGTATGGGATTAATCTTGCTGCTTCTCTCCATTAATTGTCTCTTAGCAGGTCATGATTTCCTCTAATGGTCTAGGTCTTCTAAAATACTTGCTGAATAATTCCTATGAACCACTGTTGGTCTGTAGCTCACTTGAGAGCACTTTATTCTGATCAGTCACTGTATGAAATTCAAGATGTCTCAGATAGGTTGAAAGTCAGGAGCAGTGTTTCCTCACATTTTGTATGTCCGTGTGCGGAATGAATTTTGTGATGTGCACCAATATGTGCAATTTTGTTATGTGACACATCACCTGTATATTGCTGCACATCACAAAATTCATTCTGCACATGGACGGTGTGTGGCAGGGGTGAGGCTGAAGGGTTCAGAGTGTGGGAGGGGGCTGAAGTGGGGCAGAGGGTTGGGGTGTGGGCTCTGGGGTGGGGCTGGGAATGAGGGGCTCAGGGCTAGGGCAGAGGGTTGGGGTGCAGGGGGTGAGGGCTCTGGCTGGGGGAGCGGGCTTTGGGATGGGGCTAGGAATGAGGGGCTCAGGGCTAGGGCAGAGGGTTGTGGTGCAGGGGGAGGGGGCTCCGGCTGGGGGTGTGGGCTCTGCGGTAGGGCTGGGAATGAGGGGCTCAGGGCTGGAGCAGAGGGTTGGGGTGCAGGGGGGTGAGGGCTCCAGCTGGGGATGCAGGCTCTGGGCTGGGGCTCGGAATGAGGGGTTTGGGGAGCAGGTTGCCCGAGGGAGAGAGGACTCCCCCCAGCCCTCTCTCACCACAGCAGCTCAGGGCCAGGTGAGAGAGCACCTGTCTCCTGGCCGCAGCAGCTCTGGTGGGGCTGGGCTGGGGCTGGGGGAGGGGACAGGATTTATTTTTCCTAAGTCAAAACGGGGAAGGGAAGGAGTTATGCTTCAGTTTTTACCTTATAAACTATGGTCCTGGCTAATATATAAGACACTATGGGAATAAGACACCATGTCATGTGGTGACATCACAAGAGCAGAGGGTGTGAGAACTGCAGCAACCGAGAGGGCAGGGGATTTAGAGTCAGATTGCTTCAAATGCTGCATTCGTCGGCTGACATTTAACAGCAATGCTTAGCTAACAGAATGGAGAAAGGAATTCTCTGCTAAAGATTCCACCTGCCCCTTTGGCCAACTCCACCCCTTCCCTGAACTGAGTGTGCTCAGAACAACACCCTCCCCCCCCACACACACACACAAGCACACAGCTGGGCACCCAGCACACAGCAAGGGAGGGGGTTGTTTGGTTTGTTTTATTTTTACTTTGCAAAAGGTTTTTTCAAAAGCATTTTCTGCCCCTCTTACCCATGGCAAGGAAGCAGATGGTTGGGGGGAAGGGAACCTGAGAGTGGTGGAGCCAGTGCAGTGGGGGGAAGTTGCCGGAGGCTGAAGAGGGTAACGGGGGGCTGAAGGTGACCAGGTGCGGTGAGGGGAAGGGAACAGTTGGGGGAGGCTGAACGGGGCGATGGGGGGCAGTTGGAGGAGGCTGAAGGGGGCGATGGGGGGAAGGGGACATTTGGGGGGAGGCTGAAGGGGGCAATGGGTTGAAGGAGGCTGGGGCAGAGTGGCAGTTGGGGGGGCTGCTCATCCCCATGGGAGGGGAGGAGGAAGAGGAGCTGCCCTTGTATCAGAAGCTGTTTCCTATTAGAACTTGCAACTTCACTGATCCTGAGCAGGGTCCTGTGGTCAAAGGGGAACTAGATGGGTTCATGGAGGCCAGGTCCATCAATGGCTGTTAGCTGGGATGGGCAGGGATGGTGTCCCTAACCTCTGTCTGTCAGAAGCTGGGAATGGGGGACAGAGGATGGGTCACTGGATGATTCCTGTCTGTTCATTCCCTCTGGGGCACCTGGCACTGGCCGCTGTCAGCAGACAGGACACTGGGCTAGATGGACCTTTGGTCTGACCCAGTCTGACCGTTCTTATCTTCTAATGTTCTTCTCACATGCTCAGTAACATCTGCAAGT
Source organism: Emys orbicularis (assembly GCF_028017835.1). Lineage (NCBI taxonomy): Eukaryota > Metazoa > Chordata > Testudines > Emydidae > Emys > Emys orbicularis. The sequence goes on from NW_027045190.1 coordinate 730,911, forward strand.
TGCTGCCCTCACGCGCCATCAGAATCTGCTCCCTGCAATCAAAGGCAGGGAAAATCCCCCTGAAGGGGGGAAATCGGAGGGGAGGGATGGGCAGAGGGACAAAACTGGGACAAGCTCAGGGGTTCAGACTGGGGTGGGGGGCGGCCTGCACTGCCAGGTAGGTGCAGAAGGGAAAACCCCCAGATAGAGGGAGGCAGAGGGGATAAAAGTTACCATGGATGGGGGGAGCCGTCAGCAGCAGTTCCAAAGTACGGTGTGGTGGAGGGTAGAAGGACTTGTGTTCCTCACTGGATGGTCCATCTCAGCACCCCCTCCCCAGGGCTGTGGTGTTAAAGGCCCCGGGTGGCCCAGTGCCCAGCTCTGCTCTAGCTGAAATGGTGACTGAGCTGCCAAGTGTTTTCAGATGCTACCGGTGTGGTGCTCTGCTTTCTCCTGTGTTGATATCACTCAGCTGCGTGCGTGTATTCCCTCTTTGTGCTGCCCCAGCTCTGCGCAGATAGCTGACCCAGCAAATCCGAAGAGAACCCCCAATAACCACAGAGTCTAGTAAGATGCAAAGTCACTTCGACTAGGTTTATTGCGATCTCGGACACAATGGCAGTTCCCCGTAGATTACTTAGTCTACCTGGCATACTACGAGAAAGTGCCTCTTGGCAAGGACCCGGCTCAGTGGCGGGACTTTCCACTGCCCCCGTGGCCGGACAAAGACACCACCCCAGGGATACATTCTTATACACGGGTACAAACAAGTTACATATCACTCCTGACGTATTGAGGTGCAACCCCTCCACGTAGCAAGGTACAACCTCCCTACGTAGTAAAGTGCCGCCTCGCACCTTGTACCTGTTGGTTGGATCAAAACAACTCTATCCATCATTTTACCCTTTTGCCCCTGTCATTGGGATGGGTCGGCCTGTTCCATGTTATCTGTGGAATGTTTCGGTATAGTGTGTCTTGGTACCATGTTTATACTGTAACTATGCTAAGTGGATATATATTTATGCAACATCAGCCCTTTCCTTGCCAGCTTCTGTGAGCAGGGCCTGCCTCTTGCTCACAGCTTAACTTTGCTTTATGTTAGCAAAGTCTTGACCATTATTTTAGTTCAGGCCTCAGGCCTCATCCTGAGCCTTTATCAGGGCCTTCACACCAAGGGAGACTTGATCCAGGGAAATAGTTTAAACCTCCCCCCTCCCCCCATCATAAAACAAACTGATGATCATCAGTTCATCACTTCACCACTGAACTGCCCAGTGCCTGGCTTGGAGATGGGGGCAGGAGGAGAGAGACAAGAGTGAGATTTCAGCATCTCCAGGTAGGTCCCACGGCTCCAGTAGCCCCAACAAACACTGTGGGGTTTTAATTCATAGCTGTTGTCGGTCTTGGGGAGACCTTGGTGCACCAGCAGGGGAGGGTGTCTGACGGGGTTGGTGGTCTGGCTCGGGGTGGGGGGGTGGCACAGCTGGGAGGTGGAGGGGTCTGTGTGGTGTGGGAGGGTAGGGGATGGATCGGTGCTGTGGGAGAGGAGAGGGGGGTTGTTGGCAGGGGGCGATTGGGTTGTACGGATGGGGCCTGGGTCTGGGAGGGGCCTGGGGGAGGGAGAGGCTATAGGGGACTTGGATCGGGGGCTTGGGTCAATGGCATGGCTGTGGCTGTTGGGCTGGGAGGTAGTGAGGGGCAGCAGCATGGCTGCCCCCAGGGGGACACAGCATGGCTGTGGGGGGCTGTGGGGGGAGGGGCTGTCGGGTGGCACAGCTGGGTGGGGTGGCTGCACCCTGGCTTGGGGCGAGGAGGACAGTCGGTGGGGGATTGTGGAGTGGTGGGCCACACTGGGGCCTGGGGGCTTGTGGGGGGAAGCCCCATGGGTCTGTGGGCGGGGTAGTGGGGTGGCACCAGACCACGGTTGTTGGTCGGCCTTGGGGCATCTCTGGCTGTGTGCACCAGCGGGGGACGGGGGGTCTGTCACCCACTAGGCGTAAGTTGTGGCATCGACTGATCTAGTGACATTTTGTATCTTCATTTTTATTTAAAAACACAGATCGATCCCCTCGGCCCGGCGCCTTTGAAATCCCTGGGCCCCTGGGCATGGACCCCTTGGCGCCACGTCCCTGCTGAGGGCCGGGGGTGACACCACAAGACATGAATAAGAGCCAGACCCAGCGACTCCAGCTCGCCAGGGCCCAGGAGGCGCCGGGCGGAGCGAGCCGGGGCCCAGCCCAGCAGCAGGACTGAATTGCGGGCGCTGCCTTGCAAGCCCCCCGGGCCTCGGCTGCTGCCGCTGGGGCCCCCCGAGCCCTGGCTGCAGGCGGGGGAGGGATATTCCCACGGCCTCCCCCCCCACCGAGACGCTCCCCGGGCAGAGACCCCGGCCCGGCCCCCCTGACTGGGACCCCGAGCCCCCCCGGCAGTGCCCCATGTGGGGAGAAGGGGAGACCTGCCCCCCGCAGGGAGCTGCTCCCGGTGCAGCCTGTGCGGCGCGGGGGGCCCAGGCTGCTCCCAGCGGGGCGAGCTGCGAGTCCCGGCCTCGGGCAGACGGAAGCGGCAGCAGCGCCCAGGGTTTGCAGGGGGTGGGGGTGGGGCAGCGACATGTGGGGAGCCGGGGGGAGGGGGAAGGGTTGTGGGAGGGGGCAGGAATTGGGGAACAGGGATGCAGGAGGGGGGTGACCAGGGATGTGGGAGGGGGCAGGAAGGGGGAGGGGGAAGGGTGATGTGGGAGAGGGCGGGAGAGGAGTGACGGGGGATGTGGGAGGGGGCAGGAATTGGGGAACAGGGATGTGGGAGGGGGGTGAGCAGGGATGTGGGAGGGGGGGGGAAGGGGAATGTGGTAGGGGGCGGGAGGGGGGTGACCGGGGTTGTGGGAGGGGGCAGGAATTGGGGAACAGGGATGCAGGGGGCGGGAGGGGGATGACCGGGGATCTGGGAGGGGACAGAAATTGGGGAACAGGGATGTGGGAGGGGGAGGGAGGGGGGTGACCGGGGATGTGGGAGGGGGTAGGAATTGGGGAACAGGGATGTGGTAGGGGGTGAGCAGGGATGTGGGAGGGGGGTGACCGGGGATGTGGGAGGGGGTAGGAATTGGGGAACAGGGATGTAGGAGAGGGGTGACCAGGGATCTGGGAGGGGGCAGGAATTGGGGAACAGGGATGTGGGAGGGGGGTGAGCAGGGATGTGGGAGGGGGCAGGAGGGGGAAGGGGAATGTGGTAGGGGGCGGGAGGGGGGTGACCAGGGATCTGGGAGGGGGCAGGAATTGGGGAACAGGGATGTGGGAGGGGGGTGACCGGGGATGTGGGAGGGGGTAGGAATTGGGGAACAGGGATGTAGGAGGGGGGTGACCAGGGATCTGGGAGGGGGCAGGAATTGGGGAACAGGGATGTGGGAGGGGGGTGAGCAGGGATGTGGGAGGGGGCAGGAGGGGGAAGGGGAATGTGGGAGGGGGCGGGAGGGGGGTGACCGGGAATCTGGAAGGGGGCAGTAATTGGGGAACAGGGATGTGGGAGGGGGGTGACCGGGGATGTGGGAGGGGGTAGGAATTGGGGAACAGGGATGTAGGAGGGGGGTGACCAGGGATCTGGGAGGGGGCAGGAATTGGGGAACAGGGATGTGGGAGGGGGGTGAGCAGGGATGTGGGAGGGGGTAGGAATTGGGGAACAGGGATGTAGGAGGGGGGTGACCAGGGATCTGGGAGAGGGCAGGAATTGGGGAACAGGGATGCAGGGGGCGGGAGGGGGCCGGGGGATGTGGGGCGCTGGAGGGAGGCTGGGGGAACACACAGGTATCGGGGCAGGGGGAGAATTCTGGGGCTCAGGGGAGCAGAGCTGGACTAGAGGGAAGCTCTGAGTGTCCGATAAAGGGAAGAAAAGGGGGGATGTGGGGGAGGGGCTGTGGGGGGCTGGAGGGAGACTATGGAACAAGCAGAGACTGGCTGGGGAGGGCAGAGCCAGAGGGCAGGAGGAGGGAGGGGGATGGGCACAGATACAATGGCAGCTCCCCCAGCCCATGGGGTAGGAGATTGGGAGGGGCTGCCCCGCCCAGCAGCCACTGGGAAGCTTTTTTCCTAGACATGGTCAAACCAGGGATATCAAAGGTGAACCAGGAAGTACTGGGTTTACTGGTTTGCTTACCGGTTAACCGGACCTTGCCAGTTAACCCCGCCGACCGGCCAGGCCCCCTGGGCCAGAGGAGTCCCGGCCGCAGTGGGCTGGGGGGGGGGCAGCCCCACGCCGGTGGGCAGGCAGGATCCCGGACAGAGCCATGCTGGAGTGGCTCCAGCCCTGTCTGCGGCAGCCAAGGCAGCCTGGAGCAGACCCTGCCGTACCTGGTCGGTGGGACCCCAGCCCCGGCTGCCCTGTGCCGGCCCGCTGGAGAGACCTGAGGTAAAACGGTTAACGAGTTAAATGATATAATTCTAACCGGTTAATCGTTTTAACCACTATTTACATCCCTAGGTCAAACAATCATGGGGGGGGCATCAGACTTCCCGCTAAGGGCTCAGAATTTGAAAATATCCCCCCACCCCCTATGCGCGCACACGCCCCCTGCTCCTAATTTACTCTTTGTTTGGTTAAGACAGTCTCATTATTTGGGGATCTTACTCCTGTATGATAAATGTTTGGGGCTGAATGGGAAAGGGACTGTCTGAATTGTCAAGATGGGGAACGAACAACAATCTACAGCAATGTCATTAACACAAACACACTCCAATCCTGCTCCAGCCGGAAGGGAAATGGGCAGGAATTCCTGCTGTCCAGCAATGGACACACTTACAGCCCCGCACAGCAGTGAGTGGGCCGGGGAGGCTGGTCAAAATGAACTGGACAAATTGGAGAAATGGTCTGAGGTAAACAGGATGAAGTTTAACAAAGACAAATGCAAAGTGCTCCACTTAGGAAGGAACAATCAGTTTCACACATACAGAATGGGAAGAGACTGTCTAGGAAGGAGTACGGCAGAAAGGGATCTAGGCGTTATAGTGGACCACAAGCTAAATATGAGTCAACAGTGTGATGCTGTTGCAAAAAAAGCAAACATGATTCTGGGATGCATTAACAGGTGTGTTGTGAGCAAGACATAAGAAGTCATTCTTGCGCTCTACTCTGCGCTGGTTAGGCCTCAACTGGAGTATTGTGTCCAGTTCTGGCCACCACATTTCAAGGAAGATGTGGAGAAATTGGAGAGGGTCCAGAGAAGAGCAACAAGAATGATTAAAGGTCTTGAGAACATGACCTATGAAGGAAGGCTGAAAGAATTGGGTTTGTTTAGTTTGGAAAAGAGAAGACTGAGAGGGGACATGATAGCAGTTTTCAGGTATCTAAAAGGGTGTCATAAGGAGGAGGGAGAAAACTTGTTCAGTAAACACTGGAATAAACTGCCTAGGGAGGTTGTGGAATCTCCATCTCTGGAGATATTTAAGAGTAGGCTAGATAAATATCTATCCGGGATGGTCTAGACAGTATTTGGTCCTGCCATGAGGGCAGGGGACTGGACTCAATGACCTCTCGAGGTCCCTTCCAGTCCTAGAATCTATGAATCTATGAAGGAGGCAACAACCTGTCATGTGTGATCTAAGGAGCAGGAAAAGAATCTGGGAATTACCTTTTGTAAAATCTCATCTTCTTTCGAAAACCTGTGGAAATAGCTGATTCAAGAAGTTGTTGACAGATGGATAGTACACGTCTATCAGCTCCTGGGTTCACCAGCCATTGTCAACCAAGCAAGTTGGCAGACTGAAGGCAGGGCAAGAATGCTGAACCAGAACGGTCTTTGCTCTTGTCACACATGACATCACAATAAACTTATGCATACACACACACACACACACACATAGACATTCAGACAGAGGCTGGTACCATTAGCAACACTGGGAGACTCGGCCAAAATCTCTAGGAATTTTGATTTCTCGGAGGGGCTGCACAAAGGACTGATACTTTGCATGTACAGAATATATCACATTGTACCTGGGGAGTCACAAAGTAGTTTACAAACTTGAATTCAAGGAGCCTGACAGCTGCCCTGAGCAGGACCAGGTGAAGGTGGGGCTGTACTGAGGGGTCTGCGAGCTGCAGCGGGACGTGCTGGACTGGGTTTCACTCTGGTGGAGCAGGTGAGAGGGTCTGGGGGCCAGTGCATTGGAGGAGGGGCTATCACCCCAGTGGCTGAAGCCCGGAGCACTGACCCCCTCACCCCTCTTGTGGATGAAGTCCAGAGCCCCAACATCCCTCCCTGCCCTCCTGTGGATGAGTCGCAGAGCCCAGACCCCCCCACTCCCCTCCACCTCCCCAGCGGCTGAAGCTTGGAGCCCTGATCCCCCCCCATGGCAGCCGAAGACCAGGTCTCTTCCCTTCATCTCTCTTGGTGGCTTGAGCCTGGACACAAGCCCGGAGTCCTCCCTCCCCGCCTCCGCCCTGGGTGCTATAGCCCGGATCCTGGAGTCTCTACCCAGTTGTGGGAGACCAGAGCCCCAAACCCAGAGCTTCCCCCTCCATCGATCAAGCCTGGAGCCCTGAGCCTATCCCCACCCCCGGGAGTTGTTTCGGAAGATTGTACACACCTATGTAGGGCCCTATGAAATCTCTTTTATTATTGGGGATTTTCCAATTTAGTATTTTCTGAGTTTTGTCCTTTCCATTTCTTAAAAAGTAATTCCGTCTTTATGGTTTTTGTGTTAATCACAATTGTTTGATACACTGACCACAGTTAAGTAGCTTTACTATAAATGCACACAAATGTTCAGAAATGGCTTGCAAGGGGAGAAACTGATTTTACTAAAAGAATCCTACAATTTAAACAAAACTTCCTGCAGATTCCCAGTGTACGGTAAAAGTGACATTTTGTGTGTGTGCATGGGGGAGGGAGGTTGTGGGGGGAGTGGAGTGTGTGTGTGTGTATGTGTGTGTTGGGGGAGAGTATGTATGGGTGTGTTGGGGAGTGGGGGAGGAGTGTGTGTGTGGGGGTGGAAGTCTATGTGGCGCAGTGGAGGTGAGTGTGTGGGTGGGGGTGGAAGTTTGTGGGGGCAGTGGAGGTGAATGTGTGGGTGGGGGTGGGCGTGGAAGTTTTTGGGGGGAAGTGGAGGTGAATGTGTGTGTGGGGGGGGGTGTGGGTGGAAGTTTGTGGGGGCAGTGGAAGTTAGTGTGTGTGTTGGGGGAGTGTGTGGGTGGAAGTTTGTGGGGGGCAGTGGAGGTGAGTGTGTGGGTGGGGTGGGCGTGGGTGGAAGTTTGTGGGGGCAGTGGAGGTGAGTGTGTGGGTGGGGTGGGCGTGGGTGGAAGTTTGTGGGGGCAGTGGAGGTGAGTGTGTGGGTGGGGGTGGGTGGAAGTTTGTGGGGGCAGTGGAGGTGAGTGTGTGTGTTGGGGGAGTGTGTGGGTGGAAGTTTGTGGGGGGCAGTGGAGGTGAGTATGTGGGTGGGGGTGTGTGTGGGTGGAAGTTTGTGGGGGCAGTGGAGGTGAGTGTGTGGGTGGGGGTGGGTGGAAGTTTGTGCGGGCAGTGGAGGTGAATGTGTGGGTGGGGTGGTGGTGGGTGGAAGTTTGTGGGCGCAGTGGAGGTGAGTGTGACTGTGTGTGTTGGGGCAGTCAGGAGGCCGGGGGAGCTGGAGCTGCCTGAGCAGGGCTGAGCTGAGGGGAGAGGAGCGGCCCAGGGAGTCGCGTGGGGGGCAGAGCAGCAGCAGCTGTGTGGGGGCAGAGTGGGGCTGGGGCTGGAGCCCTCTGGAGCCAGGTGCGGGGAGCAGCTGGGCAGAGTGTGGGGGTCCCTGGGCAGCGGGCCCAGCACAGGGAGACCCCACCAGTCAAGAGGCCTTGCAGGCCGCACTGGGAGGGGTATTGTAACCCCCGGGGGGGGAGGGGCCCTGCCACCTAGACCCTGAGGGCATGTGGCCACCGCCAGAGCGAGTGTCCGACCCGCGGCGTCCCTGCAGCAAAGCCAGGGCCTGGCCAGGGGCCTGGGACGTGTGAGGAACAGACTGTGAACTGCCCTGACATTCCAGCCACAGCTGTTTGGGGTCCCCCGTGCCACAGAGCGGGGTGACGGCTTTTCCTTTCACCTTCCCCATTTTCTCCTTGTTTTTAATGACTTGCTGTTTAATAACTTGTGTTTGCTTTGAACTATATGCGATGATCAATGGGTCAGGGAAGCGTCCGGAGCAGAGAGAGTACCCCGGAGTGGAGACACCCGAGCCCTGTCCTAAGTACAACAACCAGATTGGGGGTCGAGCCCCAGGAATCCTGGGCCCAGCCTTGTCTGGGTTACGAGGACTCTGCCACACGAGAGTAGAAGGGGTGTCCTGGAGTCAGGCGGGAGTGGGAGCGAGGACTCAGATCCTTTCGCCAGCCAATTCCACAGGGGTAGTGTATGAGCCAGGAAAGGTCCCCACGATAGCGGGACCATTCCCCCGCTTACATAGGCCTGGACACAGAATGCCTTTAGCTGTGGATTGCACTGCAGATCTGATTGGCTGTAAATCCTGGATACCTCTGGCAACATGAGACCGCATGAACTGGTCCTTTCCTATGGTCTGGCTCTGGTGAGGTAAGACTAAAAGGTCTTTTCACGGTTGGACCAGGACAGACTCTGGGGAGTGCATTATTCTCCTCAGCACTTCCATTCTGTAGTGCCCTGACAGCAAGATCCCAGGTGAATGTGTGGGTTACTCTCCCTGGCAGGGTCAGGTTTTCTGTTCAGTTTTTAATGACTGAAATGCTTTTCTCTTCTTTGTAACCTAGGCACATGGTTGGACTCCAATCGCAGAACGGAAGCAGAAAATAGTCACCATTCCCCGGAGATGCCCAGCTAAAGAGGGAACTTTTCAGTAAGAGCTCCCTGCTGGTTCACACATGCATGTAGACAGCGTCCATGCGGGTGTCTGTCAGTGAGGTTTCTCTGTCTGTTCTGTCAAATGTTTGCCTACTTGTTTTCTGGCTGGTGCCGGCTGAAAGGATTTCGTATCCGAAGAAGGACGTATCCTCCTGCTTAGCAAACAAACAAAGCAGCACATTTCATGTCCAGATTATATTTAGTCGTAAATCGACATTGTGATGGTTCCCCACCAAGGAAAGTTACCCCGTCTTTAGGAAAATGACTGAAGTACGAATGCCAAACACAATTCCAATAGAGGATTCAAAGCAAGGTTTTCTGCATGGTGATTAAAGGCTTTAATTTAAATCAGTCCACCCTGAGGTGAACAATTAAGAGTTGTTATCTTCACTGAAGGCAGTTGAGGTCTAAGCCCTTGGTTCTGTCTGAATGGAAATTCGTTCCATTTACTAATCCGGTTTCAGGAGCATTGTGTGGGGTGCAAGGAGAGGCCAGTGCCATGAGGACAGATGGCTTTGGATGTAAAGGTCGCCGGCAGCACCTGTAACACCTCCCCCCGAACGTGCCCTCGCTTGTCCTGGCTCTGGAGCTGCGGCTGGAGCGGGGCTCGGGTCAAACCCTTTGGCGCTGAAGCCAAGTGTTGACATCTCGCTCTCGGGGGCCCAGACTGACCCAGCCACAATCCCCGCGCGGGGGGAGGGGGCGAGCTCTGTCTCCCGTGGCCATGGGGAGCGTCTCGGGGAGAAGCGGATGCTTGCATTGGGATTTTACACAAAGACCTTTCAGAAGAGCCCTAGACGGTGTCTGAGCTGGCTCGGATGAGGCAGCAAGGGGCAACGCAGCCTGAGCCAGTGAAACTGCCAATCCCCCAGGGAGCAGTGGAAGCAGGTCCAAGCCGCAGCAAAGAGCGGTTCCTGCCGGGAGACGGGAAGCAGGCAGATTGCAGCTCTGTGGGACAGAGAGTGTCTGTTTGTTCTGTATGTGGACGGCACCTGGCACAATGGGGCTGGTCCCTGAGTGGGGCCTGTACACAATGCTAATAAAAGAAGGGGATTTGTTGGATTACTCTAAATCCCGAGTGGAAAGGTGGAGGTGACAGGGGCAAGCCCTGGACAGATGGGATCTGCCCAACCAGGGCAGCATGTGCAGGACGGGGAAGGGGAAAGGCCATTGGAAGTGTTTCCACAAAACCAAAAAAAACAGGGAACCAGCCCAACCATGGTGGAGTGAGGCTGTTCCCTGGGCTAGATCTCCACAGACAGCAGTCATGGGCAGGCTGGGAGGGATGGCCTGGATTCACTTTGGATTGGCTCCAGTGTAAATGAGACGAGAATTGTCCCAGAAGGGCCCAGGTACAAGAGTGACAGACACTGTAGGTGGAGCCTGTGAATAAAAAAATTAAGTGCATTATAAAACAGTAGTAAAATAATCCCCCTGCTCCCCTTCTCCTGATGGGTGACCCCAAGTCTGACCTTGTACCTGTCCATGGGGCATCATCACTGAATGGGGGAGCTGTTAACGAGGCACCACAGGGATTGGCTGTAGCCCCCTCACTATTCAACTTTGTAATTAACCATCTGGAAGTAAATATAAAATCACTGCTGATAAAGTCTGTGGCTAACACAGCTTGGAGGAGTGGTAAATAATGCTAATGATGGGGCAGTTGTACAGAGCAGCCTGGATAGTTTGATAAAATGGGATTAGTAAAACAAATGCAGTTTAATACAGCCAAAAGCCAGGCCCTATAGCTGGGAACGGAGGCTGGTGGCCACACCTAGAGCCTAGGGAACCGTAGCCTGGAAAGCAGGGACTATGAAAAGGATTTAGGGTCACAGAGGACAAACAGCTGAACCTGAGCTTCTGTGAGCTGCTTTCAGGTTAAGCCTGCAGCTTTGGGCAAGTAATTCAGACCCTGGGTCTGTGTTGGAGCAGACGGGCGTGTCTGGCTCAACAAGACAGGGTTCTGGGGTCCTGAGCTGCCAGGGCAGGAAAGCAGGGGCAGAAGTAGTCTTGGCACATTGGTTGGCAGCTCCCAAGGGGCTTTCTGTGATCCAACCCATCACAAGGGACAAAACACTCCAATCCCTCCTGGTGGGAGGAGCCAGGTTTGCTCTTCAAATTCTGTCCTTGGTAGATGCCCAGGTCTGGGAATGTCCCACAACAGCATTTCTAATGGGAAGCTGGCTGCAGAACAATTAAACTGCTGAGAGCTCCTATGCAGGTGGGGTGGGAATTCAGTCTCTGTGTTCTGTCAGTGCAGCTAGAGCAATAGGAAAACCTCACCAGTCACTGTAGCAACTGTCTACTCCAAAGTACTACAGGAGCATTTTAAGTGTAGACAGCCTGAGAGTGAGACCAGATCTACCTCCAGTTGGCACTAGGGATGCGCCAGCACTGAGACTACAGCAATGACAACAGTTCAATGCTTCCGGAGTTGGCACGGAGATTCAAATCTACGTGGGAAGCCCCAAGGGATTTCTAGTCCAGCACCTTAACCCCTCAGCCACAGCTACCTCATGGCCACTGGCTTCCCTACACTATGATTCTCTTAGTGAATTATCACTTCACATTGTTTGCTCAGACCAGCCTCCCCGGCCCACTCACTGCTGTGCGGGGCTGTAAGTGTGTCCATTGCTGGACAGCAGGAATTCCTGCCCATTTCCCTTCCGGCTGGAGCAGGATTGGAGTGTGTTTGTGTTAATGACATTGCTGTAGATTGTTGTTCGTTCCCCATCTTGACAATTCAGACAGTCCCTTTCCCATTCAGATCTCCAGCATTTCGTTCCAATAGCAGGGGTCCGGTTTTCTCTGGGGCACTGACATGTTTCAGGGGGTTGGTGAGTGAACTCAGCCTTGCATTCCATCCTTGACGGGGCGGGACAAGGGTGGTCAGTTTTGTTGGGCCAGCAAGTTGGCAACCCTAGATCCAGGGGAAACAAACACCCAACGAGGCTGGCCAGGGGCAGGACATCAGCTTGGAGGGGAGGGGTGGGGGTGGCAGTGACATCACAAAGGCCTGTTGCAGGAACTCGGCCTACTGGGCAAAGGTGGGGGGGAGGGGGTGACCTCACAGAGAGACCCTGACATCAGCCGTGCAGGACAGAGGTGCAGGGCCAGGCCAGTCTCTGAGACCCCCCCCGGCTTTGCTGCCGCAAATCTCCTTCGCGAGGTCTCTCCTCGAGGACTGAGAGAGAATTAGGATTCACGGATGTGAGCATGGGGAGGAACCTCTGTGGAGTTTTCTCCTTTCCTACCACTGATTGTGCCGAAAACAAACTTCCCTTTTCCAAGGTAAGAGGCCCAGAGAGGTTTGGAACCTGTTCAGTCTGATCCCCCTGGTGCAGGCAGCATTCTAGGCCCAGAAAACACTGGCTTAAGGTGGCCGAATTTGATTTCCTGCCTAGGACTTTGACGCTTAGAATCCCTGGGGACATTGGGGTTTATCCTTTTTGGTTTCCCTTTTCCTCTTTCCTCCCTCCTTTCTCCTCTTCTCTTGCTTCTTTTTCCCCTTTCCCCGGCTTCCCTCCCTCTACCAAGAAGGGGTGTGTGTGTGGAGTGTGGATGGGGTGGGGGGTGCTCTCATTGCGGGAGGTCCTCACAAAGAGGTGAGGCTGGGTCTGAGAGTGATCCCCTCTGATGGTGACCTGGGCCGTCCTTTGGGACATCTGGTGAGACCTCTCAGCCTCCCGCCCCTCAGAGTCTCAGTGCTGATTGGCCAAGCAGGGGGCTATCGCCAGCGAGGAGACTCAGGTCCTTTTGGCCTCTTTTCAAATCAGGCAAATAAGTCACAACCAATCCAATGTATGGGATTAATCTTGCTGCTTCTCTCCATTAACTGTCTCTTAGCATGTCATGATTTCCTCTAATGGTCTAGGTCTTCTAAAATACTTGCTGAATAATTCCTATGAACCACTGTTGGTCTGTAGCTCACTTGAGAGCACTTTATTCTGATCAGTCACTGTATGAAATTCAAGATGTCTCAGATAGGTTGAAAGTCAGGAGCAGTGTTTCCTCACATTTTGTATGTCCGTGTGCGGAATGAATTTTGAGGCACCACAGGGATTGGCTGTAGCCCCCTCACTATTCAACTTTGTAATTAACCATCTGGAAGTAAATATAAAATCACTGCTGATAAAGTCTGTGGCTAACACAGCTTGGAGGAGTGGTAAATAATGCTAATGATGGGGCAGTTGTACAGAGCAGCCTGGATAGTTTGATAAAATGGGATTAGTAAAACAAATGCAGTTTAATACAGCCAAAAGCCAGGCCCTATAGCTGGGAACGGAGGCTGGTGGCCACACCTAGAGCCTAGGGAACCGTAGCCTGGAAAGCAGGGACTATGAAAAGGATTTAGGGTCACAGAGGACAAACAGCTGAACCTGAGCTTCTGTGAGCTGCTTTCAGGTTAAGCCTGCAGCTTTGGGCAAGTAATTCAGACCCTGGGTCTGTGTTGGAGCAGACGGGCGTGTCTGGCTCAACAAGACAGGGTTCTGGGGTCCTGAGCTGCCAGGGCAGGAAAGCAGGGGCAGAAGTAGTCTTGGCACATTGGTTGGCAGCTCCCAAGGGGCTTTCTGTGATCCAACCCGTCACAAGGGACAAAACACTCCAATCCCTCCTGGTGGGAGGAGCCAGGTTTGCTCTTCAAATTCTGTCCTTGGTAGATGCCCAGGTCTGGGAATGTCCCACAACAGCATTTCTAATGGGAAGCTGGCTGCAGAACAATTAAACTGCTGAGAGCTCCTATGCAGGTGGGGTGGGAATTCAGTCTCTGTGTTCTGTCAGTGCAGCTAGAGCAATAGGAAAACCTCACCACTCACTGTAGCAACTGTCTACTCCAAAGTACTACAGGAGCATTTTAAGTGTAGACAGCCTGAGAGTGAGACCAGATCTACCTCCAGTTGGCACTAGGGATGCGCCAGCACTGAGACTACAGCAATGACAACAGTTCAATGCTTCCGGAGTTGGCACGGAGATTCAAATCTACGTGGGAAGCCCCAAGGGATTTCTAGTCCAGCACCTTAACCCCTCAGCCACAGCTACCTCATGGCCACTGGCTTCCCTACACTATGATTCTCTTAGTGAATTATCACTTCACATTGTTTGCTCAGACCAGCCTCCCCGGCCCACTCACTGCTGTGCGGGGCTGTAAGTGTGTCCATTGCTGGACAGCAGGAATTCCTGCCCATTTCCCTTCCGGCTGGAGCAGGATTGGAGTGTGTTTGTGTTAATGACATTGCTGTAGATTGTTGTTCGTTCCCCATCTTGACAATTCAGACAGTCCCTTTCCCATTCAGATCTCCAGCATTTCGTTCCAATAGCAGGGGTCCGGTTTTCTCTGGGGCACTGACATGTTTCAGGGGGTTGGTGAGTGAACTCAGCCTTGCATTCCATCCTTGACGGGGCGGGACAAGGGTGGTCAGTTTTGTTGGGCCAGCAAGTTGGCAACCCTAGATCCAGGGGAAACAAACACCCAACGAGGCTGGCCAGGGGCAGGACATCAGCTTGGAGGGGAGGGGTGGGGGTGGCAGTGACATCACAAAGGCCTGTTGCAGGAACTCGGCCTATTGGGCAAAGGTGGGGGGGAGGGGGTGACCTCACAGAGAGACCCTGACATCAGCCGTGCAGGACAGAGGTGCAGGGCCAGGCCAGTCTCTGAGACCCCCCCGGCTTTGCTGCCGCAAATCTCCTTCGCGAGGTCTCTCCTCGAGGACTGAGAGAGAATTAGGATTCACGGATGTGAGCATGGGGAGGAACCTCTGTGGAGTTTTCTCCTTTCCTACCACTGATTGTGCCGAAAACAAACTTCCCTTTTCCAAGGTAAGAGGCCCAGAGAGGTTTGGAACCTGTTCAGTCTGATCCCCCTGGTGCAGGCAGCATTCTAGGCCCAGAAAACACTGGCTTAAGGTGGCCGAATTTGATTTCCTGCCTAGGACTTTGACGCTTACAATCCCTGGGGACATTGGGGTTTATCCTTTTTGGTTTCCCTTTTCCTCTTTCCTCCCTCCTTTCTCCTCTTCTCTTGCTTCTTTTTCCCCTTTCCCCGGCTTCCCTCCCTCTACCAAGAAGGGGTGTGTGTGTGGAGTGTGGATGGGGTGGGGGGTGCTCTCATTGCGGGAGGTCCTCACAAAGAGGTGAGGCTGGGTCTGAGAGTGATCCCCTCTGATGGTGACCTGGGCCGTCCTTTGGGACATCTGGTGAGACCTCTCAGCCTCCCGCCCCTCAGAGTCTCAGTGCTGATTGGCCAAGCAGGGGGCTATCGCCAGCGAGGAGACTCAGGTCCTTTTGGCCTCTTTTCAAATCAGGCAAATAAGTCACAACCAATCCAATGTATGGGATTAATCTTGCTGCTTCTCTCCATTAACTGTCTCTTAGCATGTCATGATTTCCTCTAATGGTCTAGGTCTTCTAAAATACTTGCTGAATAATTCCTATGAACCACTGTTGGTCTGTAGCTCACTTGAGAGCACTTTATTCTGATCAGTCACTGTATGAAATTCAAGATGTCTCAGATAGGTTGAAAGTCAGGAGCAGTGTTTCCTCACATTTTGTATGTCCGTGTGCGGAATGAATTTTGTGATGTGCACCAATATGTGCAATTTTGTTATGTGACACATCACCTGTATATTGCTGCACATCACAAAATTCATTCTGCACATGGACGGTGTGTGGCAGGGGTGAGGCTGAAGGGTTCAGAGTGTGGGAGGGGGCTGAAGTGGGGAAGAGGGTTGGGGTGTGGGCTGTGGGATGGGGCTGGGAATGAGAGGCTCGGGGCTAGGGCAGAGGGTTGGGGTGCAGGGGGTGAGGGCTCTGGCTGGGGGAGCGGGCTTTGGGATGGGGCTAGGAATGAGGGGCTCAGGGCTAGCTGATTCAAGAAGTTGTTGACAGATGGATAGTACGCGTCTATCAGCTCCTGGGTTCACTAGCCGTTGTCAACCAAGCAAGTTGGCAGACTGAAGGCAGGGCAAGAATGCTGAACCAGAACGGTCTTTGCTCTTGTCACACATGACATCACAATAAACTTATGCATACACACACACACACACACACACACAGACATACAGACAGAGGCTGGTACCATTAGCAACAGGAATTTGGATTTCTGGGAGGGGCTGCACAAAGGACTGATACTTTGCATGTACAGAATATATCACATTGTACCTGGGGAGTCACAAAGTAGTTTACAAACTTGAATTCCAAGAGACTGACAGCTGCCCTGAGCAGGACCAGGTGAAGGTGGGGCTGTACTGAGGGGTCTGCGAGCTGCAGCGGGACGAGCTGGACTGGGTTTCGCTCTGGTGGAGCAGGTGAGAGGGTCTGGGGGCCAGTGCATTGGGGGAGGGGCTGTCACCCCAGTGGCCAAAGCCCGGAGCACTGACCCCCTCACCCCTCTTGTGGCTGAAGTCCAGAGCCCCCACCTCCCTCCCTGCCCTCCTGTGGATGAGTCGCAGAGCCCAGAGCCCCCACGCCCCTCCACCTCCCCAGCGGCTGAAGCTTGGAGCCCTGATCTCCCCCCCATGGCAGCCGAAGACCAGGTCTCTTCCCTTCATCTCTCTTGGTGGCTTGAGCCTGGACACAAGCCCGGAATCCTCCCTCCCCCGCTCCGCCCTGGGTGCTATAGCCCGGATCCTGGAGTCTCTACCCAGTTGTGGGAGACCAGAGCCCCAAACCCAGAGTTCGCCCAAATGCACACAAATGTTCAGAAATGGCTTGCAAGGGGAGAAACTGATTTTACTAAAAGAATCCTACAATTTAAACAAAACTTCCTGCAGATGCCCAGAGTACAGTAAAAGTGACATTTTAAACTCACCTTTTAAAGCAGCCGTAAGTAACACGACCAACTGACATTGCTGAACAGTGACACTACAGTCCACAGCAGTGTGTGTGTGCATGGGGGAGGGAGGTTGTGGGGGGAGTGGAGTGTGTGTGTGTGTGTGTGTGTGTTGGGGGAGAGTATGTATGGGTGTGCTGGGGAGTGGGGGAGGAGTGTGAGTGTGTGGGTGGAAGTTTATGGGGCGCAGTGGAGGTGAGTGTGTGGGGGTGGGGGGGGCAGAAGTTTGTGGGGGCAGTGGAGGTGAGTGTGTGAGTTGGGGGTGTGTGTGGGTGGAAGTTTGTGGGGGCAGTGGAGGTGAGTGTGACTGTGTGTCTTGGGGCAGTCAGGAGGCCGGGGGTCCCGTCCTCCGTGTGAGCTGGAGCTGCCTGAGCAGGGCTGAGCTGAGGGGAGAGAAGCAGCCCAGGGAGCTCTGTCTCCCGTGGCCGTGGGGAGCGTCTCGGGGAGAAGCGGATGCTCCGCCCCCCGTGAGCGCACCGGCCCCGAGTGCAGCGGGGGGACCGGGACCGAGCACAGCGACGCCCCGGGGCCGGGCGGGGATGTCCTAGGGCTGAAAGTGCCACTTAGACCTCACCGGGCACCGCGGCTGAGCGCCCCGGGGCTCCCGAGCCGGGCGGTTCGGTTCGGTTCGGTGCGGTGCGCCCCGGGGTGCGCGGGCCCGAACCAACCTCCGCGGGGGACGGGCACCCCGCTCTGCCCCGGCCCCGCCCCCAGCCCCGCCCCGCTGTGCCCCGGCCCCGCCCCCAGCCCCGCCCCGCTCTGCCCCCGCCCCCAGCCCCACTGTGCCCCGGCCCCGCCCCCCGCCCCCGCTCTGCCCCGGCCCCGACCCCAGCCCCGACCCGCTCTGCCCCGGCCCCGCCCCAGCCCCGCCTCCCCCGGGGCTTGGCCTCTGCCCTGATCGCTCTGCCCCACCCCCCAGCCGCCACATGCCCCGCCCACTGCCACCTCCTTTCGCCTCCCTAGCGTCGCCGCCCCTGAAACCCCTCTACCCAGGCCGAGGCCGGAAGCGGAAGTGAGTGCGGAGCTCAGGACGCCATTAGGAGAAGGTCAGAGGCGCCAGAGGGTGGCGTGGGGCGAGGAGGGGCTGTTGCGCGCTGCTTCTGCCAGCCCCGGTGCATTGTGGGATTCCTTCTCCCTCCCAGCGAGTGTCTCCTGTTCCACCCACCCCGACCCTTACCTCCACTGCGCCCACAAACTTCCACCCACACCCCCCCACACACTCACCTCCACTGCGCCCACAAACTTCCACCCACACACCCACACACACTCACCTCCACTGTGCCCACAAACTTCCACCCACACCCCCACACACACTCACCTCCACTGTGCCCACAAACTTCCACCCACCCCCCCACACACTCACCTCCACTGCGCCCACAAACTCCCACCCACCCCCCCCACACACTCACCTCCACTGTGCCCACAAACTTCCACCCACACACACCCCCAACTCACACACAAACTTCCACTGCCCCCACAAACTTCCACCCACCCCCACCCACACACTCACCTCCACTGCGCCCACAAACTTCCACCCACCCCACCCACACATTCACCTCCACTGCCCCCCACAAACTTCCACCCACACCCCCCCCACACACACATTCACCTCCACTGCGCCCACAAACTTCCACCCACAACCCCCGCACACACACACTCACCTCCACTGCCCCCACAAACTTCCACCCACCCCCACCCCACCCACACATTCACCTCCACTGCGCCCACAAACTTCCACCCACCCCCACCCACACACTCACCTCCACTGCCCCCCACAAACTTCCATGCCCACCCCCACCCACACATTCACTGCCCCCACAAACTTCCACCCACACACACCCCCACCCTCACCTCCACTGCGCCCCATAAACTTCCACACAAACACTCACACTCCTCCCCCACTCCCCATCACACCCATACATACTCTACACACACTCCACTCCCCCCACAACCTCCCTCCCCCATGCACACACACACTGCTGTGGACTGTAATGTCACTGTTCAGCAATGTCAGTTGGTCGTGTTACTTACGGCTGCTTTAAAAGGTGAGTTTAATATGTCACTTTTACCGTACTCTGGGCATCTGCAGGAAGTTTTGTTTAAATTGTAGGATTCTTTTAGTAAAATCAGTTTCTCCCCTTGCAAGCCATTTCTGAACATTTGTGTGCATTTATAGTAAAGCTACTTAATTGTGGTCAGTGTATCAAACAATTGTGATTAACACAAAAACCATAAAGACGGAATTAATTTTTAAGAAATGGAAAGGACAAAACTCAGAAAATACTAAATTGGAAAATCCCCAATAATAAAAGAGATTTCATAGGGCCCTACATAGGCGTGTACCATCTTCCGAAACAACTCCCGGGGGTGGGGATGGGCTCAGGGCTCCAGGCTTGATCGATGGAGGGCGAACTCTGGGTTTGGGGCTCTGGTCTCCCACAACTGGGTAGAGACTCCAGGATCCGGGCTAGAGCACCCAGGGCGGAGGGGGGGAGGGAGGACTCCGGGCTTGTGTCCAGGCTCAAGCCACCAAGAGAGATGAAGGGAAGAGACCTGGTCTTCGGCTGCCATGGGGGGGAGATCAGGGCTCCAAGCTTCAGCCGCTGGGGAGGTGAAAGGGAGTGGGGGCTCTGGGCTCTGCGATTCATCCACAGGAGGACAGGGAGGGAGGTGGGGGCTCTGGACTTCAGCCACAAGAGGGGTGAGGGGGTCAGTGCTCCGGGCTTTGGCCACTGGGGTGACAGCCCCTCCCCCAATGCACTGGCCCCCAGACCCTCTCACCTGCTCCACCAGAGCGAAACCCAGTCCAGCTCGTCCCGCTGCAGCTCGCAGACCCCTCAGTACAGCCCCACCTTCACCTGGTCCTGCTCAGGGCAGCTGTCAGGCTCCTGGAATTCAAGTTTGTAAACTACTTTGTGACTCCCCAGGTACAATGTGATATATTCTGTACATGCAAAGTATCAGTCCTTTGTGCAGCCCCTCCCAGAAATCAAAATTCCTGTTGCTAATGGTACCAGCCTCTGTCTGTATGTCTCTGTGTGTGTGTGTATGCATAAGTTTATTGTGATGTCATGTGTGACAAGAGCAAAGACCGTTCTGGTTCAGCATTCTTGCCCTGCCTTCAGTCTGCCAACTTGCTTGGTTGACAACGGCTAGTGAGCCCAGGAGCTGATAGACGCGTACTATCCATCTGTCAACAACTTCTTGAATCAGCTATTTCCACAGCTTTTTGGAAGAAGATGAGATTTTACAAAAGGTAATTCCCAGATTCTTTTCCTGCTCCTTAGATCACACATGACAGGTTGTTGCCTCCTTCATAGATTCATAGATTCTAGGACAGGAAGGGACCTCGAGAGGTCATTGAGTCCAGTCCCCTGCCCTCATGGCAGGACCAAATACTGTCTAGACCATGCTGGACCCTCTCCAATTTCTCCACATCTTCCTTGAAATGTGGTGCCCAGAACTGGACACAATACTCCAGTTGAGGCCTAACCAGCGCAGAGTAGAGCGCAAGAATGACTTCTTATGTCTTGCTCACAACACACCTGTTAATGCATCCCAGAATCATGTTTGCTTTTTTTGCAACAGCATCACACTGTTGACTCATATTTAGCTTGTGGTCCACTATAACGCCTAGATCCCTTTCTGCCGTACTCCTTCCTAGACAGTCTCTTCCCATTCTGTATGTGTGAAACTGATTGTTCCTTCCTAAGTGGAGCACTTTGCATTTGTCTTTGTTAAACTTCATCCTGTTTACCTCAGACCATTTCTCCAATTTGTCCAGATCATTTTGAATTATGACCCTATCCTCCAAAGCAGTTGCAATCCTTCCCAGTTTGGTATCATCTGCAAATTTAATAACCGTCCTTTCTATGCCAATATCTAAGTCGTTGATGAAGATATTGAACAGAGCCGGTCCCAAAACAGACCCCTGCGGAACCCCACCTGTTATACCTTTCCAGCAGGATTGGGAACCATTAATAACTACTCTCTGAGTACGGTTATCCAGCCAGTTATGCACCCACCTTATAGTAGCCCCATCTAAGTTGTATTTGCCTAGTTTATCGATAAGAATATCATGCGAGACCCTATCAAATGCCTTACTGAAGTCTAGGTATACCACATCCACCGCTTCTCCCTTATCCACAAGACTCGTTATCCTAGCAAAGAAAGCTATCAGATTGGTTTGACATGATTTGTTCTTTACAAATCCATGCTGGCTATTCCCTATCACCTTACCACCTTCCAAGTGTTTGCAGATGATTTCCTTGATTACTTGCTCCATTATCTTCCCTGGCACAGAAGTTAAACTAACTGGTCTGTAGTTTCCTGGCTTGTTTTTATTTCCCTTTTTAGAGATGGGCACTATATTTGCCCTTTTCCAGTCCTCTGGAATCTCTCCTGTCTCCCATGATTTTCCAAAGATAATAGCTAGAGGCTCAGATACCTCCTCTATTAGCTCCTTGAGTATTCTAGGATGCATTTCATCAGGCCCTGGTGACTTGCAGGCATCTAACTTTTCTAAGTGATTTTTAACTTGTTCTTTTTTTATTTTATCTTCTAAACCTACCCCCTTCCCATAGCATTCACTATGTTAGTCATTCCTTCAGACTTCTCGGTGAAGACAAAAACAAAGAAGTCATTAAGCATCTCTGCCATTTCCAAGTTTCCTGTTACTGTTTCTCCCTCCTCACTGAGCAGTGGGCCTACCCTGTCCTTGGTCTTCCTCTTGCTTCTAATGTATTGTGGAAGCAGAGAAAGAACGGACAGGAAGGGGATTGCAATGCATGACAGTTTGTTAGCAAGAGTTAGGCTAACTGTAACCCTAATAACGCGAGATTTGTAGAAGCGAGGATTGTGTGAGGCGAGTGGGAAAGAACTGTGTGAGAAGTTGTTGCGACCTTGTGTAGATAATATTGTATGTAGACTAGAGTCTAAACAAGTGAGGAAAATAAGATATCAGGATGACCTATGTATAAACAAAATGCAGCTGTTGCTCATTATTGTCTGTAACAAAAGGTATAAATGCTTGCTGTAATTGTTTACCTGGGAGAGACCTGCCTAGGAGGGGGAGACCCTGTGTCCTAGTGCACTCTCTCCCTCTATGCAATTGATAGAGAGAGAATAAAGTATCTGATTTTGCTGTACCCAACCAAAGAGTGAGAACTGTGTTTTTCTCCGACAGTATTGATAAAAAGGCTTCTTGTTTCCCTTTATTCCCGTAGCCAGTTTGAGCTCATTTTGTGCCTTTGCCTTTCTAATCTTGCCCCTGCATTCCTGTGTTGTTTGCCTATATTTATCCTTTGTAATCTGTCCTAGTTTCCATTTTTTATATGATTCCTTTTATTTTTTAGATCATGCAAGATCTCATGGTTAAGCCAAGGAGGTCTTTTGCCACATTTCCTATCTTTCCTACTCAGCGGAATAGCTTGCTTTCGGGCCCTTAATAGTGTCCCTTTGAAAAACTGCCAACTCTCCTCAGTTGTTTTTCCCCTCAGTTTTGATTCCCCTGGGACCTTACCTATCAGCTCTCTGAGCTTAGCAAAATCCGCCTTCCTGAAATCCATTGTCTCTATTTTGCTGTACTCCCTTCTACCCTTCCTTAGAACTGTGAACTCTATGATTTCATGGCCCTCCCCCTCTACAAGAACCCTCCCCAGCACCTCCCCCAAAATCCCCTACCTGAGCTGGATCCACCACAGCCATTTCCCTTCCCCGGCCCCTAGGAAGATGGGACGGTCTGGAGTTATTCTGCAGCCTGTCAGAGTGAGAAGGGAGGTTTCTCAATTAGTGTTAGCCCATTTCACACCCCGATTCCCCCAGGCTCTGTCCTTGCAGACAGACACTCTAGACTCTGCCATGCTGGGAGACGCCTCAGTGACGCTATTACAGCACAGACCCGACCTCTCCCCCAGGACTAAACCCACCAGACGCTATTACACTCTCCCAGGAACAGAGTCTCTGAGCCAAACGCCAGAAAAGAGCAGAATCAAAGGAGCCCCTTTGGGGGATCCCCCGACACTGTCCCCAGAACAGCCCATTCCCTCAGCAGCGCAGGGACCAGGCAGAGGCAGGAACTGGCTTTTCCTCTCTCTGCCCTTCCCCTCTCCCAGGAAAGTCACTGCCCCGGGGGGCTGCAGGGAATGGAGCTGGGCAAGGCTGGGTGCCCGGAACCTCCCTCCCCACTGATTGCTCCAGGTGCCCCACCCAGTCTCTCCCCTCTCCCTCCTGCACGAAGAGCCGGTCACTGTCCTGCATTCCCGTGGGTGTTTCCTCGCCAATAGCTACAGCCACTGCTAACGGGGTGAGCCTGGGTGTGTTAGGCACCAGCTCTGAGCCGCGCAGAAACTCTGGGGCAGGGATGGGGCGAGCAGGAGCCATTTCTGCAGAGTCACTTTCCAGCCTGGGCCCAGCACTTACCCCAGATCTCTCGTATCACCTGCAGTCTCTGGCTCAGGAGCTGATGCCAGCAGAGCCCAGGGGGGTGGGGGGAGGGTGTAAACTATTTCCCTGAATCAGGTCTCCTTCGGCAGCTCAGTCACCATTTCAGCTAGAGCAGAGCTGCGGTACCTGGGCACTGGGCCACCCGGGGCCTTCAACACCACAGCCCTGGGGAGGGGGTGCGGAGATGGACCATCCAGTAAGGAACACAAGTCCTTCTACCCTCCACCACACCCTAGTTTGGAACTGCTGCTGACGGCTCCCCCCATCCGTGGTAACTTTTATCCCCTCTGCCTCCCTCTATCTGGGGGTTTTCCCTTCTGCACCTAGCTGGCAGGGCAGGCCGCCCCCCACCCCAGTCTGAACCCCTGAGCTTGTCCCAGTTTTGTCCCTCTGCCCATCCCTCCCCTCCGATTTCCCCTCTTCAGGGGGATTTTCCCTGCCTTTGATTGCAGGGAGCAGATTCTGATGGCGCGTGAGGGCAGCAACTTGCAGATGTTACTGAGCATGTGAGAAGAACATTAGAAGATAAGGACGGCCAGACTGGGTCAGACCAAAGGTCCATCTAGCCCAGTGTCCTGTCTGCTGACAGCGGCCAGTGCCAGGTGCCCCAGAGGGAATGAACAGACAGGAATCATCCAGTGACCCATCCCCTGTTGCCCAATTCCCAGCTTCTGACAGACAGAGGTTAGGGACACATCCCTGCCCATCCCGGCTAACAGCAATTGCTGGACCTGGCCTCCATGAACCCATCTAGTTCCCCTTTGATCACAGGACCCTGCTCAGGAACAGTGAAGTTGCAAGTTCTAAAAGGAAACAGCTTCTGATACAAGGGCAGCTCCTCTTCCTCCTCCCCTCCCATGGGGATGAGCAGCCCCCACAACTGCCACTCTGCCCCAGCCTCCTTCAACCCATTGCCCCCTTCAGCCTCCCGCCAAATGTCCCCTTCCCCCCATTGCCCCCTTCAGCCTCCTCCTACTGCCCCCCATCGCCCCGTTCAGCCTCCCCCAACTGTTCCCTTCCCCTCAACGCACCTGGTCACCTTCAGCCCCCCGTTACCCTCTTCAGCCTCCGGCAACTTCCCCCCACTGCCCTGGCTCCACCACTCTCAGGTTCCCTTCCCCCCAACCATCTGCTCCCTTGCCATGGGTAAGAGGGGCAGAAAATGCTTTTGAAAAAACCTTTTGCAAAGTAAAAATAAAACAAACCAAACAACCCCCTCCCTTGCTTTGTGCTGGGTGCCCAGCTGTGTGCTTGTGTGTGTGTGTGGGGGGGGACGGGGACGGGTGTTGTTCTGAGCACACTCTGTTCAGGGAAGGGGTGGAGTTGGCCAAAGGGGCAGGTGGAATCTTTAGCAGAGAATTCCTTTCTCCATTCTGTTAGCTAAGCATTGCTGTTAAATGTCAGCCGACGAATGCAGCATTTGAAGCAATCTGACTCTAAATCCCCTGCCCTCTCGGTTGCTGCAGTTCTCACACCCTCTGCTCTTGTGATGTCATCACATGACATGGTGTCTTATTCCCATAGTGTCTTATATATTAGCCAGGACCATAGTTTATAAGGTAAAAACTGAAGCATAACTCCTTCCCTTCCCCGTTTTGACTTAGGAAAAATAAATCCTGTCCCCTCCCCCAGCCCCAGCCCAGCCCCACCAGAGCTGCTGCGGCCAGGAGACAGATGCTCTCTCACCTGGCCCTGAGCTGCTGTGGTGAGAGAGGGCTGGGGGGAGTCCTCTCTCCCTCGGGCAACCTGCTCCCCAAACCCCTCATTCCGAGCCCCAGCCCAGAGCCTGCATCCCCAGCCGGAGCCCTCACCCCCCTGCACCCCAACCCTCTGCTCCAGCCCTGAGCCCCTCATTCCTAGCCCTACTGAAGAGCCCACACCCCCAGCCGGAGCCCTCTCCCCCTGCACCACAACCCTCTGCCCTAGCCCTGAGCCCCTCATTCCTAGCCCCATCCCAAAGCCCGCACCCCCAGCCAGAGCCCTCACCGCCTGCACCCCAACCCTCTGCCCTAGCCCTGAGCCCCTCATTCCCAGCCCCACCCCAGAGCCCACACCCCAACCCTCTGCCCCACTTCAGCCCCCTCCCACACTCTGAACCCTTCAGCCTCACCCCTGCCACACACCGTCCATGTGCAGAATGAATTTTGTGATGTGCAGCAATATACAGGTGATGTGTCACATAACAAAATTGCACATATTGGTGCACATCACAAAATTCATTCCGCACACGGACATACAAAATGTGAGGAAACACTGCTCCTGACTTTCAACCTATCTGAGACATCTTGAATTTCATACAGTGACTGATCAGAATAAAGTGCTCTCAAGTGAGCTACAGACCAACAGTGGTTCATAGGAATTATTCAGCAAGTATTTTAGAAGACCTAGACCATTAGAGGAAATCATGACCTGCTAAGAGACAATTAATGGAGAGAAGCAGCAAGATTAATCCCATACATTGGATTGGTTGTGACTTATTTGCCTGATTTGAAAAGAGGCCAAAAGGACCTGAGTCTCCTCGCTGGCGATAGCCCCCTTCTTGGCCAATCAGCACTGAGACTCTGAGGGGCGGGAGGCTGAGAGGTCTCACCAGATGTCCCAAAGGATGGCCCAGGTCACCATCAGAGGGGATCACTCTCAGACCCAGCCTCACCTCTTTGTGAGGACCTCCCGCAATGAGAGCACCCCCCACCCCATCCACACTCCACACACACACCCCTTCTTGGTAGAGGGAGGGAAGCCGGGGAAAGGGGAAAAAGAAGCAAGAGAAGAGGAGAAAGGAGGGAGGAAAGAGGAAAAGGGAAACCAAAAATGATAAACCCCAATGTCCCCAGGGATTCTAAGCGTCAAAGTCCTAGGCAGGAAATCAAATTCGGCCACCTTAAGCCAGTGTTTTCTGGGTTTAGAATGCTGCCTGCACCAGGGGGATCAGACTGAACAGGTTCCAAACCTCTCTGGGCCTCTTACCTTGGAAAAGGGAAGTTTGTTTTCGGCACAATCAGTGGTAGGAAAGGAGAAAACTCCACAGAGGTTCCTCCCCATGCTCACATCCGTGAATCCTAATTCTCTCTCAGTCCTCGAGGAGAGACCTCGCGAAGGAGATTTGCGGCAGCAAAGCCGGGGGGGGTCTCAGAGACTGGCCTGGCCCTGCACCTCTGTCCTGCACGGCTGATGTCAGGGTCTCTCTGTGAGGTCACCCCCTCCCCACCACCTTTGCCCAATAGGCCGAGTTCCTGCAACAGGCCTTTGTGATGTCACTGCCACCCCCACCCCTCCCCTCCAAGCTGATGTCCTGCCCCTGGCCAGCCTCGTTGGGTGTTTGTTTCCCCTGGATCTAGGGTTGCCAACTTGCTGGCCCAACAAAACTGACCACCCTTGTCCCGCCCCGTCAAGGATGGAATGCAAGGCTGAGTTCACTCACCAACCCCCTGAAACATGTCAGTGCCCCAGAGAAAACCGGACCCCTGCTATTGGAACGAAATGCTGGAGATCTGAATGGGAAAGGGACTGTCTGAATTGTCAAGATGGGGAACGAACAACAATCTACAGCAATGTCATTAACACAAACACACTCCAATCCTGCTCCAGCCGGAAGGGAAATGGGCAGGAATTCCTGCTGTCCAGCAATGGACACACTTACAGCCCCGCACAGCAGTGAGTGGGCCGGGGAGGCTGGTCTGAGCAAACAATGTGAAGTGATAATTCACTAAGAG
The DNA here is from genome assembly GCF_028017835.1 of Emys orbicularis. NCBI lineage: Eukaryota > Metazoa > Chordata > Testudines > Emydidae > Emys > Emys orbicularis. The sequence goes on from NW_027045190.1 coordinate 757,696, forward strand.
AATCATAGTGTAGGGAAGCCAGTGGCCATCAGGTAGCTGTGGCTGAGGGGTTAAGGTGCTGGACTAGAAATCCCTTGGGGCTTCCCACGTAGATTTGAATCTCCGTGCCAACTCCGGAAGCATTGAACTGTTGTCATTGCTGTAGTCTCAGTGCTGGCGCATCCCTAGTGCCAACTGGAGGTAGATCTGGTCTCACTCTCAGGCTGTCTACACTTAAAATGCTCCTGTAGTACTTTGGAGTAGACAGTTGCTACAGTGACTGGTGAGGTTTTCCTATTGCTCTAGCTGCACTGACAGAACACAGAGACTGAATTCCCACCCCACCTGCATAGGAGCTCTCAGCAGTTTAATTGTTCTGCAGCCAGCTTCCCATTAGAAATGCTGTTGTGGGACATTCCCAGACCTGGACATCTACCAAGGACAGAATTTGAAGAGCAAACCTGGCTCCTCCCACCAGGAGGGATTGGAGTGTTTTGTCCCTTGTGACGGGTTGGATCACAGAAAGCCCCTTGGGAGCTGCCAACCGATGTGCCAAGACTACTTCTGCCCCTGCTTTCCTGCCCTGGCAGCTCAGGACCCCAGAACCCTGTCTTGTTGAGCCAGACACGCCCGTCTGCTCCAACACAGACCCAGGGTCTGAATTACTTGCCCAAAGCTGCAGGCTTAACCTGAAAGCAGCTCACAGAAGCTCAGGTTCAGCTGTTTGTCCTCTGTGACCCTAAATCCTTTTCATAGTCCCTGCTTTCCAGGCTACGGTTCCCTAGGCTCTAGGTGTGGCCACCAGCCTCCGTTCCCAGCTATAGGGCCTGGCTTTTGGCTGTATTAAACTGCATTTGTTTTACTAATCCCATTTTATCAAACTATCCAGGCTGCTCTGTACAACTGCCCCATCATTAGCATTATTTACCACTCCTCCAAGCTGTGTTAGCCACAGACTTTATCAGCAGTGATTTTATATTTACTTCCAGATGGTTAATTACAAAGCTGAATAGTGAGGGGGCTACAGCCAATCCCTGTGGTGCCTCGTTAACAGCTCCCCCATTCAGTGATGATGCCCCATGGACAGGTACAAGGTCAGACATGGGGTCACCCATCAGGAGAAGGGGAGCAGGGGGATTATTTTACTACTGTTTTATAATGCACCTAATTTTTTTATTCACAGGCTCCACCTACAGTGTCTGTCACTCTTGTACCTGGGCCCTTCTGGGACAATTCTCGTCTCATTTACACTGGAGCCAATCCAAAGTGAATCCAGGCCATCCCTCCCAGCCTGCCCATGACTGCTGTCTGTGGAGATCTAGCCCAAGGAACAGCCTCACTCCACCATGGTTGGGCTGGTTCCCTGATTTTTTTGCTTTTGTGGAAACACTTCCAATGGCCTTTCCCCTTCCCCGTCCTGCACATGCTGCCCTGGTTGGGCAGATCCCATCTGTCCAGGGCTTGCCCCTGTCACCTCCACCTTTCCACTCGGGATTTAGAGTAATCCAACAAATCCCCTTCTTTTATTAGCATTGTGTACAGGCCCCACTCAGGGACCAGCCCCATTGTGCCAGGTGCCGTCCACATACAGAACAAACAGACACTCTCTGTCCCACAGAGCTGCAATCTGCCTGCTTCCCGTCTCCCGGCAGGAACCGCTCTTTGCTGCGGCTTGGACCTGCTTCCACTGCTCCCTGGGGGATTGGCAGTTTCACTGGCTCAGGCTGCGTTGCCCCTTGCTGCCTCATCCGAGCCAGCTCAGACACCGTCTAGGGCTCTTCTGAAAGGTCTTTGTGTAAAATCCCAATGCAAGCATCTGCTTCTCCCCGAGACGCTCCCCACGGCCACGGGAGACAGAACTCGCTCCCCCCCCCCCACGCGGGGATTGTGGCTGGGTCAGTCTGGGCCCCCGAGAGCGAGATGTCAACACTTGGCTTCAGCGCCAAAGGGTTTGACCCGAGCCCCGCTCCAGCCGCAGCTCCAGAGCCAGGACAAGCGAGGGCACGTTGGGGGGGAGGTGTTACAGGTGCTGCCGGCGACCTTTACATCCAAAGCCATCTGTCCTCATGGCACTGGCCTCTCCTTGCACCCCACCCAATGCTCCTGAAACCGGATTAGTAAATGGAACGAATTTCCATTCAGACAGAACCAAGGGCTTAGACCTCAACTGCCTTCAGTGAAGATAACAACTCTTAATTGTTCACCTCAGGGTGGACTGATTTAAATTAAAGCCTTTAATCACCATGCAGAAAGCCTTGCTTTGAATCCTCTATTGGAATTGTGTTTGGCATTCGTACTTCAGTCATTTTCCTAAAGACGGGGTAACTTTCCTTGGTGGGGAACCATCAGAATGTCGATTTACGACTAAATATAATCTGGACATGAAATGTGCTGCTTTGTTTGTTTGCTAAGCAGGAGGATACGTCCTTCCTCGGATACGAAATCCTTTCAGCCGGCACCAGCCAGAAAACAAGTAGGCAAACATTTGACAGAACAGACAGAGAAACCTCACTGACAGACACCCGCATGGACGCTGTCTACATGCATGTGTGAACCAGCAGGGAGCTCTTACTGAAAAGTTCCCTCTTTAGCTGGGCATCTCCGGGGAATGGTGACTATTTTCTGCTTCCGCTCTGCGATTGGAGTCCAACCATGTGCCTAGGTTACAAAGAAGAGAAAAGCATTTCAGTCATTAAAAGCTGAACAGAAAACCTGACCCTGCCAGGGAGAGTAACCCACACATTCACCTGGGATCTTGCTGTCAGGGCACTACAGAATGGAAGTGCTGAGGAGAATAATGCACTCCCCAGAGTCTGTCCTGGTCCAACCGTGAAAAGACCTTTTAGTCTTACCTCACCAGAGCCAGACCATAGGAAAGGACCAGTTCATGCGGTCTCATGTTGCCAGAGGTATCCAGGATTTACAGCCAATCAGATCTGCAGTGCAATCCACAGCTAAAGGCATTCTGTGTCCAGGCCTATGTAAGCGGGGGAATGGTCCCGCTATCGTGGGGACCTTTCCTGGCTCATACACTACCCCTGTGGAATTGGCTGGCGAAAGGGTCTGAGTCCTCGCTCCCACTAACTTCACCCAGAGGCCCGCCTGACTCCAGGACACCCCTTCTACTCTCGTGTGGCAGAGTCCTCGTAACCCAGACAAGGCTGGGCCCAGGATTCCTGGGGCTCGACCCCCAATCTGGTTGTTGTACTTAGGACAGGGCTCGGGTGTCTCCACTCCGGGGTACTCTCTCTGCTCCGGACGCTTCCCTGACCCATTGATCATCGCATATAGTTCAAAGCAATCACAAGTTATTAAACAGCAAGTCATTAAAAACAAGGAGAAACTGGGGAAGGTGAAAGGAAAAGCCGTCACCCCGCTCTGTGGCACGGGGGACCCCAAACAGCTGTGGCAGTTCACAGTCTGTTCCTCACACGTCCCAGGCCCCTGGCCAGGCCCTGGCTGTGCTGCAGGGACGCTGCGGGTCGGACACTCGCTCTGGCGGTGGCCACACGCCCTCAGTGTCTAGGTGGCAGGGCCCCTCCCCCCCCCCGCGGGGGTTACAATACCCCTCCCAGTGCGGCCTGCAAGGCCTCTTGACTGGTGGGGTCTCCCTGTACTGGGCCCGCTGCCCAGGAACCCCCACACTCTGCCCAGCTGCTCCCCGCACCTGGCTCCAGAGGGCTCCAGCCCCAGCCCCACTCTGCCCCCACACAGCTGCTGCTGCTCTGTCCCCCACGCGACTCCCTGGGCCGCTCCTCTCCCCTCAGCTCAGCCCTGCTCAGGCAGCTCCAGCTCCCCCGGCCTCCTGACTGCCCCAACACACACAGTCACACTCACCTCCACTGCGCCCACAAACTTCCACCCACCACCACCCCACCCACACACTCACCTCCACTGCCCCCACAAACTTCCACCTACCCCCACCCACACACTCAGCTCCACTGCCCCCACAAACTTCCACCCACACAAACCCCCCCCCACACACTCACCTCCACTGCCCCCACAAACTTCCACCCACGGCCACCCCACCCACACACTCACCTCCACTGCCCCCCACAAACTTCCACCCACACCCACACCCACCCACACTCACCTCCTCTGCCCCCACAAACTTCCACCCCCCCCCACACACACACTCACCTCCACTGCCCGCACAAACTTCCACCCACCCCCACCCACACACTCACCTCCACTGCCCCCACAAACTTCCACCCACCCCCACCCCACCCACACACTCACCTCCACTGCCCCCACAAACTTCCACCCACACCCCCCCAACTCACACTCACCTCCACTGCCACTACAAACTTCCACCTACCCCCACCCACACACTCACCTCCACTGCCCCCACAAACTTGCACCCACACAACCCCCCCCACACACACTCACCTCCACTGCCCCCACAAACTTCCACCCCCACCCCCCACCCACACACTCACCTCCATTGTGCCCCATAAACTTCCACCCACACACACACACTCCTCCCCCACTCCCCAACACACCCATACATACTCTCCCCCAACACACACACACACACACACTCCACTCCCCCCACAACCTCCCTCCCCCTTGCACACACACAAAATGTCACTTTTACCGTACACTGGGAATCTGCAGGAAGTTTTGTTTAAATTGTAGTATTCTTTTAGTAAAATCAGTTTCTCCCCTTGCAAGCCATTTCTGAACATTTGTGTGCATTTATAGTAAAGCTACTTAACTGTGGTCAGTGTATCAAACAATTGTGATTAACACAAAAACCATAAAGACGGAATTACTTTTTAAGAAATGGAAAGGACAAAACTCAGAAAATACTAAATTGGAAAATCCCCAATAATAAAAGAGATTTCATAGGGCCCTACATAGGTGTGTACCTTCTTCCTAAACAACTCCCAGGGGTGGGGATGGGCTCAGGGCTCCAGGCTTGATCGATGGAGGGGGAAGCTCTGGGTTTGGGGCTCTGGTCTCCCACAACTGGGTAGAGACTCCGGGATCCGGGCTATAGCACCCAGGGCGGAGGCGGGGAGGGAGGACTCCGGGCTTGTGTCCAGGCTCAAGCCACCAAGAGAGATGAAGGGAAGAGACCTGGTCTTCGGCTGCCATGGGGGGGGATCAGGGCTCCAAGCTTCAGCCGCTGGGGAGGTGGAGGGGAGTGGGGGGGTCTGGGCTCTGCGACTCATCCACAGGAGGGCAGGGAGGGATGTTGGGGCTCTGGACTTCAGCCACAAGAGGGGTGAGGGGGTCAGTGCTCCGGGCTTCAGCCACTGGGGTGATAGCCCCTCCTCCAATGCACTGGCCCCCAGACCCTCTCACCTGCTCCACCAGAGTGAAACCCAGTCCAGCACGTCCCGCTGCAGCTCGCAGACCCCTCAGTACAGCCCCACCTTCACCTGGTCCTGCTCAGGGCAGCTGTCAGGCTCCTTCAATTCAAGTTTGTAAACTACTTTGTGACTCCCCAGGTACAATGTGATATATTCTGTACATGCAAAGTATCAGTGCTTTGTGCAGCCCCTCCGAGAAATCAAAATTCCTTAGAGATTTTGGCCGAGTCTCCCAGTGTTGCTAATGGTACCAGCCTCTGTCTGAATGTCTATGTGTGTGTGTGTGTGTGTGTATGCATAAGTTTATTGTGATGTCATGTGTGACAAGAGCAAAGACCGTTCTGGTTCAGCATTCTTGCCCTGCCTTCAGTCTGCCAACTTGCTTGGTTGACAATGGCTGGTGAACCCAGGAGCTGATAGACGTGTACTATCCATCTGTCAACAACTTCTTGAATCAGCTATTTCCACAGGTTTTCGAAAGAAGATGAGATTTTACAAAAGGTAATTCCCAGATTCTTTTCCTGCTCCTTAGATCACACATGACAGGTTGTTGCCTCCTTCATAGATTCATAGATTCCAGGACTGGAAGGGACCTCGAGAGGTCATTGAGTCCAGTCCCCTGCCCTCATGGCAGGACCAAATACTGTCTAGACCATCCCGGATAGATATTTATCTAGCCTACTCTTAAATATCTCCAGAGATGGAGATTCCACAACCTCCCTAGGCAGTTTATTCCAGTGTTTACTGAACAAGTTTTCTCCCTCCTCCTTATGACACCCTTTTAGATACCTGAAAACTGCTATCATGTCCCCTCTCAGTCTTCTCTTTTCCAAACTAAACAAACCCAATTCTTTCAGCCTTCCTTCATAGGTCATGTTCTCAAGACCTTTAATCATTCTTGTTGCTCTTCTCTGGACCCTCTCCAATTTCTCCACATCTTCCTTGAAATGTGGTGGCCAGAACTGGACACAATACTCCAGTTGAGGCCTAACCAGCGCAGAGTAGAGCGCAAGAATGACTTCTTACGTCTTGCTCACAACACACCTGTTAATGCATCCCAGAATCATGTTTGCTTTTTTTGCAACAGCATCACACTGTTGACTCATATTTAGCTTGTGGTCCACTATAACGCCTAGATCCCTTTCTGCCGTACTCCTTCCTAGACAGTCTCTTCCCATTCTGTATGTGTGAAACTGATTGTTCCTTCCTAAGTGGAGCACTTTGCATTTGTCTTTGTTAAACTTCATCCTGTTTACCTCAGACCATTTCTCCAATTTGTCCAGTTCATTTTGACCAGCCTCCCCGGCCCACTCACTGCTGTGCGGGGCTGTTCAGAAAGAAAGAGTAAATTAGGAGCAGGGGGCGTGTGCGCGCATAGGGGGTGGGGGGATATTTTCAAATTCTGAGCCCTTAGCGGGAAGTCTGATGCCCCCCCCATGATTGTTTGACCTAGGGATGTAAATAGTGGTTAAAACGATTAACCGGTTAGAATTATATCATTTAACTCGTTAACCGTTTTACCTCAGGTCTCTCCAGCGGGCCGGCACAGGGCAGCCGGGACTGGGGTCCCACCGACCAGGTACGGCAGGGTCTGCTCCAGGCTGCCTTGGCTGCCGCAGACAGGGCTGGAGCCACTCCAGCGTGGCTCTGTCCGGGATCCTGCCTGCCCACCGGCGTGGGCCTGCCCCCCCCCCCCCCCAGCCCACTGCGGCCGGGACTCCTCTGGCCCAGGGGGGCTGGCCGGTCGGCGGGGTTAACTGGCAAGGTCCGGTTAACCGGTAAGCAAACCAGTAAACCCAGTACTTCCTGGTTCACCTTTGATATCCCTGGTTTGACCATGTCTAGGAAAAAAGCTTCCCAGTGGCTGCTGGGCGGGGCAGCCCCTCCCAATCTCCTACCCCATGGGCTGGGGGAGCTGCCATTGTATCTGTGCCCATCCCCCTCCCTCCTCCTGCCCTCTGGCTCTGCCCTCCCCAGCCAGTCTCTGCTTGTTCCATAGTCTCCCTCCAGCCCCCCCACAGCCCCTCCCCCACATCCCCCCTTTTCTTCCCTTTATCGGACACTCAGAGCTTCCCTCTAGTCCAGCTCTGCTCCCCTGAGCCCCAGAATTCTCCCCCTGCCCCGATACCTGTGTGTTCCCCCAGCCTCCCTCCAGCGCCCCACATCCCCCGGCCCCCTCCCGCCCCCTGCATCCCTGTTCCCCAATTCCTACCCACTCCCACATCCCGTCACCCCCTCCCACCCCCTCCCACATCCCTGCTCACCCCCCTCCCACATCCCTGTTCCCCAATTCCTGCCCCCTCCCAGATCCCTGGTCACCCCCCTCCTACATCCCTGTTCCCCAATTCCTTCCCCCTCCCACATCCCCGGTCACCCCCCTCCCACATCCCTGTTCCCCAATTCCTGCCCACTCCCAGATCCCCGGTCACCCCCCTCCCGCCCCCTACCACATTCCCCTTCCCCCTCCTGCCCCCTCCCACATCCCTGCTCACCCCCCTCCCACATCCCTGTTCCCCAATTCCTGCCCCCTCCCAGATCCCTGGTCACCCCTCTCCTACATCCCTGCTCACCCCCCTACCACATCCCTGTTCCCCAATTCCTACCCCCTCCCACATCCCCGGTCACCCCCCTCCCTCCCCCTCCCACATCCCTGTTCCCCAATTTCTGTCCCCTCCCAGATCCTCGGTCATCCCCCTCCCGCCCCCTGCATCCCTGTTCCCCAATTCCTGCCCACTCACACAACCCCGGTCACCCCCCTCCCGCCCCCTACCACATTCCCCTTCCCCCTCCTGCGCCCTCTCACATCCCTGCTCACCCCCCTCCCACATCCCTGTTCCCCAATTCCTGCCCCCTCCCACATCCCCCGTCACTCCTCTCCCGCCCTCTCCCACATCACCCTTCCCCCTCCCCCTTCCTGCCCCCTCCCACATCCCTGGTCACCCCCCTCCTGCATCCCTGTTCCCCAATTCCTGCCCCCTCCCACAACCCTTCCCCCTCCCCCCGGCTCCCCACATGTCGCTGCCCCACCCCCACCCCCTGCAAACCCTGGGCGCTGCTGCCGCTTCCGTCTGCCCGAGGCCGGGACTCGCAGCTCGCCCCGCTGGGAGCAGCCTGGGCCCCCCGCGCCGCACAGGCTGCACCGGGAGCAGCTCCCTGCGGGGGGCAGGTCTCCCCTTCTCCCCACATGGGGCACTGCCGGGGGGGCTCGGGGTCCCAGTCAGGGGGGCCGGGCCGGGGTCTCTGCCCGGGGAGCGTCTCGGTGGGGGGGGAGGCCGTGGGAATATCCCTCCCCCGCCTGCAGCCAGGGCTCGGGGGGCCCCAGCGGCAGCAGCCGAGGCCCGGGGGGCTGGCAAGGCAGCGCCCGCAATTCAGTCCTGCTGCTGGGCTGGGCCCCGGCTCGCTCCGCCCGGCGCCTCCTGGGCCCTGGCGAGCTGGAGTCGCTGGGTCTGGCTCTTATTCATGTCTTGTGGTGTCACCCCCGGCCCTCAGCAGGGACGTGGGGCCAAGGGGTCCATGCCCAGGGGCCCAGGGATTTCAAAGGCGCCGGGCCGAGGGGATCGATCTGTGTTTTTAAATAAAAATGAAGATACAAAATGTCACTAGATCAGTCGATGCCACAACTTACGCCTAGTGGGTGACAGACCCCCCGTCCCCCGCTGGTGCACACAGCCAGAGATGCCCCAAGGCCGACCAACAACCGTGGTCTGGTGCCACCCCACTACCCCGCCCACAGACCCATGGGGCTTCCCCCCACAAGCCCCCAGGCCCCAGTGTGGCCCACCACTCCACAATCCCCCACCGACTGTCCTCCTCGCCCCAAGCCAGGGTGCAGCCACCCCACCCAGCTGTGCCACCCGACAGCCCCTCCCCCCACAACCCCCCACAGCCATGCTGTGTCCCCCTGGGGGCAGCCATGCTGCTGCCCCTCACTACCTCCCAGCCCAACAGCCACAGCCATGCCATTGACCCAAGCCCCCGATCCAAGTCCCCTATAGCCTCTCCCTCCCCCAGGCCCCTCCCAGACCCAGGCCCCATCCGTACAACCCAATTGCCCCCTGCCAACAACCCCCCTCTCCTCTCCCACAGCACCGATCCATCCCCTACCCTCCCACACCACACAGACCCCTCCACCTCCCAGCTGTGCCACCCCCCCACCCCGAGCCAGACCACCAACCCCGTCAGACACCCTCCCCTGCTGGTGCACCAAGGTCTCCCCAAGACCGACAACAGCTATGAATTAAAACCCCACAGTGTTTGTTGGGGCTACTGGAGCCGTGGGACCTACCTGGAGATGCTGAAATCTCACTCTTGTCTCTCTCCTCCTGCCCCCATCTCCAAGCCAGGCACTGGGCAGTTCAGTGGTGAAGTGATGAACTGATGATCATCAGTTTGTTTTATGATGGGGGGAGGGGGGAGGTTTAAACTATTTCCCTGGATCAAGTCTCCCTTGGTGTAGTAAGTGAAGGCCCTGATAAAGGCTCAGGATGAGGCCTGAGGCCTGAACTAAAGTAATGCTCAAGACTTTGCTAACATAAAGCAAAGTTAAGCTGTGAGCAAGAGGCAGGCCCTGCTCACAGAAGCTGGCAAGGAAAGGGCTGATGTTGCATAAATATATATCCACTTAGCATAGTTACAGTATAAACATGGTACCAAGACACACTATACCGAAACATTCCACAGATAACATGGAACAGGCCGACCCATCCCAATGACAGGGGCAAAAGGGTAAAATGATGGATAGAGTTGTTTTGATCCAACCAACAGGTACAAGGTGCGAGGCGGCACTTTACTACGTAGGGAGGTTGTACCTTGCTACGTGGAGGGGTTGCACCTCAATACGTCAGGAGTGATATGTAACTTGTTTGTACCCGTGTATAAGAATGTATCCCTGGGGTGGTGTCTTTGTCCGGCCACGGGGGCAGTGGAAAGTCCCGCCACTGAGCCGGGTCCTTGCCAAGAGGCACTTTCTCGTAGTATGCCAGGTAGACTAAGTAATCTACGGGGAACTGCTGTTGGCCAAATAGGGTCCGTTTCCCCCCGGAGCTTACCTAATTACACCAAGGAGGCACGGAGAGACAAGAAGACGGGTACCAAGTACTTTATTGATCGGTTAGCTAAGCGGGTGAGCTCTCATCGGCTAGTGCCAGAAGAGAGACACACCTTACATGGGCGACATGGGCCCTTTTTATAATCAGTAACAAACAACTCAGTTCTCATCCTTTCTACGTCATTATGCTGACTGATAGATAATAGGTTACACAGGATACAGATATTATTTTGAGGAGGGGGGATACAAGAGACATCTGTTGCGGATACATTTGTCATTTTGAAGGGAGAACACGGTACGTTCCTTGACCCTTTGCACTAAATACCTTGGGGATATATGGGAAAGCAGCTGCATATACTTGTGGGCCCTTGTTCTGTTACTCCTTATCTCTATTATTTCTGCTAGTGTGAGTGAAACTGCAGCCATCTGCTAAAAACGCTGACCAATATATAACTGCTTTAACATGTAAGCAGTTAGCACAGAAGTAGATGAGAGTTCACAAGATGGAGTCTGGGGGTTTCAGATAGGCCCAGAGCAAAAGAGCTTCATCGACACTTTGGCCTTCCACTCTCCCGAGTTACCTGGTAGCTATGCCTAGTGGATCCCAACAATCCCCCCTTTGAGAACACTCAACAAACCTTTGTCAGAGTTTTCTCATACTTTAAAGACAAAATGCGATTAAGCTCCATGCAATCAGGATTATCAATAAGAGAATATAAGGGAACCTCTGGGGTATGGGAGGTACAACTTTTACGTATGAGCACTTTACAGCAAATGAGCAAAAGAATCAAGAACAAAACATATCACCACACCTGTGAGCAAGATGCGAACAATGCTTCCCCCCATATCCCCTAGTTCCCCTAAACCAGGTATCCAACCCCAAAGGGAATCTAAAATAGTGGGTTCCCCTTCCTGGGCCTTCCACTGGTTAAAGGCCCGTTCAGCTGACAAGATGTGCTTGTTAATGTCCTGTGAAAACTCTGGGACATAGGTACAACACTTTTTTCCAATAAGGGCACAGACCCCGCCTCGTGAGGCTAACACACAATCTAGGGCCTGACGGTGCTGCAAAGCCAGCAGTCGAAGCTGGTACAGCTCAGAACTTATGCTTTTCTCTATGGCTAGGGTATCATTGGCAAACTGGGTGAGAAATTTAGACAGTCTTCTGTAAAGTTGGGCTAGTCGTCCCACCCCATAGGAAGGGAGGGCTATCATCCCAAACCTGTCTTCTTCACTGATGGGTTTTAAGGTAGTCCTTAAGGACCGATAGTACCTGGGACGACCTGAGGGAGCCTTGGGTAGAATGCGGAGGGGAGGAGCAAGATAGCCTTTGTAACAGCTACCATGCCAACCATTAGGAAGCCATTTGTAGGCACTAGTACCACAAACCCAAAAGGCTTCACCATAACTAGCCTTTCCATTGTTACCTTGTGAGTCCCGTAGGGAGGCTTGTGGGGAAAGGGCAAAGAATGCAGCTCCGGTTTGCCAACTGGTGGCATTCAGTAAAGGAATAGTGAGACTTATACGAGGACCAATATAAAATCTACACTTACTGATGCCCACAAACCAGGTATGTTTACTCGTACTGGCTTGCTGATAACATATGAGACCAGTGGGTGGAGAACATAAACGAATAGGCTGGGGCTTACGAGTGGCCTTATAATGGGAAATCCAAGAGCCATTGTGTAGGCCATAAGAAGCTTCCACAGTACAGTTAGATCGCAAACCTAAATTGTCAGAGGTGCTGCTGCTGCTAACCATCCACCTTTGACAAAAGTCTGACCAATTTCGAGGTACTACTCTCCAGGGCAATCCCGCTGAATGATGGGGAGTCTGGGCACATATCCAACAGTTGGAAAGATTGAACTCACGGGCAAAGGCAATTTTCAGGGCCTCATAGGTATTGGTAGCCATATCTGCAGGGATGGCTCCCCATCCTGCATGTGATGTAGGTGAACAGAAGAATTGCCTCTGTGATAAAAAGAAATGCTGTGAGAGACCCTAAACCTAAACCCATATTATAATTATCACAACTCAAATACCCAGAAGACAAAAAGAATTATTGACACTAAACAAGTCAAAAAATAACAAGACCAAATACATAGACCAGGTCGGCCTTCTGTGAGAAAATAAAACCAATGCTCAGGGTTTTCGCGGGGAGTATGCTGTGACTGTTCAGAAAGATCACAACGCATTCCCAGTGACCCTTACTGTCTTTTGAATAGCAGCTTAAGTCCCAAATCGTCGTTAACAGTCTTTTCCGCAGGCTGGACAGTCCACTGTTTAGGAGCGGGCACTGCTTTCAGTCGGGAGTGATGAATCCAGTTCTTGTGTCCTTCGACCTTTGCCACTGTATGGGTGACAAGCAGGATGGTGTGGGGTCCCTTCCACTTCTCTTGGAGGGGCTCGTCCTTCCAGGTCCGCACGAGAACGGAGTCACCAGGCTGCAGGGAGTGGACCCGAGGTATCCAGCAGAAGAGGCTGTGAATCTTTGGTATACCTGTAAAGAAAAGAAAGAACAGCAGACAGAGGGCACATGTACTGAGACAAGAAACCACACCCCATCTCCCACTCCCCTGCCAGAACTGGGGTACCATTCATAGGCCATGCTCTTCCAAACATAATCTCGAAGGGACTAAACCCTATCCTACCCTTAGGGAGAGCACGAATGCAAAGTAACACAAGGGGCAAAACATCAGGCCACTTAAGAGAGGCCTCCTGACAGACCTTTGAGAGGTGTCGCTTGAGTGTCTGATTTGTGCGTTCCACTACTCCACTGGCTTGTGGTCGCCAGGGTGTGTGGAGTTTCCAGGGGATTTGCAGAGCACTTGATATTTTTTGAACCACTTGAGATGTGAAGTGTGTTCCATTGTCAGATTCCATCCACTGAGGAAGGCCGAAGCGAGGAATGATCTCCTTGACAAACTTAAGAGCCACTGTCTTGGCAGTGTTGTTGCGACATGGGAAGGCTTCAGGCCATCCGCTGAATCGATCCACTAAGACAAGAAGGTACTTGTATCCTTGGGTCCTGGGAAACTCAGTAAAGTCTATTTGCCACACCAATCCTGGGCCTGGGGTAGGTTCCAGGGTGGCTGGAGGCACTGCTACTCCTGGTCGAGGGTTATTCTTTTGGCAGATTAAACATTCAGCTTGTACCTATGATGCTAGGGGTTTAAGTCCAGAGGTTAGAAAATATTTATTCATAAGCTGGGCAAGAGCCTCTTTGCCTGCGTATGTGGTTTGATGCAGTTCCTGCAACACCAGTCGAATCAGGCCCTTGGGCAGGAGGATTTTTCCCTTTGTGGAATAAAGCCATCCCTCCTTTTCCTGGAGACCGAGACTGTCAGCCAGGTTTCCGTCCTCTTGGGAGTCTTGAGGGGCTGCAAGCTCACCCACTGATGGGATGAGGACATGCATTTGGGCATTCTCCTCTGTTGGTGATTTCAGGATAGCAGCTCGCTTAGCTTCCCTGTCTGCTCTGGCATTGCCCTTGGTTACATCTTGATCTTCCCTTTGATGGGCTTTGCAATGCACCACTGCTACTGCCGAGGGGAGTTGTACTGCTTCTAAAAGCCGGAGAATTTGAGACCCATGCTTGACCGGAGAGCCTTGGGCTGTTAGCATTTTCCTTTGCTTCCACAAACCAGCGTAAGCATGCAATACCCCAAAAGCATACTTTGAGTCAGTAAAAATACTAACCCGTTTGTCTTTTGCCAGCTCAAGTGCCCGAGTCAGGGCCACTAGTTCAGCAAGCTGGGCAGATGTTCCTGCCGGTAAATTTTCAGCTTCCACGGTATCATGAAGAGACACAATAGCATAACCAGCCCCCCTTTGCCCATCCACAACAGTACTACTTCCATCTGTATATCATTTTTGGGAGTGGCTGATCTTTTAGATCTGGGCGGCTAGAATACTGAACATCTATGATTTCTAAACAGTCATGTTCCTGCTTTTCTGTCTCTGGTAACAGTATAGCTGGATTAAGGGAGGGACAGATCTGTAGGGTGACTTCAGGATTCTTTAACAGCTTCGCCTGGTACCGAGCAACCCGAGCCTGTGTGAGCCAAAGACCACCCTTAGTGTCCAGCAAGGCTCGGACCATATGGGGAACATACACACTTGCACAGTTTCTCCCAGTGTCAGCTTGTCAGCTTCCCCAAGCACTAGAGCAGTAGCTGCGACCGCCCTCAAACAGGCTGGCCATCCCTTTGAAACTTGATCCAGTTGTTTAGAGGAGTATGTCACAGGACGCTTCCAGGCACCTAATAGCTGAAATGCCCTGTCCGCTTCTGGGGACCAGTGAAAGGGATCATGTTCCGCTCCCTTAACACTTTCATACAGAGGTTTAGCCCATAGTCCAAACTCTGGAATCCATATTCTGCAAAAACCTGCCATGCCCAGGAATGCCCTAAGCCGCTTACGGTTGCTGGAGATGGGAACTTGGCAGATAGCTCTCAAACGAAAGAAAGGAGGCTGTCTCTCTTTCTGCCTGATGTGAAATCCCAGATATTGAACCTCTGAAAGAGCAATTTGGGCTTTGCTTTGAGATACCCTGTATCCTCGCAGTCCAATAAAGTTTAGGAGACTCACAGTAGCTCTGAGACAAGGGATTAGACCCACAGCAGCAATTAACAATCCTTGAGCCAATACTGTTCAACAAAACTGCTTTTTAACCCTTCGTTGTCCTCATTATGCCTTGCAGTATTTTGCAGATCTCAGTTGCTTGGGCACATTCAGGCCCCCCCTTTTTCTTGGTTGTCAGCAAAGTCTTGGCTATGAACAATGTCCTTGGACTGAGGCCAGCTGTATTTTCCTCTCAGTTAACTCATTCTGTGCTTTTTCCTTTTCTCCCTTTCTTGGCTTTTTCTAACTTCCAAAGGAACCTTTCACTCTTCACTCATACACCTTTTCTCTAACCATTAACACATACTCATTGCCATCATACATCTTTCCCGTAACATAATTTCTGTGCAAAGCTTTGAAGCAACAAACCAGGACAAGCACACTCACTTCTGAGGATTTCACTTTGTACAACCTCTGGTGTCCAATAGCTTTCCCTTTTTAAACCTTAAATGCCTTCTCTCTCTTTACCAGATCTTTTATCTGCTATTTTGTTACCCAAAAACAAATTCAAATCTTTTATTCTTCTGGCTTTGACTACCCTGCTGCAGCCACAACCTTTGGTCTTTAGTTAAAGCATTTTAAATCTTGTAAAGCGTTAAGTCACCTTAGGGATTAAATGCTAAATACCTTAAACAACACAAGTTTCCTGTGTCTGGCAAAAGTATTCTCAGTTTTGCAACTTTAAAACAATACCAATTCATCTCAAACTTATAAAACACAGATTGTATACAGCAGGAGTGTTCTTCAGCAAATTAGACTAACGTATTCATAGTCGAATAATTCCACTTAAATAACCTCTTGCCTGAATTACTTACAGACATTCCTACCAAGTTTCACTGCTTGATTCCCTCTAGCAACTACAGAGTTAACTTCTCACTCTCTTTTCTTAAATCACTTGCTTGTCTCCCAAAATGACACCCAATCAACTCAGATTTTACCATTCCAATTATTGTCCTGGGGATTTGAAATCCCCATGCTTATAATTACTTACTCTTTTCCTTCCACTATGCCCTCAAAGTTTCCAACCTGTTTTCCAATCTCTCTGTCTGTTGCCTGCCCGCTTGGGCCCGATCCTGCTTTTCTCGCTGAACCGTCCCTTCCATGGGCACCGGCTTTTTTCACTACCAATTTAGCTAGGAGGGTGGGTTTCTCAACTAGCCCCCACCCTTCCTGGTCTCTTCCCTTAAACATTCTTACTCATAAGGCTACCCGAGTCCTCCCTCGTGAGGCTTATGGCTAGCTAGACAACCTTCAAAGATAGAAATGACTTGCTCGGATTCATTGAAAATTCTCCTGCCTCTGCCTTAAAAGCAGCCAGATATTAAAAGCAACATGACACAAGATCCTGTGTTCCTGGACGAGCTACCACACTCTTAGTAATCAACGGATACAATCCCACCAAGGGGGGGGGTACTCTCTAAAGCCTGTGGGGGTGAAGGAGCCGAAGGGGACACCGATTCTGGCATTACAACAGTGGGAGGGTTCTGGGGTTTAGCAGCCATTACTACCGAGCCTGTCGGAGTCAAATGGCACTTGAGCAAAATATCAGTCCTATTTCTTAACACCATAAACATATACGTTAACATACATTCCAAGGGTGTCCCAGCATATGTGCTTTGTCCGGACCCCATTATGCTCGTGTTTAATTAAACCTGGTCACGGGTTCGACCGACCCCCCCTTGCGATCAAGATATCCTGGTCACGGGGTTTCCCCTCGCAGGAGTCTCGGTGCGGCTAGAGTCGGTTTAAGTCCTAGACCTGGTTATCACAATTTTGGCTTCCAGCATATCATTAATATGAAGAAAAACAGTACCTCTGCCAAGAATAAAAGCAAGCCTTGGGGTTTTTCTCCATCCCAATAATTGTCAAATACAGTCCACAGACTAGTGAAATTCGTGAAACTATTCATTAGCCGTTGCCTGGCTTAGTTACATGACCACAAAACATTTATCCATTTACAATACCTTCCCACACAGGGATTACCTAAAGGGTCCAACCACACTGCGGGGGCGTTATATCCCTCAAACCCAAGAGGTAAACGCACTTACCGCCCGGAGTGGCCGCGTCCGGCTGTTGGACCTTCCCCTTCTTCTGGTACCGTCTTATCTCCGTGTCGTTAGGAGTTCTCTTTAGAGAGGACACAGCCGCCCCGACCGATTGTGACGACCCGAGGCCCGAGCAAACCAACAACTCGAGGTGGCCACTCCTCGGAATCGCCCCCGGTCGTCGGTCAGTGTCCTCCAAAGGGAGAGAAGTCCCGGCGGAGTCGCCAATTTGTTGGCCAAATAGGGCCCGTTTCCCCCCGGAGCTTACCTAATTACACCAAGGAGGCACGGAGAGACAAGAAGACGGGTACCAAGTACTTTATTGATCGGTTAGCTAAGCGGGTGAGCTCTCATCGGCTAGTGCCAGATGAGAGACACACCTTACATGGGCGACATGGGCCCTTTTTATAATCAGTAACAAACAACTCAGTTCTCATCATTTCTACGTCATTATGCTGACTGATAGATAATAGGTTACACAGGATACAGATATTATTTTGAGGAGGGGGGATACAAGAGACATCTGTTGCGGATACATTTGTCATTTTGAAGGGAGAACACGGTACGTTCCTTGACCCTTTGCACTAAATACCTTGGGGATATATGGGAAAGCAGCTGCATATACTTGTGGGCCCTTGTTCTGTTACTCCTTATCTCTATTATTTCTGCTAGTGTGAGTGAAACTGCAGCCATCTGCTAAAAACGCTGACCAATACATAACTGCTTTAACATGTAAGCAGTTAGCACAGAAGTAGATGAGAGTTCACAAGATGGAGTCTGGGGGTTTCAGATAGGCCCAGAGCAAAAGAGCTTCATCGACACTTTGGCCTTCCACTCTCCCGAGTTACCTGGTAGCTATGCCTAGTGGATCCCAACACTGCCATTGTGTCCGAGATCGCAATAAACCTAGTCGAAGTGACTTTGCATCTTACTAGACTCTGTGGTTATTGGGGGTTCTCTTCGGGTTTGCTGGGTCAGCTATCTGCGCAGAGCTGGGGCAGCACAAAGAGGGAATACACGCACGCAGCTGAGTGATATCAACACAGGAGAAAGCAGAGCACCACACTGGTAGCATCTGAAAACACTTGGCAGCTCAGTCACCATTTCAGCTAGAGCAGAGCTGGGCACTGGGCCACCCGGGGCCTTTAACACCACAGCCCTGGGGAGGGGGTGCTGAGATGGACCATCCAGGGAGGAACACAAGTCCTTCTACCCTCCACCACACCGTAGTTTGGAACTGCTGCTGACGGCTCCCCCCATCCATGGTAACTTTTATCCCCTCTGCCTCCCTCTATCTGGGGGTTTTCCCTTCTGCACCTACCTGGCAGGGCAGGCCGCCCCCCACCCCAGTCTGAACCCCTGAGCTTGTCCCACTTTTGTCCCTCTGCCCATCCCTCCCCTCCGATTTCCCCCCTTCAGGGGGATTTTCCCTGCCTTTGATTGCAGGGAGCAGATTCTGATGGCGCGTGAGGGCAGCAACTTGCAGATGTTACTGAGCATGTGAGAAGAACATTAGAAGATAAGAACGGTCAGACTGGGTCAGACCAAAGGTCCATCTAGCCCAGTGTCCTGTCTGCTGACAGCGGCCAGTGCCAGGTGCCCCAGAGGGAATGAACAGACAGGAATCATCCAGTGACCCATCCCCTGTCCCCCATTCCCAGCTTCTGACAGACAGAGGTTAGGGACACCATCCCTGCCCATCCCAGCTAACAGCCATTGATGGACCTGGCCTCCATGAACCCATCTAGTTCCCCTTTGACCACAGGACCCTGCTCAGGATCAGTGAAGTTGCAAGTTCTAATAGGAAACAGCTTCTGATACAAGGGCAGCTCCTCTTCCTCCTCCCCTCCCATGGGGATGAGCAGCCCCCCCAACTGCCACTCTGCCCCAGCCTCCTTCAACTCATTGCCCCCTTCAGCCTCCCCCCAAATGTCCCCTTCCCCCCATCGCCCCCTTCAGCCTCCTCCAACTGCCCCCCATCGCCCCGTTCAGCCTCCCCCAACTGTTCCCTTCCCCTCACCGCACCTGGTCACCTTCAGCCCCCCGTTACCCTCTTCAGCCTCCGGCAACTTCCCCCCACTGCCCTGGCTCCACCACTCTCAGGTTCCCTTCCCCCCAACCATCTGCTTCCTTGCCATGGGTAAGAGGGGCAGAAAATGCTTTTGAAAAAACCTTTTGCAAAGTAAAAATAAAACAAACCAAACAACCCCCTCCCTTGCTGTGTGCTGGGTGCCCAGCTGTGTGCTTGTGTGTGTGTGTGTGGGGGGGGGGGCGGGTGTTGTTCTGAGCACACTCTGTTCAGGGAAGGGGTGGAGTTGGCCAAAGGGGCAGGTGGAATCTTTAGCAGAGAATTCCTTTCTCCATTCTGTTAGCTAAGCATTGCTGTTAAATGTCAGCCGACGAATGCAGCATTTGAAGCAATCTGACTCTAAATCCCCTGCCCTCTCGGTTGCTGCAGTTCTCACACCCTCTATCAGCTCCTGGGTTCACCAGCCATTGTCAACCAAGCAAGTTGGCAGACTGAAGGCAGGGCAAGAATGCTGAACCAGAACGGTCTTTGCTCTTGTCACACATGACATCACAATAAACTTATGCATACACACACACACACACACACATAGACATTCAGACAGAGGCTGGTACCATTAGCAACACTGAGAGACTTGGCCAAAAGCTCTAGGAATTTTGATTTCTGGGAGGGGCTGCACAAAGGACTGATACTTTGCATGTACAGAATATATCACATTGTACCTGGGGAGTCACAAAGTAATTTACAAACCAGGTGAAGGTAGGGCTGTACTGAGGGGTCTGCGAGCTGCAGCAGGACGTGCTGGACTGGGTTTCACTCTGGTGGAGCAGGTGAGAGGGTCTGGGGGCCAGTGCATTGGAGGAGGGGCTATCACCCCAGTGGCTGAAGCCCGGAGCACTGACCCCCTCACCCCTCTTTTGGCTGATGTCCAGAGCCCCAACATCCCTCCCTGCCCTCCTGTGGATGAGTCGCAGAGCCCAGACCCCCCCACTCCCCTCCACCTCCCCAGCGGCTGAAGCTTGGAGCCCTGATCCCCCCCCATGGCAGCCGAAGACCAGGTCTCTTCCCTTCATCTCTCTTGGTGGCTTGAGCGTGGACACAAGCCCGGAGTCCTCCCTCCCCCACTCCGCCCTGGGTGCTATAGCCCGGATCCTGGAGTCTCTACCCAGTTGTGGGAGACCAGAGCCCCAAACCCAGAGCTTCCCCCTCCATCGATCAAGCCTGGAGCCCTGAGCCCATCCCCACCCCCGGGAGTTGTTTCGGAAGATGGTACACACCTATGTAGGGCCCTATGAAATCTCTTTTATTATTGGGGATTTTCCAATTTAGTATTTTCTAAGTTTTGTCCTTTCCATTTCTTAAAAAGTAATTCCGTCTTTATGGTTTTTGTGTTAATCCCAATTGTTTGATACACTGACCACAGTTAAGTAGCTTTACTATAAATGCACACAAATGTTCAGAAATGGCTTGCAAGGGGAGAAACTGATTTTACTAAAAGAATCCTACAATTTAAACAAAACTTCCTGCAGATTCCCAGTGTACGGTAAAAGTGACATTTTGTGTGTGTGCATGGGGGAGGGAGGTTGTGGGGGGAGTGGAGTGTGTGTGTGTGTGTGTGTTGGGGGAGAGTATGTATGGGTGTGTTGGGGAGTGGGGGAGGAGTGTGTGTGTGGGGGTGGAAGTCTATGGGGCGCAGTGGAGGTGAGTGTGTGGGTGGGGGTGGAAGTTTGTGGGGGCAGTGGAGGTGAATGTGTGGGTGGGGGTGGGCGTGGAAGTTTTGGGGGCAGTGGAGGTGAGTGTGTGTGTGGGGGTGTGTGTGGGTGGAAGTTTGTGGGGGCAGTGGAAGTGAGTGTGTGTGTTGGGGGAGTGTGTGGGTGGAAGTTTGTGGGGGGCAGTGGAGGTGACTGTGTGGGTGGGGTGGCCGTGGGTGGAAGTTTGTGGGGGCAGTGGAGGTGAGTGTGTGGGTGGGGTGGGCGTGGGTGGAAGTTTGTGGGGGGCAGTGGAGGTGAGTGTGTGGGTGGGGGTGGGTGCAAGTTTGTGGGGGCAGTGGAGGTGAGTGTGTGGGTGGGGGTGGGTGGAAGTTTGTGGGGGCAGTGGAGGTGAGTGTGTGGGTGTGTGTGGGTGGAAGTTTGTGGGGGCAGTGGAGGTGGGTGTGACTGTGTGTGTTGGGGCAGTCAGGAGGCCGGGGGAGCTGGAGCTGCCTGAGCAGGGCTGAGCTGAGGGGAGAGGAGCAGCCCAGGGAGCCGCGTGGGGGGCAGAGCAGCAGCAGCCGTGTGGGGGCAGAGTGGGGCTGGGGCTGGAGCCCTCTGGAGCCAGGTGCGGGGAGCAGCTGGGCAGAGTGTGGGGGTCCCTGGGCAGCGGGCCCAGCACAGGGAGACCCCACCAGTCAAGAGGCCTTGCAGGCCGCACTGGGAGGGGTATTGTAACCCCCGGGGGGGGAGGGGCCCTGCCACCTAGACCCTGAGGGCATGTGGCTACCGCCAGAGCGAGTGTCCGACCCGCGGCGTCCCTGCAGCACAGCCAGGGCCTGGCCAGGGGCCTGGGACGTGTGAGGAACAGACTGTGAACTGCCCTGACATTCCAGCCACAGCTGTTTGGGGTCCCCCGTGCCACAGAGCGGGGTGACGGCTTTTCCTTTCACCTTCCCCAGTTTCTCCTTGTTTTTAATGACTTGCTGTTTAATAACTTGTGTTTGCTTTGAACTATATGCGATGATCAATGGGTCAGGGAAGCGTCCGGAGCAGAGAGAGTACCCCGGAGTGGAGACACCCGAGCCCTGTCCTAAGTACAACAACCAGATTGGGGGTCGAGCCCCAGGAATCCTGGGCCCAGCCTTGTCTGGGTTACGAGGACTCTGCCACACGAGAGTAGAAGGGGTGTCCTGGAGTCAGGCGGGCCTCTGGGTGAAGTTAGTGGGAGCGAGGACTCAGACCCTTTCGCCAGCCAATTCCACAGGGGTAGTGTATGAGCCAGGAAAGGTCCCCACGATAGCGGGACCATTCCCCCGCTTACATAGGCCTGGACACAGAATGCCTTTAGCTGTGGATTGCACTGCAGATCTGATTGGCTGTAAATCCTGGATACCTCTGGCAACATGAGACCGCATGAACTGGTCCTTTCCTATGGTCTGGCTCTGGTGAGGTAAGACTAAAAGGTCTTTTCACGGTTGGACCAGGACAGACTCTGGGGAGTGCATTATTCTCCTCAGCACTTCCATTCTGTAGTGCCCTGACAGCAAGATCCCAGGTGAATGTGTGGGTTACTCTCCCTGGCAGGGTCAGGTTTTCTGTTCAGCTTTTAATGACTGAAATGCTTTTCTCTTCTTTGTAACCTAGGCACATGGTTGGACTCCAATCGCAGAGCGGAAGCAGAAAATAGTCACCATTCCCCGGAGATGCCCAGCTAAAGAGGGAACTTTTCAGTAAGAGCTCCCTGCTGGTTCACACATGCATGTAGACAGCGTCCATGCGGGTGTCTGTCAGTGAGGTTTCTCTGTCTGTTCTGTCAAATGTTTGCCTACTTGTTTTCTGGCTGGTGCCGGCTGAAAGGATTTCGTATCCGAGGAAGGACGTATCCTCCTGCTTAGCAAACAAACAAAGCAGCACATTTCATGTCCAGATTATATTTAGTCGTAAATCGACATTCTGATGGTTCCCCACCAAGGAAAGTTACCCCGTCTTTAGGAAAATGACTGAAGTACGAATGCCAAACACAATTCCAATAGAGGATTCAAAGCAAGGTTTTCTGCATGGTGATTAAAGGCTTTAATTTAAATCAGTCCACCCTGAGGTGAACAATTAAGAGTTGTTATCTTCACTGAAGGCAGTTGAGGTCTAAGCCCTTGGTTCTGTCTGAATGGAAATTCGTTCCATTTACTAATCCGGTTTCAGGAGCATTGTGTGGGGTGCAAGGAGAGGCCAGTGCCATGAGGACAGATGGCTTTGGATGTAAAGGTCGCCGGCAGCACCTGTAACACCTCCCCCCCAACGTGCCCTCGCTTGTCCTGGCTCTGGAGCTGCGGCTGGAGCGGGGCTCGGGTCAAACCCTTTGGCGCTGAAGCCCAGTGTTGACATCTCGCTCTCGGGGGCCCAGACTGACCCAGCCACAATCCCCGCGCGGGGGGGGGGGTGGCGAGCTCTGTCTCCCGTGGCCGTGGGGAGCGTCTCGGGGAGAAGCGGATGCTTGCATTGGGATTTTACACAAAGACCTTTCAGAAGAGCCCTAGACGGTGTCTGAGCTGGCTCGGATGAGGCAGCAAGGGGCAACGCAGCCTGAGCCAGTGAAACTGCCAATCCCCCAGGGAGCAGTGGAAGCAGGTCCAAGCCGCAGCAAAGAGCGGTTCCTGCCGGGAGACGGGAAGCAGGCAGATTGCAGCTCTGTGGGACAGAGAGTGTCTGTTTGTTCTGTATGTGGACGGCACCTGGCACAATGGGGCTGATCCCTGAGTGGGGCCTGTACACAATGCTAATAAAAGAAGGGGATTTGTTGGATTACTCTAAATCCCGAGTGGAAAGGTAGAGGTGACAGGGGCAAGCCCTGGACAGATGGGATCTGCCCAACCAGGGCAGCATGTGCAGGACGGGGAAGGGGAAAGGCCATTGGAAGTGTTTCCACAGAAGCAACAATATTATCTACACAAGGTCGCAACAACTTCTCACACAGTTCTTTCCCACCCGCCTCACACAATCCTCGCTTCTACAAATCTCGCGTTATTAGGGTTACAGTTAGCCTAACTCTTGCTAACAAACTGTCATGCATTGCAATCCCCTTCCTGTCCGTTCTTTCTCTGCTTCCACAATACATTAGAAGCAAGAGGAAGACCAAGGACAGGGTAGGCCCACTGCTCAGTGAGGAGGGAGAAACAGTAACAGGAAACTTGGAAATGGCAGAGATGCTTAATGACTTCTTTGTTTTGGTCTTCACCGAGAAGTCTGAAGGAATGACTAACATAGTGAATGCTATGGGAAGGGGGTAGGTTTAGAAGATAAAATAAAAAAAGAACAAGTTAAAAATCACTTAGAAAAGTTAGATACCTGCAAGTCACCAGGGCCTGATGAAATGCATCCTAGAATACTCAAGGAGCTAATAGAGGAGGTATCTGAGCCTCTAGCTATTATCTTTGGAAAATCATGGGAGACAGGAGAGATTCCAGAGGACTGGAAAAGGGCAAATATAGTGCCCATCTCTAAAAAGGGAAATAAAAACAAGCCAGGAAACTACAGACCAGTTAGTTTAACTTCTGTGCCAGGGAAGATAATGGAGCAAGTAATCAAGGAAATCATCTGCAAACACTTGGAAGGTGGTAAGGTGATAGGGAATAGCCAGCATGGATTTGTAAAGAACAAATCATGTCAAACCAATCTGATAGCTTTCTTTGCTAGGATAACGAGTCTTGTGGATAAGGGAGAAGCGGTGGATGTGGTATACCTAGACTTCAGTAAGGCATTTGATAGGGTCTCGCATGATATTCTTATCGATAAACTAGGCAAATACAACTTAGATGGGGCTACTATAAGGTGGGTGCATAACTGGCTGGATAACCGTACTCAGAGAGTAGTTATTAATGGTTCCCAATCCTGCTGGAAAGGTATAACAAGTGGGGTTCCGCAGGGGTCTGTTTTGGGACCGGCTCTGTTCAATATCTTCATCAACGACTTAGATATTGGCATAGAAAGGACGGTTATTAAATTTGCAGATGATACCAAACTGGGAAGGATTGCAACTGCTTTGGAGGATAGGGTCATAATTCAAAATGATCCGGACAAATTGGAGAAATGGTCTGAGGTAAACAGGATGAAGTTTAACAAAGACAAATGCAAAGTGCTCCACTTAGGAAGGAACAATCAGTTTCACACATACAGAATGGGAAGAGACTGTCTAGGAAGGAGTATGGCAGAAAGGGATCTAGGCGTTATAGTGGACCACAAGCTAAATATGAGTCAACAGTGTGATGCTGTTGCAAAAAAAGCAAACATGATTCTGGGATGCATTAACAGGTGTGTTGTGAGCAAGACATAAGAAGTCATTCTTGCGCTCTACTCTGCGCTGGTTAGGCCTCAACTGGAGTATTGTGTCCAGTTCTGGCCACCACATTTCAAGGAAGATGTGGAGAAATTGGAGAGGGTCCAGCATGGTCTAGACAGTATTTGGTCCTGCCATGAGGGCAGGGGACTGGACTCAATGACCTCTCGAGGTCCCTTCCTGTCCTAGAATCTATGAATCTATGAAGGAGGCAACAACCTGTCATGTGTGATCTAAGGAGCAGGAAAAGAATCTGGGAATTACCTTTTGTAAAATCTCATCTTCTTCCAAAAAGCTGTGGAAATAGCTGATTCAAGAAGTTGTTGACAGATGGATAGTACGCGTCTATCAGCTCCTGGGTTCACTAGCCGTTGTCAACCAAGCAAGTTGGCAGACTGAAGGCAGGGCAAGAATGCTGAACCAGAACGGTCTTTGCTCTTGTCACACATGACATCACAATAAACTTATGCATACACACAGACATACAGACAGAGGCTGGTACCATTAGCAACAGGAATTTTGATTTCTGGGAGGGGCTGCACAAAGGACTGATACTTTGCATGTACAGAATATATCACATTGTACCTGGGGAGTCACAAAGTAGTTTACAAACTTGAATTCCAGGAGCCTGACAGCTGCCCTGAGCAGGACCAGGTGAAGGTGGGGCTGTACTGAGGGGTCTGCGAGCTGCAGCGGGACGAGCTGGACTGGGTTTCGCTCTGGTGGAGCAGGTGAGAGGGTCTGGGGGCCAGTGCATTGGGGGAGGGGCTGTCACCCCAGTGGCCGAAGCCCGGAGCACTGACCCCCTCACCCCTCTTGTGGCTGAAGTCCAGAGCCCCCACCTCCCTCCCTGCCCTCCTGTGGATGAATCGCAGAGCCCAGAGCCCCCACTCCCCTCCACCTCCCCAGCGGCTGAAGCTTGGAGCCCTGATCTCCCACCCATGGCAGCCGAAGACCAGGTCTCTTCCCTTCATCTCTCTTGGTGGCTTGAGCCTGGACACAAGCCCGGAGTCCTCCCTCCCCCCCCCCCGCCCTGGGTGCTATAGCCCGGATCCTGGAGTCTCTACCCAGTTGTGGGAGACCAGAGCCCCAAACCCAGAGTTCGCCCTCCATCGATCAAGCCTGGAGCCCTGAGCCCATCCCCAACCCCGGGAGTTGTTTCGGAAGATGGTACACGCCTATGTAGGGCCCTATGAAATCTCTTTTATTATTGGGGATTTTCCAATTTAGTATTTTCTGAGTTTTGTCCTTTCCATTTCTTAAAAATTAATTCCGTCTTTATGGTTTTTGTGTTAATCACAATTGTTTGATACACTGACCACAGTTAAGTAGCTTTACTATAAATGCACACAAATGTTCAGAAATGGCTTGCAAGGGGAGAAACTGATTTTACTAAAAGAATCCTACAATTTAAACAAAACTTCCTGCAGATGCCCAGAGTACGGTAAAAGTGACATTTTTAACTCACCTTTTAAAGCAGCCGTAAGTAACACGACCAACTGACATTGCTGAACAGTGACACTACAGTCCACAGCAGTGTGTGTGTGCATGGGGGAGGGAGGTTGTGGGGGGAGTGGAGTGTGTGTGTGTGTGTAGAGTATGTATGGGTGTGATGGGGAGTGGGGGAGGAGTGTGAGTGTTTGTGTGGAAGTTTATGGGGCGCAGTGGAGGTGAGGGTGGGGGTGTGTGTGTGTGGAAGTTTGTGGGGGCAGTGAATGTGTGGGTGGGGGTGGGCATGGAAGTTTGTGGGGGACAGTGGAGGTGAGTGTGTGGGTGGGGGTGGGTGGAAGTTTGTGGGCGCAGTGGAGGTGAGTGTGTGGGGGGGTGGGTGCAAGTTTGTGGGCGCAGTGGAGGTGAGTGTGTGTGGGGGTGTGGGTGGAAGTTTGTGGGCGCAGTGGAGGTGAGTGTGTGGGGGGGTGGGTGGAAGTTTGTGGGCGCAGTGGAGGTGAGTGTGTGTGGGGGTGTGGGTGGAAGTTTGTGGGCGCAGTGGAGGTGAGTGTGTGGGGGGGTGGGTGGAAGTTTGTGGGCGCAGTGGAGGTGAGTGTGTGGGGGTGTGGGTGGAAGTTTGTGGGCGCAGTGGAGGTGAGTGTGTGTGGGGGTGTGGGTGGAAGTTTGTGGGCACAGTGGAGGTGAGTGTGTGTGGGGGTGTGGGTGGAAGTTTGTGGGGGCAGTGGAGGTGAGTGTGTGTGGGGGTGTGGGTGGAAGTTTGTGGGGGCAGTGGAGGTGAGTGTGTGTGGGGGGGGGGGTGGGTGGAAGTTTGTGGGCGCAGTGGAGGTGAGGGTCGGGGTGGGTGGAACAGGAGACACTCGCTGGGAGGGAGAAGAAATCCCACAATGCACCGGGGCTGGCAGAAGCAGCGCGCAACAGCCCCTCCTCGCCCCACGCCACCCTCTGGCGCCTCTGACCTTCTCCTAATGGCGTCCTGAGCTCCGCACTCACTTCCGCTTCCGGCCTCGGCCTGGGTAGAGGGGTTTCAGGGGCGGTGGCGCTAGGAAGGCGAAAGGAGGTGGCAGTGGGCGGGGCATGTGGCGGCTGGGGGTGGGGCAGAGCGATCAGGGCAGAGGCCAAGCCCTGGGGGAGGCGGGGCTGGGGCGTGCCCGGGGCAGAGCGGGTCGGGTCGGGGGGCGGGGCAGGGGCGGGGGCCGAGCGGGGCGGGGCTGGGGGCGGGGTCGGAGCAAGGACTGGACTGGAGGCGGGGGAGGGGCAGAGCTAGGCGGGACAGGGGCGGGGCTGGGGCACAGCGGGGCGGGGCTGCGGGCGGGGCCGGGGCACAGCGGGGCAGGGCTGGGGCTGGAGCATGGACGCGGCACGGGGCGGGGCAGGGGGCGGGGCCGGGGCACAGCGGAGCAGGGCTGGTGGCGGCGCTGGAGTAGGGGCGGGGCCGGGGTAGAGAGGGGCAGGATTGGGCCGGAGCAGGGGCGGGACAGGGGCCGGGGCCGGGCCAGAGCTTGGGTCGGGGCTGGGGGCGGGGCCGCTGCAGAGCGGGGCGGGGCTGGGGGCGGGGGCGGGGCACAGCGGGGCGGGGCTGGGGGCGGGGCCGGGGCACAGCGGGGCGGGGCTGGGGGCGGGGCCGGGGCAGAGCGGGGTGCCCGTCCCCCGCGGAGGTTGGTTCGGGCCCGCGCACCCCGGGGCGCACCGCACCGAACCGAACCGAACCGCCCGGCTCGGGAGCCCCGGGGCGCTCAGCCGCGGTGCCCGGTGAGGTCTAAGTGGCACTTTCAGCCCTAGGACATCCCCGCCCGGCCCCGGGGCGTCGCTGTGCTCGGTCCCGGTCCCCCCGCTGCACCCGGGGCCGGTGCGCTCACGGGGGGCGGAGCATCCGCTTCTCCCCGAGACGCTCCCCACGGCCACGGGAGACAGAGCTCCCTGGGCTGCTCCTCTCCCCTCAGCTCAGCCCTGCTCAGGCAGCTCCAGCTCACACGGAGGACGGGACCCCCGGCCTCCTGACTGCCCCAAGACACACAGTCACACTCACCTCCACTGCCCCCACAAACTTCCACCCCCCCCACACTCACCTCCACTGCCCCCACAAACTTCCACCCCCCTACCCTCACATCCACTGCCCCCACAAACTTTCACCCTCCCCCACCCCACCCACACACTCACCTCCACTGCCCCCACAAACTTCCGCCCCCCACCCCCACACACTCACCTCCACTGCGCCCCATAAACTTCCACCCACACACTCACACTCCTCCCCCACTCCCCAGCACACCCATACATACTCTCCCCCAACACACACACACACACACACACACTCCACTCCCCCCACAACCTCCCTCCCCCATGCACACACACACTGCTGTGGACTGTAGTGTCACTGTTCAGCAATGTCAGTTGCTCGTGTTCCTTACGGCTACTTTAAAAGGTGAGTTTAAAATGTCACTTTTACCGTACTCTGGGCATCTGCAGGAAGTTTTGTTTAAATTGTAGGATTCTTTTAGTAAAATCAGTTTCTCCCCTTGCAAGCCATATCTGAACATTTGTGTGCGTTTATAGTAAAGCTACTTAACTGTGGTCAGTGTATCAAACAATTGTGATTAACACAAAAACCATAAAGACGGAATTAATTTTTAAGAAATGGAAAGGACAAAACTCAGAAAATACTAAATTGGAAAATCCCCAATAATAAAAGAGATTTCATAGGGCCCTACATAGGCGTGTACCATCTTCCGAAACAACTCCCAGGGGTGGGGATAGGCTCAGGGCTCCAGGCTTGATCTATGGAGGGGGAACGCTGGGTTTGGGGCTCTGGTCTCCCACAACTGGGTAGAGACTCCAGGATCCGGGCTATAGCACCCATGGCGGAGGGGGGGAGGGAGGACTCCGGGCTTGTGTCCAGGCTCAAGCCACCAAGAGAGATGAAGGGAAGAGACCTGGTCTTCGGCTGCCATGGGGGGGAGATCAGGGCTCCAAGCTTCAGCCGCTGGGGAGGTGGAGGGGAGTGGGGGCTCTGCGACTCTGTCACGGAGTAAGGGGGGACTCAGGGCCCTGCACCCCCGGCTTCCTGCGATTCACCATGACTCTCAGCCAGCCAGTAAAGCAGAAGGTTTATTTAGACGACGGGAATACAGTCCGAGACAGGTCTTGCAGGCACAGACAACAGGATACCCCTCAGTTAGGTCCATCTTGGGGTCCTCAGGCACCCCAGGCCCCCTCCAGAGGTCAGAGCCCTCCCTGCCTCCAGCCACCTCACCAGCCAGCTTCCCAGACCCCCTTCAGCGACCCCTCCCACAGCCTTTGTTCAGTTTCCCAGGCAAAGGTGTCACCTCGCCCCAGCCCCCTCCTGGGTTCTCATGTTACAGGCTCAGGTATTTCCCTTCAGTCATTCTCCCATCCCCCAATGCAGACCATCCCAGCCACACTCCCCTGTCAGCACTCACAGACCACAGTAAGAACAGTCCCAGTTCGTCACATCTCCCCCCTTCGAGACCGAACTGAGCGGGGTCACTTTAGCCAGTGACCCGGGGAAGTTCGAACCTACCCCCGTTCCCATGGATGCCCCCGCATCCCTCCCATTCCTTGGTGAGAATTACACCAGGCCCCTCCAGTTTCACGCCCCCCCTTAGGTCGGGGGTGCTCGAGGGCATTTGCAGTTCGCATGTGGGAAGGGTTATGCGGCCTGTGCCCTCTTTCCACCCCAATACCCCTGGGGTTCCAACTGGGCTGCGGTCTTCTCCCAGCGCTCCAGTCTGGAGGTCTGTGCTTCGGGCTCTCTTGGTTCAGAGCCCCCCTTTTAACCTTGGCCACCCTCTGGAAAGGCTCCTCTATGCTGGGCAAGGGTCCTAAAGCCGTTTTCCCCTTGCCCCGGGCCTTCCTCCCCCTCTGACAGGGGTCACAGGATCGGCAGTACTGCCGGACAGTAACAAAGACCCCAGGCCAGTAAAAGCTCCGTAGCAGCCTTTGCTGGGTACGCCAGGTTTCCTGGTGCCCTGAGAGGGGAATGTCATGGGCCCGGTACAGCAGCTGGCGGCGATACTTCT
This sequence comes from Emys orbicularis, assembly GCF_028017835.1. Taxonomy (NCBI): domain Eukaryota; kingdom Metazoa; phylum Chordata; order Testudines; family Emydidae; genus Emys; species Emys orbicularis. The sequence goes on from NW_027045190.1 coordinate 788,241, forward strand.
GGGGTACCACCAGCTGCCTCCTGAACCCCCCTGACTCCATTTTCCCTGGGGGAGCCCATTCTCGGTACAGGAACCCCTTCTCCCACAGGAACCTTTTCCGGCCACCTCTCCCCATGGTCTGTACCGCACCGAGGTCGGCCAGGTCCCTTATCTTCCGCAAGGAGGGATCTTTTTGCACCTCGGCCTGGAACTCAGCAGCTGGGACAGGGATGGCCACCTGCTCTCTCTTGCCGGCTGGGTCTGAAGCCGCAGCCTCCCTGAGCCGTGTCCCTGGGCGTTCCCTCCCCACCAGGTTAGGGTCCTGCTCCTCGGGCAAGGCACCCTCCCCAAGGCCAGGGCGCAGTGCCCCTCGCCGGCTCTGACTGCGGGTCACAACCAGTGCACTTGGTGGGCTGCTTGACCAGTCCTCCATGTCCCCCCCCATCAACACCTCAGTGGGCAAATACGGGTGTACCCCCACATCCTTGGGGCCCTCCTTGGCCCCCCACTTCAGGTGTACCCTCGCCACGGGCACTTTGACTGGTGTCCCGCCCACCCCCATCAGGGTCAGGTAGGTGTTGGGCACCACCTGATCTGCGGCCACCACCTCGGGCCGGGCCAGCGTCACCTCTGCGCCCGTATCCCAGTATCCATCGACCTTCCTCCCATCCACCTCCAGGGGAACGAGGTACTCTTTCCGGAGGGACCGCCCCGCGCCCACCGTATAAACCAAAAACCCTGAGTCTGGAGCATCCCGCCCCGCAGAGGAGCAGGCCTGGAGCTCTCCTCCCTCCTTAGCAGGTGGTACTCTGCCAGCCCCCCTTCCCTGGGAGTGCTGCCTCTCGCCCGGCTGGGTCTCTACCCAGTCAACCCTCTGTGGGTTTGGTCTGCTCAGTCTGTCCCTGAGCCTGGGGCACTGGGCCCGTATGTGACCTCTTTGGTCACAGTGATAGCAGACCATGTCCCAGGGGTCCCCTCGAGTGGGTTGGATGGACCTGACGCTGGATCTTCCCCTTTGGTGGGGTTTCTCCGTATTTTCCCGCTGGGATGGCCCATGGTGACTCTCGCTCTGCGTTGTGGTGGGACTGTTCCTTTGGGACTCCTCCCTGCCAGCCCCTGACCGGCTCTTCACAAACTCATCGGCCAGCCGGCCTGCATGTCGCGGGTTCTCTGGCTTTTTGTCCACCAACCACAGCCTCAGGTCAGATGGGCACCGCTCATACAGTTGCTCCAGTACCAGCAGTTTAACCAGGTCCTCCTTTGTCTGGGCCCCAGCAGCCCACTTGCTGGCGTATCCTTCCATGCGGACGGCTAGTTGCAGATATGAGATCTCCGGGGTTTTATCCTGACTCCGGAACCTTTCCCGGTACATCTCAGAAGTCAGCCCAAACTCACGTAGCAGGGCCTTTTTGAATAGTTCATAGTCCCCTTTTTCCGCCTCTTCCAGTTGGCGGTACAAGGCCAAGGCTTTGGGGTCCAGTAAGGGGGTGAGAACCCGGAGTTTGTCTGCAGGATCAACCTGGTGCAGCTCGCAGGCCATCTCAAAGGCATCCAGGAAGTCATCCATGTCCTCCCCCTCCTTACGTGGGGCCAGGATGCACTTATCAAAGCTTCGTGCAGTCCTGGGTCCCCCCTCACTCACCGCAGCCGGGGGCTCGCGGCCCTTCAGCCTCGCCAGTTCCAGTTCATGATGCCTCCGCCTCTCTCTCTCTTCATGCTGCCTTTGTCTCTCATTCTCCTCCCGTTCATGCTGCCTCAGTTTCTCTTTCTCCTCCTGTTCATGCTGCCTCAGTTTCTCTTCATGCTGTCTCTGGTGTTCACGATCCTCCAGCTCTCTCAGTTTTAGCTCTATCTCCCATTCCAGCCCATTCCGCTCCACGGATGCTGCGCGTGGCCGGGAGGATCCCCTGCTGGCCGGGGGGGTCCCTGCGCCCTCGGTATTTGCTGGGCTCCTCCCCACCCTTCCCCTAGGCGTAGGCAGGAGGGGTCTCGGGAAGCCCTCAGCAGCCGGCTGACCACTCCCAGATGGGACAGACACTGGGGCCTGCGCTGCATCTGCCAGGCTGCTTCCCTCAGAGACAGGGATCAGTTTATTCGCGCGATCTCCCTTCTCCAGCTGGGCAATGAGCTGTTCTTTGGTGAGCTTCCCAATGCGCACCCCCCTCTGCTTGCACAGCTCCACCAGGTCGCTCTTAAGCCGCTTGGCATACATCTTCCTGCTGGCCACTCACAGGCCTGTGTGCCCACCGCTCCCCACAGTTTCCAGGGAGACCCCTAGTGTGCCAGCCCTTCTCGAGGTCACCACCTCTCTGCCAGGGTCGAGCTGCAGACTCCTCCGCCCCTGGGACCACTCGCTGCGATCCCCCGGGGGACCCTGTTACTGCAAAAGTCCTTCTCGCTGGTCACACACTCCCAGGGGTGATAACCGTCTCTCTCTGACTCCTCAGCACGCCTGGTCCCCGTCAATCCCCCTTCGTTTTACTGCACCCCAGTCACTTACTGCAGGAAGCGCCGTCCACGGGGTGCAGTAGATCCCGCCGCTGCCACCAGTTGTCACGGAGTAAGGGGGGACTCAGGGCCCTGCACCCCCGGCTTCCTGCGATTCACCATGACTCTCAGCCAGCCGGTAAAGCAGAAGGTTTATTTAGACGACGGGAATACAGTCCGAGACAGGTCTTGCAGGCACAGACAACAGGATACCCCTCAGTTAGGTCCATCTTGGGGTCCTCGGGCACCCCAGGCCCCCTCCAGAGGTCAGAGCCCTCCCTGCCTCCAGCCACCTCACCAGCCAGCTTCCCAGACCCCCTTCAGCGACCCCTCCCACAGCCTTTGTTCAGTTTCCCGGGCAAAGGTGTCACCTCGCCCCAGCCCCCTCCTGGGTTCTCATGTTACAGGCTCAGGTATTTCCCTTCAGTCATTCTCCCATCCCCCAACGCAGACCATCCCAGCCACACTCCCCTGTCAGCACTCACAGACCACAGTAAGAACAGTCCCAGTTCATCACAGACTCATCCACAGGAGGGCAGGGAGGGAGGTGGGGGCTCTGGACTTCAGCCACAAGAGGGGTGAGGGGGTCAGTGCTCCGGGCTTCGGCCACTGGGGTGACAGCCCCTCCCCCAATGCACTGGCCCCCAGACCCTCTCACCTGCTCCACCAGAGCGAAACCCAGTCCAGCTCGTCCCGCTGCAGCTCGCAGACCCCTCAGTACAGCCCCACCTTCACCTGGTCCTGCTCAGGGCAGCTGTCAGGCTCCTGGAATTCAAGTTTGTAAACTACTTTGTGACTCCCCAGGTACAATGTGATATATTCTGTACATGCAAAGTATCAGTCCTTTGTGCAGCCCCTCCCAGAAATCAAAATTCCTGTTGCTAATGGTACCAGCCTCTGTCTGTATGTCTGTGTGTGTGTGTGTGTATGCATAAGTTTATTGTGATGTCATGTGTGACAAGAGCAAAGACCGTTCTGGTTCAGCATTCTTGCCCTGCCTTCAGTCTGCCAACTTGCTTGGTTGACAACGGCTAGTGAACCCAGGAGCTGATAGACGCGTACTATCCATCTGTCAACAACTTCTTGAATCAGCTAGCCCTGAGCCCCTCATTCCTAGCCCCATCCCAAAGCCCGCTCCCCCAGCCAGAGCCCTCACCCCCTGCACCCCAACCCTCTGCCCTAGCCCTGAGCCCCTCATTCCCAGCCCCACCCCAGAGCCCACACCCCAACCCTCTACCCCACTTCAGCCCCCTCCCACACTCTGAACCCTTCAGCCTCACCCCTGCCACACACCGTCCATGTGCAGAATGAATTTTGTGATGTGCAGCAATATACAGGTGATGTGTCACATAACAAAATTGCACATATTGGTGCACATCACAAAATTCATTCCGCACACGGACATACAAAATGTGAGGAAACACTGCTCCTGACTTTCAACCTATCTGAGACATCTTGAATTTCATACAGTGACTGATCAGAATAAAGTGCTCTCAAGTGAGCTACAGACCAACAGTGGTTCATAGGAATTATTCAGCAAGTATTTTAGAAGACCTAGACCATTAGAGGAAATCATGACCTGCTAAGAGACAATTAATGGAGAGAAGCAGCAAGATTAATCCCATACATTGGATTGGTTGTGACTTATTTGCCTGATTTGAAAAGAGGCCAAAAGGACCTGAGTCTCCTCGCTGGCGATAGCCCCCTGCTTGGCCAATCAGCACTGAGACTCTGAGGGGCGGGAGGCTGAGAGGTCTCACCAGATGTCCCAAAGGACGGCCCAGGTCACCATCAGAGGGGATCACTCTCAGACCCAGCCTCACCTCTTTGTGAGGACCTCCCGCAATGAGAGCACCCCCCACCCCATCCACACTCCACACACACACCCCTTCTTGGTAGAGGGAGGGAAGCCGGGGAAAGGGGAAAAAGAAGCAAGAGAAGAGGAGAAAGGAGGGAGGAAAGAGGAAAAGGGAAACCAAAAAGGATAAACCCCAATGTCCCCAGGGATTCTAAGCGTCAAAGTCCTAGGCAGGAAATCAAATTCGGCCACCTTAAGCCAGTGTTTTCTGGGTTTAGAATGCTGCCTGCACCAGGGGGATCAGACTGAACAGGTTCCAAACCTCTCTGGGCCTCTTACCTTGGAAAAGGGAAGTTTGTTTTCGGCACAATCAGTGGTAGGAAAGGAGAAAACTCCACAGAGGTTCCTCCCCATGCTCACATCCGTGAATCCTAATTCTCTCTCAGTCCTCGAGGAGAGACCTCGCGAAGGAGATTTGCGGCAGCAAAGCCGGGGGGGGTCTCAGAGACTAGCCTGGCCCTGCACCTCTGTCCTGCACGGCTGATGTCAGGGTCTCTCTGTGAGGTCACCCCCTCCCCACCACCTTTGCCCAATAGGCCGAGTTCCTGCAACAGGCCTTTGTGATGTCACTGCCACCCCCACCCCTCCCCTCCAAGCTGATGTCCTGCCCCTGGCCAGCCTCGTTGGGTGTTTGTTTCCCCTGGATCTAGGGTTGCCAACTTGCTGGCCCAACAAAACTGACCACCCTTGTCCCGCCCCGTCAAGGATGGAATGCAAGGCTGAGTTCACTCACCAACCCCCTGAAACATGTCAGTGCCCCAGAGAAAACCGGACCCCTGCTATTGGAACGAAATGCTGGAGATCTGAATGGGAAAGGGACTGTCTGAATTGTCAAGATGGGGAACGAACAACAATCTACAGCAATGTCATTAACACAAACACACTCCAATCCTGCTCCAGCCGGAAGGGAAATGGGCAGGAATTCCTGCTGTCCAGCAATGGACACACTTATAGCCCCGCACAGCAGTGAGTGGGCCGGGGAGGCTGGTCTGAGTAAACAATGTGAAGTGATAATTCACTAAGAGAATCATAGTGTAGGGAAGCCAGTGGCCATCAGGTAGCTGTGGCTGAGGGGTTAAGGTGCTGGACTAGAAATCCCTTGGGGCCTTCCCACGTAGATTTGAATCTCCGTGCCAACTCCGGAAGCATTGAACTGTTGTCATTGCTGTAGTCTCAGTGCTGGCGCATCCCTAGTGCCAACTGGAGGTAGATCTGGTCTCACTCTCAGGCTGTCTACACTTAAAATGCTCCTGTAGTACTTTGGAGTAGACAGTTGCTACAGTGACTGGTGAGGTTTTCCTATTGCTCTAGCTGCACTGACAGAACACAGAGGCTGAATTCCCACCCCACCTGCATAGGAGCTCTCAGCAGTTTCATTGTTCTGCAGCCAGCTTCCCATTAGAAATGCTGTTGTGGGACATTCCCAGACCTGGACATCTACCAAGGACAGAATTTGAAGAGCAAACCTGGCTCCTCCCACCAGGAGGGATTGGAGTGTTTTGTCCCTTGTGACGGGTTGGATCACAGAAAGCCCCTTGGGAGCTGCCAACCGATGTGCCAAGACTACTTCTGCCCCTGCTTTCCTGCCCTGGCAGCTCAGGACCCCAGAACCCTGTCTTGTTGAGCCAGACACGCCTGTCTGCTCCAACACAGACCCAGGGTCTGAATTACTTGCCCAAAGCTGCAGGCTTAATCTGAAAGCAGCTCACAGAAGCTCAGGTTCAGCTGTTTGTCCTCTGTGACCCTAAATCCTTTTCATAGTCCCTGCTGTCCAGGCTACGGTTCCCTAGGCTCTAGGTGTGGCCACCAGCCTCCGTTCCCAGCTATAGGGCCTGGCTTTTGGCTGTATTAAACTGCATTTGTTTTACTAATCCCATTTTATCAAACTATCCAGGCTGCTCTGTACAACTGCCCCATCATTAGCATTATTTACCACTCCTCCAAGCTGTGTTAGCCACAGACTTTATCAGCAGTGATTTTATATTTACTTCCAGATGGTTAATTACAAAGTTGAATAGTGAGGGGGCTACAGCCAATCCCTGTGGTGCCTCGTTAACAGCTCCCCCATTCAGTGATGATGCCCCATGGACAGGTACAAGGTCAGACTCGGGGTCACCCATCAGGAGAAGGGGAGCAGGGGGATTATTTTACTACTGTTTTATAATGCACCTAATTTTTTTATTCACAGGCTCCACCTACAGTGTCTGTCACTCTTGTACCTGGGCCCTTCTGGGACAATTCTCGTCTCATTTACACTGGAGCCAATCCAAAGTGAATCCAGGCCATCCCTCCCAGCCTGCCCATGACTGCTGTCTGTGGAGATCTAGCCCAGGGAACAGCCTCACTCCTCCATTGTTGGGCTGGTTCCCTGATTTTTTTGCTTTTGTGGAAACACTTCCAATGGCCTTTCCCCTTCCTCGTCCTGCACATGCTGCCCTGGTTGGGCAGATCCCATCTGTCCAGGGCTTGCCCCTGTCACCTCCACCTTTCCACTCGGGATTTAGAGTAATCCAACAAATCCCCTTCTTTTATTAGCATTGTGTACAGGCCCCACTCAGGGACCAGCCCCATTGTGCCAGGTGCCGTCCACATACAGAACAAACAGACACTCTCTGTCCCACAGAGCTGCAATCTGCCTGCTTCCCGTCTCCCGGCAGGAACCGCTCTTTGCTGCGGCTTGGACCTGCTTCCACTGCTCCCTGGGGGATTGGCAGTTTCACTGGCTCAGGCTGCGTTGCCCCTTGCTGCCTCATCCGAGCCAGCTCAGACACCGTCTAGGGCTCTTCTGAAAGGTCTTTGTGTAAAATCCCAATGCAAGCATCCGCTTCTCCCCGAGACGCTCCCCACGGCCACGGGAGACAGAGCTCGCCCCCTCCACCCGCGCGGGGATTGTGGCTGGGTCAGTCTGGGCCCCCGAGAGCGAGATATCAACACTTGGCTTCAGCGCCAAAGGGTTTGACCCGAGCCCCGCTCCAGCCGCAGCTCCAGAGCCAGGACAAGCGAGGGCACGTTGGGGGGGAGGTGTTACAGGTGCTGCCGGCGACCTTTACATCCAAAGCCATCTGTCCTCATGGCACTGGCCTCTCCTTGCACCCCACACAATGCTCCTGAAACCGGATTAGTAAATGGAACGAATTTCCATTTAGACAGAACCAAGGGCTTAGACCTCAACTGCCTTCAGTGAAGATAACAACTCTTAATTGTTCACCTCAGGGTGGACTGATTTAAATTAAAGCCTTTAATCACCATGCAGAAAACCTTGCTTTGAATCCTCTACTGGAATTGTGTTTGGCATTCGTACTTCAGTCATTTTCCTAAAGACGGGGTAACTTTCCTTGGTGGGGAACCATCAGAATGTCGATTTACGACTAAATATAATCTGGACATGAAATGTGCTGCTTTGTTTGTTTGCTAAGCAGGAGGATACGTCCTTCCTCGGATACGAAATCCTTTCAGCCGGCACCAGCCAGAAAACAAGTAGGCAAACATTTGACAGACCAGACAGAGAAACCTCACTGACAGACACCCGCATGGACGCTGTCTACATGCATGTGTGAACCAGCAGGGAGCTCTTACTGAAAAGTTCCCTCTTTAGCTGGGCATCTCCGGGGAATGGTGACTATTTTCTGCTTCCGCTCTGCGATTGGAGTCCAACCATGTGCCTAGGTTACAAAGAAGAGAAAAGCATTTCAGTCATTAAAAACTGAACAGAAAACCTGACCCTGCCAGGGAGAGTAACCCACACATTCACCTGGGATCTTGCTGTCAGGGCACTACAGAATGGAAGTGCTGAGGAGAATAATGCACTCCCCAGAGTCTGTCCTGGTCCAACCGTGAAAAGACCTTTTAGTCTTACCTCACCAGAGCCAGACCATAGGAAAGGACCAGTTCATGCGGTCTCATGTTGCCAGAGGTATCCAGGATTTACAGCCAATCAGATCTGCAGTGCAATCCACAGCTAAAGGCATTCTGTGTCCAGGCCTATGTAAGCGGGGGAATGGTCCCGCTATCGTGGGGACCTTTCCTGGCTCATACACTACCCCTGTGGAATTGGCTGGCGAAAGGGTCTGAGTCCTCGCTCCCACTAACTTCACCCAGAGGCCTGCCTGACTCCAGGACACCCCTTCTACTCTCGTGTGGCAGAGTCCTCGTAACCCAGACAAGGCTGGGCCCAGGATTCCTGGGGCTCGACCCCCAATCTGGTTGTTGTACTTAGGACAGGGCTCGGGTGTCTCCACTCCGGGGTACTCTCTCTGCTCCGGACGCTTCCCTGACCCATTGATCATCGCATATAGTTCAAAGCAAACACAAGTTATTAAACAGCAAGTCATTAAAAACAAGGAGAAACTGGGGAAGGTGAAAGGAAAAGCCGTCACCCCGCTCTGTGGCACGGGGGACCCCAAACAGCTGTGGCTGGAATGTCAGGGCAGTTCACAGTCTGTTCCTCACACGTCCCAGGCCCCTGGCCAGGCCATGGCTGTGCTGCAGGGACGCCGCGGGTCGGACACTCGCTCTGGCGGTAGCCACATGCCCTCAGGGTCTAGGTGGCAGGGCCCCTCCCCCCGCGGGGGTTACAATACCCCTCCCAGTGCGGCCTGCAAGGCCTCTTGACTGGTGGGGTCTCCCTGTGCTGGGCCCGCTGCCCAGGGACCCCCACACTCTGCCCAGCTGCTCCCCGCACCTGGCTCCAGAGGGCTCCAGCCCCAGCCCCACTCTGCCCCCACACGGCTGCTGCTGCTCTGCCCCCCACGCGGCTCCCTGGGCTGCTCCTCTCCCCTCAGCTCAGCCCTGCTCAGGCAGCTCCAGCTCCCCCGGCCTCCTGACTGCCCCAACACACAGTCACACCCACCTCCACTGCGCCCACAAACTTCCACCCACACACACACCCACCCACACTCACCTCCACTGCCCCCACAAACTTTGACCCACCCCCACCCCACCCACACTCTCACCTCCACTGCCCCCACAAACTTGCACCCACACACACCTCCACTGCCCCCACAAACTTGCACCCACCCCCACCCACACACTCACCTCCACTGCCCCCACAAACTTCCACCCACACCCCCCCCCACCCACACACTCACCTCCACTGCCCCCACAAACTTCCACCCACGGCCACCCCACCCACACACTCACCTCCACTGCCCCCACAAACTTCCACCCACACACTCCCCCAAAACACACACTCACCTCCACTGCCCCCCACAAACTTCCACCCACACACTCCCCCAACACACACACTCACCTCCACTGCCCCCACAAACTTCCACCCACGCCCACCCCACCCACACACTCACCTCCACTGCCCCCACAAACTTCCACCCACGGCCACCCCACCCACACACTCACCTCCACTGCCCCCCACAAACTTCCACCCACACACTCCCCCAACACACACACTCACTTCCACTGCCCCCACAAACTTCCACCCACACACACCCCCACACACACACTCACCTCCACTGCCCCCCAAAAACTTCCACGCCCACCCCCACCCACACATTCACCTCCACTGCCCCCACAAACTTCCACCCCCACCCACACACTCACCTCCACTGCGCCCCATAGACTTCCACCCCCACACACACACTCCTCCCCCACTCCCCAACACACCCATACATACTCTCCCCCAACACACACACACACACACACACTCCACTCCCCCCACAACCTCCCTCCCCCATGCACACACACAAAATGTCACTTTTACCGTACACTGGGAATCTGCAGGAAGTTTTGTTTAAATTGTAGGATTCTTTTAGTAAAATCAGTTTCTACCCTTGCAAGCCATTTCTGAACATTTGTGTGCATTTATAGTAAAGCTACTTAACTATGGTCAGTGTATCAAACAATTGTGATTAACACAAAAACCATAAAGACGGAATTACTTTTTAAGAAATGGAAAGGACAAAACTTAGAAAATACTAAATTGGAAAATCCCCAATAATAAAAGAGATTTCATAGGGCCCTACATAGGTGTGTACAATCTTCCGAAACAACTCCCGGGGGTGGGGATAGGCTCAGGGCTCCAGGCTTGATCGATGGAGGGGGAGCTCTGGGTTTGGGGCTCTGGTCTCCCACAACTGGGTAGAGACTCCAGGATCCGGGCTATAGCACCCAGGGAGGAGGCGGGGAGGGAGGACTCCGGGCTTGTGTCCAGGCTCAAGCCACCAAGAGAGATGAAGGGAAGAGACCTGGTCTTCGGCTGCCATGGGGGGGGATCAGGGCTCCAAGCTTCAGCCGCTGGGGAGGTGGAGGGGAGTGGGGGGGTCTGGGCTCTGCGACTCATCCACAGGAGGGCAGGGAGGGATGTTGGGGCTCTGGACTTCAGCCACAAGAGGGGTGAGGGGGTCAGTGCTCCGGGTTTCAGCCACTGGGGTGATAGCCCCTCCTCCAATGCACTGGCCCCCAGACCCTCTCACCTGCTCCACCAGAGTGAAACCCAGTCCAGCACGTCCCGCTGCAGCTCGCAGACCCCTCAGTACAGCCCCACCTTCACCTGGTCCTGCTCAAGGCAGCTGTCAGGCTCCTTCAATTCAAGTTTGTAAATTACTTTGTGACTCCCCAGGTACAATGTGATATATTCTGTACATGCAAAGTATCAGTCCTTTGTGCAGCCCCTCCCAGAAATCAAAATTCCTAGAGCTTTTGGCCAAGTCTCTCAGGGTTGCTAATGGTACCAGCCTCTGTCTGAATGTCTATGTGTGTGTGTGTGTGTGTATGCATAAGTTTATTGTGATGTCATGTGTGACAAGAGCAAAGACCGTTCTGGTTCAGCATTCTTGCCCTGCCTTCAGTCTGCCAACTTGCTTGGTTGACAATGGCTGGTGAACCCAGGAGCTGATATAGGGTGTGAGAACTGCAGCAACTGAGAGGGCAGGGGATTTAGAGTCAGATTGCTTCAAATGCTGCATTCGTCGGCTGACATTTAACAGCAATGCTTAGCTAACAGAATGGAGAAAGGAATTCTCTGCTAAAGATTCCACCTGCCCCTTTGACAAACTGCACCCCTTCCCTGAACAGAGTGTGCTCAGAACAACACCCGCCCCCCTCCCCCCCCCCACACACACACAAGCACACAGCTGGGCACCCAGCACACAGCAAGGGAGGGGGTTGTTTGGTTTGTTTTATTTTTACTTTGCAAAAGGTTTTTTCAAAAGCATTTTCTGCCCCTCTTACCCATGGCAAGGAAGCAGATGGTTGGGGGGAAGGGAACCTGAGAGTGGTGGAGCCAGGGCAGTGGGGGGAAGTTGCCGGAGGCTGAAGAGGGTAACGGGGGGCTGAAGGTGACCAGGTGCGGTGAGGGGAAGGGAACAGTTGGGGGAGGCTGAACGGGGCGATGGGGGGCAGTTGGAGGAGGCTGAAGGGGGCGATGGGGGGAAGGGGACATTTGGGGGGAGGCTGAAGGGGGCAATGAGTTGAAGGAGGCTGGGGCAGAGTGGCAGTTGGGGGGGCTGCTCATCCCCATGGGAGGGGAGGAGGAAGAGGAGCTGCCCTTGTATCAGAAGCTGTTTCCTATTAGAACTTGCAACTTCACTGATCCTGAGCAGGGTCCTGTGGTCAAAGGGGAACTAGATGGGTTCATGGAGGCCAGGTCCATCAATGGCTGTTAGCTGGGATGGGCAGGGATGGTGTCCCTAACCTCTGTCTGTCAGAAGCTGGGAATGGGGGACAGGGGATGGGTCACTGGATGATTCCTGTCTGTTCATTCCCTCTGGGGCACCTGGCACTGGCCGCTGTCAGCAGACAGGACACTGGGCTAGATGGACCTTTGGTCTGACCCAGTCTGACCGTTCTTATCTTCTAATGTTCTTCTCACATGCTCAGTAACATCTGCAAGTTGCTGCCCTCACGCGCCATCAGAATCTGCTCCCTGCAATCAAAGGCAGGGAAAATCCCCCTGAAGAGGGGAAATCGGAGGGGAGGGATGGGCAGAGGGACAAAACTGGGACAAGCTCAGGGGTTCAGACTGGGGTGGGGGGCGGCCTGCCCTGCCAGGTAGGTGCAGAAGGGAAAACCCCCAGATAGAGGGAGGCAGAGGGGATAAAAGTTACCATGGATGGGGGGAGCCGTCAGCAGCAGTTCCAAACTACAGTGTGGTGGAGGGTAGAAGGACTTGTGTTCCTCACTGGATGGTCCAGCTCAGCACCCCCTCCCCAGGGCTGTGGTGTTAAAGGCCCCGGGTGGCCCAGTGCCCAGCTCTGCTCTAGCTGAAATGGTGACTGAGCTGCCAAGTGTTTTCAGATGCTACCGGTGTGGTGCTCTGCTTTCTCCTGTGTTGATATCACTCAGCTGCGTGCGTGTATTCCCTCTTTGTGCTGCCCCAGCTCTGCGCAGATAGCTGACCCAGCAAACCCGAAGAGAACCCCCAATAACCACAGAGTCTAGTAAGATGCAAAGTCACTTCGACTAGGTTTATTGCGATCTTGGACACAATGGCAGTTCCCCGTAGATTACTTAGTCTACCTGGCATACTACGAGAAAGTGCCTCTTGGCAAGGACCCGGCTCAGTGGCGGGACTTTCCACTGCCCCCGTGGCCGGACAAAGACACCACCCCAGGGATACATTCTTATAGACGGGTACAAACAAGTTACATATCACTCCTGACGTATTGAGCTGCAACCCCTCCACGTAGCAAGGTACAACCTCCCTACGTAGTAAAGTGCCGCCTCGCACCTTGTACCTGTTGGTTGGATCAAAACAACTCTATCCATCATTTTACCCTTTTTCCCCTGTCATTGGGATGGGTCGGCCTGTTCCATGTTATCTGTGGAATGTTTCGGTATAGTGTGTCTTGGTACCATGTTTATACTGTAACTATGCTAAGTGGATATATATTTATGCAACATCAGCCCTTTCCTTGCCAGCTTCTGTGAGCAGGGCCTGCCTCTTGCTCACAGCTTAACTTTGCTTTATGTTAGCAAAGTCTTGAGCATTACTTTAGTTCAGGCCTCAGGCCTCATCCTCAGCCTTTATCAGGGCCTTCACTTACTACACCAAGGGAGACTTGATCCAGGGAAATAGTTTAAACCTCCCCCCTCCCCCCATCATAAAACAAACTGATGATCATCAGTTCATCACTTCACCACTGAACTGCCCAGTGCCTGGCTTGGAGATGGGGGCAGGAGGAGAGAGACAAGAGTGAGATTTCAGCATCTCCAGGTAGGTCCCACGGCTCCAGTAGCCCCAACAAACACTGTGGGGTTTTAATTCATAGCTGTTGTCGGTCTTGGGGAGACCTTGGTGCACCAGCAGGGGAGGGTGTCTGACGGGGTTGGTGGTCTGGCTCGGGGTGTGGGGGTGGCACAGCTGGGAGGTGGAGGGGTCTGTGTGGTGTGGGAGGGTAGGGGATGGATCGGTGCTGTGGGAGAGGAGAGGGGGGTTGTTGGCAGGGGGCGATTGGGTTGTACGGATGGGGTCTGGGTCTGGGAGGGGCCTGGGGGAAGGAGAGGCTATAGGGGACTTGGATCGGGGGCTTGGGTCAATGGCATGGCTGTGGCTGTTGGGCTGGGAGGTAGTGAGGGGCAGCAGCATGGCTGCCCCCAGGGGGACACAGCATGGCTGTGGGGGGCTGTGGGGGGAGGGGCTGTCGGGTGGCACAGCTGGGTGGGGTGGCTGCACCCTGGCTTGGGGCGAGGAGGACAGTCGGTGGGGGATTGTGGAGTGGTGGGCCACACTGGGGCCTGGGGGCTTGTGGGGGGAAGCCCCATGGGTCTGTGGGCGGGGTAGTGGGGTGGCACCAGACCACGGTTGTTGGTCGGCCTTGGGGCATCTCTGGCTGTGTGCACCAGCGGGGGACGGGGGGTCTGTCACCCACTAGGCGTAAGTTGTGGCATCGACTGATCTAGTGACATTTTGTATCTTCATTTTTATTTAAAAACACAGATCGATCCCCTCGGCCCGGCGCCTTTGAAATCCCTGGGCCCCTGGGCATGGACCCCTTGGCCCAACGTCCCTGCTGGGGGCCGGGGGTGACGCCACAAGACATGAATAAGAGCCAGACCCCCCGGCCAGACCCAACGACTCCAGCTCGCCAGGGCCCAGGAGGCGCCGGGCGGAGCGAGCCGGGGCCCAGCCCAGCAGCAGGACTGAATTGCGGGCGCTGCCTTGCCAGCCCCCCGGGCCTCGGCTGCTGCCGCTGGGGCCCCCCGAGCCCTGGCTGCAGGCGGGGGAGGGACATTCCCACTGCCTCCCCCCCCCCCACCGAGACTCTCCCCGGGCAGAGACCCCGGCCCGGCCCCCCTGACTGGGACCCCGAGCCCCCCCGGCAGTGCCCCATGTGGGGAGAAGGGGAGACCTGCCCCCCACAGGGAGCTGCTCCCGGTGCAGCCTGTGCGGGGTGGGGGGCCCAGGCTGCTCCCAGCGGGGCGAGCTGCGAGTCCCGGCCTCGGGCAGAGTTAAGCGGCTGCAGCGCCCAGGGTTTGCAGGGGGTGGGGGTGGGGCAGCGACATGTGGGGAGCCGGGGGGAGGGGGAAGGGTTGTGGGAGGGGGCAGGAATTGGGGAACAGGGATGCAGGAGGGGGGTGACCAGGGATGTGGGAGGGGGCAGGAAGGGGGAGGGGGAAGGGTGATGTGGGAGAGGGCGGGAGAGGAGTGACGGGGGATGTGGGAGGGGGCAGGAATTGGGGAACAGGGATGTGGGAGGGGGGTGAGCAGGGATGTGGGAGGGGGCAGGAGGGGGAAGGGGAATGTGATAGGGGGCGGGAGGGGGGTGACCGGGGTTGTGGGAGGGGGCAGGAATTGGGGAACAGGGATGCAGGGGGCGGGAGGGGGATGACCGGGGATATGGGAGGGGGCAGAAATTGGGGAACAGGGATGTGGGAGGGGGAGGGAGGGGGGTGACTGGGGATGTGGGAGGGGGTAGGAATTGGGGAACAGGGATGTGGTAGGGGGGTGAGCAGGGATGTGGGAGGGGGGTGACCGGGGATGTGGGAGGGGGTAGGAATTGGGGAACAGGGATGTAGGAGAGGGGTGACCAGGGATCTGGGAGGTTGCAGGAATTGGGGAACAGGGATGTGGGAGGGGGGTGAGCAGGGATGTGGGAGGGGGCAGGAGGGGGAAGGGGAATGTGGTAGGGGGCGGGAGGGGGGTGACCGGGGATCTGGGAGGGGGCAGGAATTGGGGAACAGGGATGTGGGAGGGGGGTGACCGGGGATGTGGGAGGGGGTAGGAATTGGGGAACAGGGATGTAGGAGGGGGGTGACCAGGGATCTGGGAGGGGGCAGGAATTGGGGAACAGGGATGTGGGAGGGGGGTGAGCAGGGATGTGGGAGGGGGTGGGAGGGGGTGACTGGGGATGTGGGAGGGGGTAGGAATTGGGGAACAGGGATGTAGGAGGGGGGTGACCAGGGATCTGGGAGAGGGCAGGAATTGGGGAACAGGGATGCAGGGGGCGGGAGGGGGCCGGGGGATGTGGGGCGCTGGAGAGAGGCTGGGGGAACACACAGGTATCGGGGCAGGGGGAGAATTCTGGGGCTCAAGGGAGCAGAGCTGGACTAGAGGGAAACTCTGAGTGTTCGATAAAGGGAAGAAAAGGGGGGATGTGGGGGAGGGGCTGTGGGGGGGCTGGAGGGAGACTATGGAGCAAGCAGAGACTGGCTGGGGAGGGCAGAGCCAGAGGGGAGGAGGAAGGAGGTGGATGGGCACAGATACAATGGCAGCTCCCCCACCCCATGGGGTAGGGGATTGGGAGGGGCTGCCCCGCCCAGGAGCCACTGGGAAGCTTTTTTCCTAGACATGGTCAAACCAGGGATATCAAAGGTGAACCAGGAAGTACTGGGTTTACTGGTTTGCTTACCGGTTAACCGGACCTTGCCAGTTAACCCCGCCGGCCGGCCAGCCCCCCTGGGCCAGAGGAGTCCCGGCCGCAGTGGGCTGGGGTGGGGGCAGCCCCACGCCGGTGGGCAGGCAGGATCCCGGACAGAGCCACGCTGGAGTGGCTCCAGCCCTGTCTGCGGCAGCCAAGGCAGCCTGGAGCAGACCCTGCCGTACCTGGTCGGT
Source organism: Emys orbicularis (assembly GCF_028017835.1). NCBI lineage: Eukaryota > Metazoa > Chordata > Testudines > Emydidae > Emys > Emys orbicularis. Next base: position 804,569 of record NW_027045190.1, read on the forward strand.
GGGACCCCAGCCCCGGCTGCCCTGTGCCGGCCCGCTGGAGAGACCTGAGGTAAAACGGTTAACGAGTTAAATGATATAATTCTAACCGGTTAATCGTTTTAACCAATATTTACATCCCTAGGTCAAACAATCATGGGGGGGGCATCAGACTTCCCGCTAAGGGCTCAGAATTTGAAAATATCCCCCCACCCCCTATGCGCGCACACGCCCCCTGCTCCTAATTTACTCTTTGTTTGGTTAAGACAGTCTCATTATTTGGGGATCTTACTCCTGGATGATAAATGTTTGGGGCTGAATGGGAAAGGGACTGTCTGAATTGTCAAGATGGGGAACGAACAACAATCTACAGCAATGTCATTAACACAAACACACTCCAATCCTGCTCCAGCCGGAAGGGAAATGGGCAGGAATTCCTGCTGTCCAGCAATGGACACACTTACAGCCCCGCACAGCAGTGAGTGGGCCGGGGAGGCTGGTCAAAATGAACTGGACACATTGGAGAAATGGTCTGAGGTAAACAGGATGAAGTTTAACAAAGACAAATGCAAAGTGCTCCACTTAGGAAGGAACAATCAGTTTCACACATACAGAATGGGAAGAGACTGTCTAGGAAGGAGTACGGCAGAAAGGGATCTAGGCGTTATAGTGGACCACAAGCTAAATATGAGTCAACAGTGTGATGCTGTTGCAAAAAAAGCAAACATGATTCTGGGATGCATTAACAGGTGTGTTGTGAGCAAGACATAAGAAGTCATTCTTGCGCTCTACTCTGCGCTGGTTAGGCCTCAACTGGAGTATTGTGTCCAGTTCTGGCCACCACATTTCAAGGAAGATGTGGAGAAATTGGAGAGGGTCCAGAGAAGAGCAACAAGAATGATTAAAGGTCTTGAGAACATGACCTATGAAGGAAGGCTGAAAGAATTGGGTTTGTTTAGTTTGGAAAAGAGAAGACTGAGAGGGGACATGATAGCAGTTTTCAGGTATCTAAAAGGGTGTCATAAGGAGGAGGGAGAAAACTTGTTCAGTAAACACTGGAATAAACTGCCTAGGGAGGTTGTGGAATCTCCATCTCTGGAGATATTTAAGAGTAGGCTAGATAAATATCTATCCGGGATGGTCTAGACAGTATTTGGTCCTGCCATGAGGGCAGGGGACTGGACTCAATGACCTCTCGAGGTCCCTTCCAGTCCTAGAATCTATGAATCTATGAAGGAGGCAACAACCTGTCATGTGTGATCTAAGGAGCAGGAAAAGAATCTGGGAATTACCTTTTGTAAAATCTCATCTTCTTCCAAAAAGCTGTGGAAATAGCTGATTCAAGAAGTTGTTGACAGATGAATAGTACGCGTCTATCAGCTCCTGGGTTCACTAGCCGTTGTCAACCAAGCAAGTTGGCAGACTGAAGGCAGGGCAAGAATGCTGAACCAGAACGGTCTTTGCTCTTGTCACACATGACATCACAATAAACTTATGCATACACACACACACACAGACATACAGACAGAGGCTGGTACCATTAGCAACAGGAATTTTGATTTCTGGGAGGGGCTGCACAAAGGACTGATACTTTGCATGTACAGAATATATCACATTGTACCTGGGGAGTCACAAAGTAGTTTACAAACTTGAATTCCAGGAGCCTGACAGCTGCCTTGAGCAGGACCAGGTGAAGGTGGGGCTGTACTGAGGGGTCTGCGAGCTGCAGCGGGATGTGCTGGACTGGGTTTCACTCTGGTGGAGCAGGTGAGAGGGTCTGGGGGCCAGTGCATTGGAGGAGGGGCTATCACCCCAGTGGCTGAAGCCCGGAGCACTGACCCCCTCACCCCTCTTGTGGCTGAAGTCCAGAGCCCCAACATCCCTCCCTGCCCTCCTGTGGATGAGTCGCAGAGCCCAGACCCCCCCACTCCCCTCCACCTCCCCAGCGGCTGAAGCTTGGAGCCCTGATCTCCCCTCCATGGCAGCCAAAGACCAGGTCTCTTCCCTTCATCTCTCTTGGTGGCTTGAGCCTGGACACAAGCCCGGAGTCCTCCCTCCCCGCCTCCGCCCTGGGTGCTATAGCCCGGATCCTGGAGTCTCTACCCAGTTGTGGGAGACCAGAGCCCCAAACCCAGAGCTTCCCCGTCCATCGATCAAGCCTGGAGCCCTGAGCCCATCCCCACCCCTGGGAGTTGTTTAGGAAGAAGGTACACACCTATGTAGGGCCCTATGAAATCTCTTTTATTATTGGGGATTTTCCAATTTAGTATTTTCTGAGTTTTGTCCTTTCCATTTCTTAAAAAGTAATTCCGTCTTTATGGTTTTTGTGTTAATCACAATTGTTTGATACACTGACCACAGTTAAGTAGCTTTACTATAAATGCACACAAATGTTCAGAAATGGCTTGCAAGGGGAGAAACTGATTTTACTAAAAGAATCCTACAATTTAAACAAAACTTCCTGCAGATTCCCAGTGTACGGTAAAAGTGACATTTTGTGTGTGTGCATGGGGGAGGGAGGTTGTGGGGGGAGCGGAGTGTGTGTGTGTGTTGGGGGAGAGTATGTATGGGTGTGTTGGGGAGTGGGGGAGGAGTGTGTGTGTGTGGGTGGAAGTTTATGGGGCACAATGGAGGTGAGTGTGTGGGTGGGGGTGGGGGTGGAAGTTTGTGGGGGCAGTGGAGGTGAGTGTGTGGGGGGGGCTTTGTGTGGGTGGAAGTTTGTGGGGGCAGTGGAGGTGAGTGTGTGGGTGGGGGTAGGTGGAAGTTTGTGGGGGCAGTGGAGGTGAGTGTGAGTTGGGGGGGGTGTGGGTGGAAGTTTGTGGGGGCAGTGGAGGTGAGTGTGTGGGTGGGGTGGGGGTGGGTGGAAGTTTGTGGGGGCAGTGGAGGTGAGTGTGTGGGTGGGGGTGGGTGGAAGTTTGTGCGGGCAGTGGAGGTGAGTGTGTGTGTGGGGGGGTGGAAGTTTGTGGGGGCAGTGGAGGTGAGTGTGGGTGGGGGTGGGGGTGGGTGGAAGTTTGTGGGGGGCAGTGCAGGTGAGTGTGTGGGTGGGGTGGCCGTGGGTGAGAGTTTGTGGGGGCAGTGGAGGTGAGTGTGTGTGTGGGGGTTTGTGTGGGTGGAAGTTTGTGGGGGCAGTGGAGGTGAGTGTGTGGGTGGGGGTAGGTGGAAGTTTGTGGGGGCAGTGGAGATGAGTGTGTGGGTGGGGGTGGGTGGAAGTTTGTGCGGGCAGTGGAGGTGAATGTGTGGGTGGGGTGGGGGTGGGTGGAAGTTTGTGGGCGCAGTGGAGGTGAGTGTGTGGGTGGGGGTAGGTGGAAGTTTGTGGGGGCAGTGGAGGTGAGTGTGTGGGTGGGGGTGGGTGGAAGTTTGTGCGGGCAGTGGAGGTGAATGTGTGGGTGGGGTGGTGGTGGGTGGAAGTTTGTGGGCGCAGTGGAGGTGAGTGTGACTGTGTGTGTTGGGGCAGTCAGGAGGCCGGGGGAGCTGGAGCTGCCTGAGCAGCACTGAGCTGAGGGGAGAGGAGCGGCCCAGGGAGTCGCGTGGGGGGCAGAGCAGCAGCAGCTGTGTGGGGGCAGAGTGGGGCTGGGGCTGGAGCCCTCTGGAGCCAGGTGCGGGGAGCAGCTGGGCAGAGTGTGGGGGTTCCTGGGCAGCGGGCCCAGTACAGGGAGACCCCACCAGTCAAGAGGCCTTGCAGGCCGCACTGGGAGGGGTATTGTAACCCCCGCGGGGGGGGGGGGAGGGGCCCTGCCACCTAGACACTGAGGGCGTGTGGCCACCGCCAGAGCGAGTGTCCGACCCGCAGCGTCCCTGCAGCACAGCCAGGGCCTGGCCAGGGGCCTGGGACGTGTGAGGAACAGACTGTGAACTGCCACAGCTGTTTGGGGTCCCCCGTGCCACAGAGCGGGGTGACGGCTTTTCCTTTCACCTTCCCCAGTTTCTCCTTGTTTTTAATGACTTGCTGTTTAATAACTTGTGTTTGCTTTGAACTATATGCGATGATCAATGGGTCAGGGAAGCGTCCGGAGCAGAGAGAGTACCCCGGAGTGGAGACACCCGAGCCCTGTCCTAAGTACAACAACCAGATTGGGGGTCGAGCCCCAGGAATCCTGGGCCCAGCCTTGTCTGGGTTACGAGGACTCTGCCACACGAGAGTAGAAGGGGTGTCCTGGAGTCAGGCGGGAGTGGGAGCGAGGACTCAGATCCTTTCGCCAGCCAATTCCACAGGGGTAGTGTATGAGCCAGGAAAGGTCCCCACGATAGCGGGACCATTCCCCCGCTTACATAGGCCTGGACACAGAATGCCTTTAGCTGTGGATTGCACTGCAGATCTGATTGGCTGTAAATCCTGGATACCTCTGGCAACATGAGACCGCATGAACTGGTCCTTTCCTATGGTCTGGCTCTGGTGAGGTAAGACTAAAAGGTCTTTTCACGGTTGGACCAGGACAGACTCTGGGGAGTGCATTATTCTCCTCAGCACTTCCATTCTGTAGTGACCTGACAGCAAGATCCCAGGTGAATGTGTGGGTTACTCTCCCTGGCAGGGTCAGGTTTTCTGTTCAGTTTTTAAGGACTGAAATGCTTTTCTCTTCTTTGTAACCTAGGCACATGGTTGGACTCCAATCGCAGAGCGGAAGCAGAAAATAGTCACCATTCCCTGGAGATGCCCAGCTAAAGAGGGAACTTTTCAGTAAGAGCTCCCTGCTGGTTCACACATGCATGTAGACAGCGTCCATGCGGGTGTCTGTCAGTGAGGTTTCTCTGTCTGTTCTGTCAAATGTTTGCCTACTTGTTTTCTGGCTGGTGCCGGCTGAAAGGATTTCGTATCCGAGGAAGGACGTATCCTCCTGCTTAGCAAACAAACAAAGCAGCACATTTCATGTCCAGATTATATTTAGTCGTAAATCGACATTCTGATGGTTCCCCACCAAGGAAAGTTACCCCGTCTTTAGGAAAATGACTGAAGTACGAATGCCAAACACAATTCCAATAGAGGATTCAAAGCAAGAACATAAGAACATAAGAAAGGCCGTACTGGGTCAGACCAAAGGTCCATCTAGCCCAGTATCTGTCTACCGACAGTGGCCAATGCCAGGTGCCCCAGAGGGAGTGAACCTAACAGGCAATGATCAAGTGATCTCTCTCCTGCCATCCATCTCCATCCTCTGACGAACAGAGGCTAGGGACACCATTCTTACCCATCCTGGCTAATAGCCATTTATGGACTTAGCCACCATGAATTTATCCAGTCCCCTTTTAAACATTGTTATAGTCCTAGCCTTCACAACCTCCTCAGGTAAGGAGTTCCACAAGTTGACTGTGCGCTGCGTGAAGAAGAACTTCCTTTTATTTGTTTTAAACCTGCTGCCTATTAATTTCTTTTGGTGACCCCTAGTTCTTGTATTATGGGAATAAGTAAATAACTTTTCCTTATCCACTTTCTCAATATCACTCATGATTTTATATACCTCTATCATGTCCCCCCTTAGTCTTCTCTTTTCCAAACTGAAGAGTCCTAGCCTCTTTAATCTTTCCTCATATGGGACCCTCTCTAAACCCTTAATCATTTTAGTTGCTCTTTTCTGAACCTTTTCTAGTGCTAGAATATCTTTTTTGAGGTGAGGAGACCACATCTGTACACAGTATTCGAGATGTGGGCGAACCATGGATTTATATAAGGGCAATAATATATTCTCAGTCTTATTCTCTATCCCCTTTTTAATGATTCCTAACATCCTGTTTGCTTTTTTGACCGCCTCTGCACACTGCGTGGACATCTTTAGAGAACTATCCACGATGACGCCAAGATCTTTTTCCTGACTCGTTGTAGCTAAATTAGCCCCCATCATGTTGTATGTATAGTTGGGGTTATTTTTTCCAATGTGCATTACTTTACATTTATCCACATTAAATTTCATTTGCCATTTTGTTGCCCAATCACTTAGTTTTGTGAGATCTTTTTGAAGTTCTTCACAATCTGCTTTGGTCTTAACTATCTTGAGTAGTTTAGTATCATCTGCAAACTTTGCCACCTCACTGTTTACCCCTTTCTCCAGATCATTTATGAATAAATTGAATAGGATAGGTCCTAGGACTGACCCTTGGGGAACACCACTAGTTACCCCTCTCCATTCTGAGAATTTACCATTAATTCCTACCCTTTGTTCCCTGTCCTTTAACCAGTTCTCAATCCATGAAAGGACCTTCCCTTTTATCCCATGACAGCTTAATTTACGTAAGAGCCTTTGGTGAGGGACCTTGTCAAAGGCTTTCTGGAAATCTAAGTACACTATGTCCACCGGATCCCCCTTGTCCACATGTTTGTTGACCCCTTCAAAGAACTCTAATAGATTAGTAAGACACGATTTCCCTTTACAGAAACCATGTTGACTATTGCTCAAGAGTTTATGTTTTTCTATGTGTCTGACAATTTTGTTCTTTACTATTGTTTCAACTAATTTGCCCGGTACCGACGTTAGACTTACCGGTCTGTAATTGCCGGGATCACCCCTAGAGCCCTTTTTAAATATTGGCGTTACATTAGCTAACTTCCAGTCATTGGGTACCGAAGCCGATTTAAAGGACAGGTTACAAACCTTAGTTAATAGTTCTGCAACTTCACATTTGAGTTCTTTCAGAACTCTTGGGTGAATGCCATCTGGTCCCGGTGACTTGTTAATGTTGAGTTTATCAATTAATTCCAAAACCTCCTCTAGTGATACTTCAATCTGTGACAGTTCCTCAGATTTGTCACCTACAAAAGCCAGCTCAGGTTTGGGAATCTCCCTAACATCCTCAGCCGTGAAGACTGAAGCAAAGAATCCATTTAGTTTCTCCGCAATGACTTTATCATCTTTAAGCGCTCCTTTTGTATTTTCATCGTCAAGGGGCCCCACTGGTTGTTTAGCAGGCTTCCTGCTTCTGATGTACTTAAAAAACATTTTGTTATTACCTTTGGAGTTTTTGGCTAGCCGTTCTTCAAACTCCTCTTTGGCTTTTCTTATTACACTCTTGCACTTAAGTTGGCAGTGTTTGTGCTCCTTTCTATTTGCCTCACTAGGATTTGACTTCCACTGTTTAAAGGAAGTCTTTTTATCTCTCACTGCTTCTTTTACATGGTTGTTAAGCCACGGTGGCTCTTTTTTAGTTCTTTTACTGTTTTTCTTAATTTGGGGTATACATTGTAGTTGAGCCTCTATTATGGTGTCTTTAAAAAGGGCCCACGCAACTTGCAGGGATTTCACTTTAGTCACTGAACCTTTTAACTTTTGTCTAACTAACCCCCTCATTTTTGTATAGTTCCCCCTTTTGAAATTAAAGGCCACAGTGTTGGGCAGTTGAGGTGTTCTTCCCACCACAGGGATGTTGAATGCTATTGTATTATGGTCACTATTTCCAAGCGGTCCCGCTATAGTTACCTCTTGGCCCAGCTCCTGCGCTCCACTCAGGATTAAATCTAGAGTCGCCTCTCCCCTTGTGGGTTCCCGTACCAGCTGCTCCATGAAGCAGTCATTTAAAGTATCGAGAAATTTTATCAAGGTTTTCTGCATGGTGATTAAAGGCTTTAATTTAAATCAGTCCACCCTGAGGTGAACAATTAAGAGTTGTTATCTTCACTGAAGGCAGTTGAGGTCTAAGGCCTTGGTTCTGTCTGAATGGAAATTCGTTCCATTTACTAATCCGGTTTCAGGAGCATTGTGTGGGGTGCAAGGAGAGGCCAGTGCCATGAGGACAGATGGCTTTGGATGTAAAGGTCGCCGGCAGCACCTGTAACACCTCCCCCCCAACGTGCCCTCGCTTGTCCTGGCTCTGGAGCTGCGGCTGGAGCGGGGCTCGGGTCAAACCCTTTGGCGCTGAAGCCAAGTGTTGACATCTCGCTCTCGGGGGCCCAGACTGACCCAGCCACAATCCCCGCGCAGGGGGAGGGGGCGAGCTCTGTCTCCCGTGGCCGTGGGGAGCGTCTCGGGGAGAAGCGGATGCTTGCATTGGGATTTTACACAAAGACCTTTCAGAAGAGCCCTAGACGGTGTCTGAGCTGGCTCGGATGAGGCAGCAAGGGGCAACGCAGCCTGAGCCAGTGAAACTGCCAATCCCCCAGGGAGCAGTGGAAGCAGGTCCAAGCCGCAGCAAAGAGCGGTTCCTGCCGGGAGACGGGAAGCAGGCAGATTGCAGCTCTGTGGGACAGAGAGTGTCTGTTTGTTCTGTATGTGGATGGCACCTGGCACAATGGGGCTGATCCCTGAGTGGGGCCTGTACACAATGCTAATAAAAGAAGGGGATTTGTTGGATTACTCTAAACCCCCAGTGGAAAGGTGGAGGTGACAGGGGCAAGCCCTGGACAGATGGGATCTGCCCAACCAGGGCAGCATGTGCAGGACGGGGAAGGGGAAAGGCCATTGGAAGTGTTTCCACAAAAGCAAAAAAATCAGGGAACCAGCCCAACCATGGTGGAGTGAGGCTGTTCCCTGGGCTAGATCTCCACAGACAGCAGTCATGGGCAGGCTGGGAGGGATGGCCTGGATTCACTTTGGATTGGCTCCAGTGTAAATGAGACGAGAATTGTCCCAGAAGGGCCCAGGTACAAGAGTGACAGACACTGTAGGTGGAGCCTGTGAATAAAAAAATTAGGTGCATTATAAAACAGTAGTAAAATAATCCCCCTGCTCCCCTTCTCCTGATGGGTGACCCCAAGTCTGACCTTGTACCTGTCCATGGGGCATCATCACTGAATGGGGGAGCTGTTAACGAGGCACCACAGGGATTGGCTGTAGCCCCCTCACTATTCAACTTTGTAATTAACCATCTGGACGTAAATATAAAATCACTGCTGATAAAGTCTGTGGCTAACACAGCTTGGAGGAGTGGTAAATAATGCTAATGATGGGGCAGTTGTACAGAGCAGCCTGGATAGTTTGATAAAATGGGATTAGTAAAACAAATGCAGTTTAATACAGCCAAAAGCCAGGCCCTATAGCTGGGAACGGAGGCTGGTGGCCACACCTAGAGCCTAGGGAACCGTAGCCTGGAAAGCAGGGACTATGAAAAGGATTTAGGGTCACAGAGGACAAACAGCTGAACCTGAGCTTCTGTGAGCTGCTTTCAGGTTAAGCCTGCAGCTTTGGGCAAGTAATTCAGACCCTGGGTCTGTGTTGGAGCAGACGGGCGTGTCTGGCTCAACAAGACAGGGTTCTGGGGTCCTGAGCTGCCAGGGCAGGAAAGCAGGGGCAGAAGTAGTCTTGGCACATCGGTTGGCAGCTCCCAAGGGGCTTTCTGTGATCCAACCCGTCACAAGGGACAAAACACTCCAATCCCTCCTGGTGGGAGGAGCCAGGTTTGCTCTTCAAATTCTGTCCTTGGTAGATGTCCAGGTCTGGGAATGTCCCACAACAGCATTTCTAATGGGAAGCTGGCTGCAGAACAATTAAACTGCTGAGAGCTCCTATGCAGGTGGGGTGGGAATTCAGTCTCTGTGTTCTGTCAGTGCAGCTAGAGCAATAGGAAAACCTCACCAGTCACTGTAGCAACTGTCTACTCCAAAGTACTACAGGAGCACTTTAAGTGTAGACAGCCTGAGAGTGAGACCAGATCTACCTCCAGTTGGCACTAGGGATGCGCCAGCACTGAGACTACAGCAATGACAACAGTTCAATGCTTCCGGAGTTGGCACGGAGATTCAAATCTACGTGGGAAGCCCCAAGGGATTTCTAGTCCAGCACCTTAACCCCTCAGCCACAGCCACCTGATGGCCACTGGCTTCCCTACACTATGATTCTCTTAGTGAATTATCACTTCACATTGTTTGCTCAGACCAGCCTCCCCGGCCCACTCACTGCTGTGCGGGGCTGTAAGTGTGTCCATTGCTGGACAGCAGGAATTCCTGCCCATTTCCCTTCCGGCTGGAGCAGGATTGGAGTGTGTTTGTGTTAATGACATTGCTGTAGATTGTTGTTCGTTCCCCATCTTGACAATTCAGACAGTCCCTTTCCCATTCAGCCCCAAACATTTATCATCCAGGAGTAAGATCCCCAAATAATGAGACTGTCTTAACCAAACAAAGAGTAAATTAGGAGCAGGGGGCGTGTGCGAGCATAGGGGGTGGGGGGATATTTTCAAATTCTGAGCCCTTAGCGGGAAGTCTGATGCCCCCCCCATGATTGTTTGACCTAGGGATGTAAATAGTGGTTAAAACGATTAACCGGTTAGAATTATATCATTTAACTCGTTAACTGTTTTACCTCAGGTCTCTCCAGCGGGCCGGCACAGGGCAGCCGGGGCTGGGGTCCCACCGACCAGGTACGGCAGGGTCTGCTCCAGGCTGCCTTGGCTGCCGCAGACAGGGCTGGAGCCACTCCAGCGTGGCTCTGTCCGGGATCCTGCCTGCCCACCGGCGTGGGGCTGCCCCCCCCCCCCCCAGCCCACTGCTGATAATGTTTTCCAAGCCCGAAAAATTTTTCCGAGTCCGAAAGATTGTCAAAGTCCCCGCTCGGCCACCAGGTCAACCCGGAGGAAGCGGGCTGACAATTTTTTTCCAAGCCTCGAATATTTTTCCCAAGTCCGAAAAATTGTCCAAAGTCCCCGCTCGGCCACCAGGTCAACCCCATTGGAGCGAATGGGTTGACCTGATGGCCGGTCGTCTCGCGGATGTCCGGAAGGGGTCGCCACACGCCGCTTCGGCCGACCGAGAGAACCACTAGGTCGGACGCGATTCCAGGTTCGTACCGCTGAAGGGGGGGGGTTTGGCTTTTTCGACCTGTCTTTTAAGAACTGTGTGCGGAGATTTCTGAGGACAGGTTTTTCAGAGCCTGTGAGAACCGGAGCTCAGCCTAGGGGATCAATCCGAGTATTGTTGTACCCGACCTTGCCAGGGGGGGAAACGGGCACGTTTGACAGTGGAGGGCACCCGGCCCTCCTCCGAGACGGCCTGCTTTTCCCGGCTCTTAGCTCATGGGCCCCGCAGCGGCCGGGACCCGAGCTCCGACTGTCGGCGCCCCCCGGAGGGAGGGGGGGTCCGCTCCTCTCGCGCCCTCTGATCGATGTGGCGCTGACGTTCGCGACGGGAAGGGCCCTTCGCGGGCCGGCACCCCAACCGCGGGGCCGTCCGGTGTTCAGGCAGATCGGGACCCTCTTCCTTTTCGCGTGCACGGATCCAGGGACCGATGGGGACTGCCCTCCTCGGGGCGGCCCGGGCACGTGCCCGGCCCTTCGTGCGTGGGGCCGTCTGGCCGAGATCTCCGCCGTGTGAGGTCGAGCGGTTCCGGCAGACCACCCAGGGGTCCGAAAAAACACCCAGGGAGCCACGAGGCTCAGCAGGGCCAAAAACGGTTAACTGGCAAGGTCCGGTTAACCGGTAAGCAAACCAGTAAACCCAGTACTTCCTGGTTCACCTTTGATATCCCTGGTTTGACCATGTCTAGGAAAAAAGCTTCCCAGTGGCTGCTGGGTGTGGCAGCCCCTCCCAATCTCCTACCCCATGGGCTGGGGGAGCTGCCATTGTATCTGTGCCTATCCCCCTCCCTCCTCCTGCCCTCTGGCTCTGCCCTCCCCAGCCAGTCTCTGCTTGTTCCATAGTCTCCCTCCAGCCCCCCCACAGCCCCTCCCCCACATCCCCCCTTTTCTTCCCTTTATCGGACACTCAGAGCTTCCCTCTAGTCCAGCTCTGCTCCCCTGAGTCCCAGAATTCTCCCCCTGCCCCGATACCTGTGTGTTCCCCCAGCCTCCCTCCAGCGCCCCACATCATCCGGCCCCCTCCCGCCCCCTGCATCCCTGTTCCCCAATTCCTGCCCTCTCCCAGATTCCTGGTCACCCCCCTCCTACATCCCTGTTCCCCAATTCCTACCCCCTCCCACATCCCCAGTCACCCCCTCCCAGCCCCTCCCACATCCCTGCTCACCCCCCTCCCACATCCCTGTTCCCCAATTCCTAGCCCCCTCCCAGATCCCTGGTCACCCCCCTCCTATATCCCTGTTCCCCAATTCCTACCCCCTCCCACATCCCCGGTCACCCCCCTCCCACATCCCTGTTCCCCAATTCCTGCCCCCTCCCAGATCCCCGGTCACCGCCCTCCCGCCCCCTACCACATTCCCCTTCCCCCTCCTGCCCCCTCCCACATCCCTGCTCACCCCCTCCCACATCCCTGTTCCCCAATTCCTGCCCCCTCCCAGATCCCTGGTCACCCCCCTCCTACATCCCTGTTCCCCAATTCCTACCCCCTCCCACATCCCCGGTCACCCCCCTCCCACATCCCTGTTTCCCAATTCCTGCCCCCTCCCAGATCCCCGGTCACCCCCCTCCCGCCCCCTACCACATTCCCCTTCCCCCTCCTGCCCCCTCCCACATCCCTGCTCACCCCCCTCCCACATCCCTGTTCCCCAATTCCTGCCCCCTCCCAGATCCCTGGTCACCCCCCTCCTACATCCCTGTTCCCCAATTCCTACCCCCTCCCACATCCCCGGTCACCCCCCTCCCACATCCCTGTTCCCCAATTTCTGTCCCCTCCCAGATCCCCGGTCATCCCCCTCCCGCCCCCTGCATCCCTGTTCCCCAATTCCTGCCCCCTCCCACAACCCCGGTCACCCCCCTCCCGCCCCCTACCACATTCCCCTTCCCCCTCCTGCCCCCTCCCACATCCCTGCTCACCCCCCTCCCACATCCCTGTTCCCCAATTCCTGCCCCCTCCCACATCCCCCATCACTCCTCTCCCGCCCTCTCCCACATCACCCTTCCCCCTCCCCCTTCCTGCCCCCTCCCACATCCCTGGTCACCCCCCTCCTGCATCCCTGTTCCCCAATTCCTGCCCCCTCCCACAACCCTTCCCCCTCCCCCCGGCTCCCCACATGTCGCTGCCCCACCCCCACCCCCTGCAAACCCTGGGCGCTGCTGCCGCTTCCCTCTGCCCGAGGCCGGGACTCGCAGCTCGCCACGCTGGGAGCAGCCTGGGCCCCCCGCCCCGCACAGGCTGCACCGGGAGCAGCTCCCTGCGGGGGGCAGGTCTCCCCTTCTCCCCACATGGGGCACTGCCGGGGGGGCTCGGGGTCCCAGTCAGGGGGGCCGGGCCGGGGTCTCTGCCCGGGGAGAGTCTCGGTGGGGGGGGAGGCAGTGGGAATGTCCCTCACCCGCCTGCAGCCAGGGCTCGGGGGGCCCCAGCGGCAGCAGCCGAGGCCCGGGGGGCTGGCAAGGCAGCGCCCGCAATTCACTCCTGCTGCTGGGCTGGGCCCCGGCTCGCTCCGCCCGGCGCCTCCTGGGCCCTGGCGAGCTGGAGTCGCTGGGTCTGGCCGGGGGGTCTGGCTCTTATTCATGTCTTGTGGCGTCACCCCCGGCCCCCAGCAGGGACATGGGGCCAAGGGGTCCATGCCCAGGGTCCCAGGGATTTCAAAGGCGCCGGGCCGAGGGGATCGATCTGTGTTTTTAAATAAAAATGAAGATACAAAATGTCACTAGATCAGTCGATGCCACAACTTACGCCTAGTGGGTGACAGACCCCCCGTCCCCCGCTGGTGCACACAGCCAGAGATGCCCCAAGGCCGACCAACAACCGTGGTCTGGTGCCACCCCACTACCCCGCCCACAGACCCATGGGGCTTTCCCCCACAAGCCCCCAGGCCCCAGTGTGGCCCACCACTCCACAATCCCCCACCGACTGTCCTCCTCGCCCCAAGCCAGGGTGCAGCCACCCCACCCAGCTGTGCCACCCGACAGCCCCTCCCCCCACAGCCCCCCACAGCCATGCTGTGTCCCCCTGGGGGCAGCCATGCTGCTGCCCCTCACTACCTCCCAGCCCAACAGCCACAGCCATGCCATTGACCCAAGCCCCCGATCCAAGTCCCCTATAGCCTCTCCCTCCCCCAGGCCCCTCCCAGGCCCCATCCGTACAACCCAATCGCCCCCTGCCAACAACCCCCCTCTCCTCTCCCACAGCACCGATCCATCCCCTACCCTCCCACACCACACAGACCCCTCCACCTCCCAGCTGTGCCACCCCCCCACCCCGAGCCAGACCACCAACCCCGTCAGACACCCTCCCCTGCTGGTGCACCAAGGTCTCCCCAAGACCGACAACAGCTATGAATTAAAACCCCACAGTGTTTGTTGGGGCTACTGGAGCCGTGGGACCTACCTGGAGATGCTGAAATCTCACTCTTGTCTCTCTCCTCCTGCCCCCATCTCCAAGCCAGGCACTGGGCAGTTCAGTGGTGAAGTGATGAACTGATGATCATCAGTTTGTTTTATGATGGGGGGAGGGGGGAGGTTTAAACTATTTCCCTGGATCAAGTCTCCCTTGGTGTAGTAAGTGAAGGCCCTGATAAAGGCTCAGGATGAGGCCTGAGGCCTGAACTAAAGTAATGCTCAAGACTTTGCTAACATAAAGCAAAGTTAAGCTGTGAGCAAGAGGCAGGCCCTGCTCACAGAAGCTGGCAAGGAAAGGGCTGATGTTGCATAAATATATATCCACTTAGCATAGTTACAGTATAAACATGGTACCAAGACACACTATACCGAAACATTCCACAGATAACATGGAACAGGCCGACCCATCCCAATGACAGGGGCAAAAGGGTAAAATGATGGATAGAGTTGTTTTGATCCAACCAACAGGTACAAGGTGCGAGGCGGCACTTTACTACGTAGGGAGGTTGTACCTTGCTACGTGGAGGGGTTGCACCTCAATACGTCAGGAGTGATATGTAAGTTTGTCATAACTATAAAGGGAAGGGTGACAGCTCTCCTGTGTACAGTGCTATGGAATCCCTCCTAGCCAGAGACTCCAAATCCTTTTACCTGTAAAGGGTTAAGAAGCTCGGGTAACCTGGCTGACACCTGACCCCAAGGACCAATAAGGGGACAAGATACTTTCAAATCTTGGGGGGGGAAAGGCTTTTGTGTGTGTCCTTTGTTTAAGGGGTTGTTCGCTCTTGGGACTGAGAGGGACCAGACATCAATCCAGGTTCTCCCCATCTTTCTAAACAAGTCTCTCTTATTTCAAAATTGTAAGTAAAAGCCAGGCAAGGCGTCTTAGATTTACTTTGTTTTTCTCAACTTGTAAATGTACCTTTTACTAGAGTGCTTATCTTTGTTTGCTATACTTTGAACCTAAGACAGAGGGGATTCCTCTGAGCTCTTTAAGTTTGATTACCCTGTAAAGTTATTTTCCATACTGATTTTACAGAGATGATTTTTACCTTTTTCTTTAATTAAAAGCCTTCTTTTTAAGAACCTGATTGATTTCTCCTTGTTTTAAGTTCCAAAGGGGGTTTGGATCTGTATTCACCAGGAGTTGGTGAAAGGAAGGAGGGGGGAAGGGTCAATTTCTCCTTGTTTAAGATCCAAGGAGTTTGGATCTGTATTCACCAGGGAATTGGTGAAAGGTTTCTCAAGGCTTCCCAGGGAGGGAATTCTTGAGATGGTGGCAGCGGACCAGAGCTAAGCTGGTAGATAAGCTTAGAAGTTTTCATGCAGGCCCCTACATTTGTACCCTAAAGTTCAAAGTGGGGATACAGCCTTGACATGGTGGCACAGCGGTGGGATCGTTTTAAACCCAAAAGCCAGTAAGAGATTTTTTTTTCCTTCTAGCTGCTTGGAGAGCAGAGCTGAAGGTAGATGCATATCTTATCTCTCCTTGCCTGAAGGCAGAGGTGTTAAGTTTTTTTAACAAGGTCCTTTGTTAAGAGAACGGTTCAATAAGTGAGCAAACTTTGATCTGGTAAAGGTAATTTACAAGCTGAATTGTTTTTTTTTCTTTTTACATCCTCGGAAGTAGCTAGTTAGAAAGTCTCTGTTAACACAGCAGCACTCAGCAGGAGCCTGAGCTAAATACATCCCAGTTTCAGTCAACTGCAGAGGGTGTGACCCAGCACAAGAAAACAGGAAAATGACTACCAAAGAAGCAGCTAACAAAATAGAACTGGCCAAACTAGAAGCAGAAGAAAATGAAAGAAAACATCAAAGACTGCTTCAAATTAAAAAACTTGAAGAGGAGGCCCACAAGAGAGAGATGGAGCTGGAAAAAGCCAAAGAAAAAGCCAAAGAGGAGGCCCACAAGAGAGAGATGGAGCTGGAAAAAGCCAAACATGACAGAGAAGAGAAAGCCAAACAGGAGGCCCATGAAAGAGAAGAAAAAGCCAAACAGGAGGCCCATAAAAGAGAGATGGAGCTGAAAGAAAAAGAGATGGAACTGGAAGCAGCAAGGACTAGGCAGGGTGCATCAGACCATCCTAACAACTCCTCTCCAGGTACCACTTCCCATCCCAGGAAATTCCCCACCTACAAGGCAGGCGATGATACTGAGGCCTTCTTAGAAAATTTTGAAAGGGCCTGCCTTGGATACGACATCCCTCCAACCCAGTACATGGTAGAGCTGAGGCCGCAGCTCAGTGGACCCTTAGCAGAGGTGGCGGCTGAAATGCCTAAGGAACACATGAACAGTTATGAACTTTTTAAAAACAAGGCCAGAATCAGAATGGGGCTAACACCTGAGCATGCCCGTCGGCGGTTCAGAGCCCTAAGGTGGAAACCTGATGTGTCATTTACCCGACATGCCTACCACATTGGGAAAAATTGGGATGCCTGGATATCAGGAGCAAATGTTAAATCTACGGAAGAGTTGCCCTTCCTATTGCAAATGGAGCAGTTTTTAGAGGGTGTTCCTGAGGAAATAGAAAGGTACATCCTAGATGGGAAGCCCAAAACTGTAACCGAGGCGGGGGAGATTGGAGCCAAATGGGTGGAGGTGACAGAAAAGAAAAAAGCTAGTAGCAGTTGGAGCGAATATCAGAAGGGGCAAGCCGAAACAAAACCTTATCACCGGGGACAACCCAAGGCCCCACCCACATCCCAAGGGAAACCCCAGACGCCTTCTCACCCCACCACACCAGTCTCCATCAACCAACATCGCCCCGGTGATACCTTAGCAGGGCGATGTTTTAAATGTAATGAACTGGGGCATATAAAGGCTCACTGCCCCAAGAACCCCAACCGATTACAGTTCATTACACCCCAATCACACCAAAGAACCCCAGACCCAGATGCCTCTCTCATACCCTCGGAGCGAAGGGAAACCTTGAGAGTGGGCGGAAAGAAGGTTATCGCTTGGAGGGACACTGGGGCACAAGTGTCAACTATCCACCAATCCCTAGTGGACCCCAAACTCATCAACCCTGAGGCTACAGTGACAATTCAACCCTTCGTGTCACAGTCTGTAACCTTGCCTACAGCCCAGTTGCATGTCCAGTACAAGGGCTGGTCAGGAATGTGGACTTTTGCAGTCTATGACAATTATCCCATTCCCATGCTGCTGGGGGAAGACTTGGCCAACCATGTGAAGCTAGCCAAGAGGGTGGGAATAGTCACCCGCAGCCAGGCTAAGCAAGCTTTCACCCCCATCCCTGTTCCTGAGCCGTCCACCAGGGCCCCGTCTGTGTTACCGGAGACCCAAACACAGGTGGTGGAACCGGATCCCCTGCCAACGACTGCAACAGCCGTAGTGGATCCAATCCCAGAGACCCAGCCAAAGCCAGTCCCAGAACCGGAACTGGCAACGCAACCAGCACCAGAACCATTGCCAGCACTGAGTCCAGCGCTTGCAACCCCGTCTACAACTCCAATGCCACAGGGCACCAGCGAGCCTAAACTGGCGGAAGCAGCAGATAACCCTACCCAAGAGGCTCAGCCAGAGCCTGAAATACCACATAGTGCACCAGCGGACAGTGGTTCACAGTCAATGGAAAAAGCCCCAGCACCTGCATCGCTTCCAGAGGGACCAAGCCCCAGTCCACAGTCCAAGGAGGAACTGATGTCTCCAGCATCAAGGGAACAGTTCCAGGCCGAGCAGGAAGCAGATGACAGCCTTCAAAAAGCTTGGGCGGCGGCACGGAGCACCCCACCGCCTCTCAGCTCTTCTAACCGATCCCGGTTTGTTGTAGAAAAAGGACTTTTATACAAGGAGACTCTTTCTGGTGGGCACCAGGAAGACTGGCATCCTCAAAGACTGTTGGTAGTTCCCACTAAGTATCGGGTAAAGCTCTTGAGCTTAGCCCATGATCATCCCAGTGGCCATTCTGGGGTGAACAGAACCAAAGACCGGTTGGGGAAGTCCTTCCACTGGGAGGGAATGGGCAAGGACGTTGCTAATTATGTCCGGTCTTGTGAGGTGTGCCAACGAGTGGGAAAGCCCCAAGACCAGGTTAAAGCCCCTCTCCAGCCACTACCCATAATTGAGGTCCCATTTCAGTGAGTAGCTGTGGATATTCTGGGTCCTTTCCCAAAGAAGACACCCAGAGGAAAGCAGTACGTACTGACTTTCATGGATTTTGCTACCCGATGGCCGGAAGCTGTACCCTTAAGCAACACCAAGGCTAAAAGTGTGTGCCAGGCATTAGCAGACATTTTTGCCAGGGTAGGTTGGCCCTCCGACATCCTTACAGATTCGGGAACTAATTTCCTGGCAGGGAACATGAAAAACCTGTGGGAAGCTCATGGGGTGAATCACTTGGTTGCCACCCCTCATCACCATCAAACCAATGGTCTGGTGGAGAGGTTTAATGGAACTTTGGGGGCCATGATACGTAAATTCGTAAATGAACACTCCAATGATTGGGACCTAGTGTTGCAGCAGTTGCTTTTTGCCTACAGGGCTGTACCACATCCCAGTTTAGGGTTTTCACCATTTGAACTTGTGTATGGCCGCGAGGTTAAGGGGCCATTACAGTTGGTGAAGCAGCAATGGGAGGGGTTTACGCCTTCTCCAGGAACTAACATTCTAGACTTTGTAAGCAACCTACAAAACACCCTCCGACACTATTTAGCCCTTGCTAAAGAAAACCTAAAGGATGCTCAGGAAGAGCAAAAGGCCTGGTATGATAAACATTCCAGAGAACGGTCCTTCAAAGTAGGAGACCAAGTCATGGTCTTAAAGGCGCTCCAGGCCCATAAAATGGAAGCGTCGTGGGAAGGACCATTCACGGTCCAGGAGCACCTAGGAGCTGTTAACTATCTCATAGCCTCCCCCACCTCCAACATAAAGCCTAAGGTATACCATGTTAATTCTCTTAAGCCCTTTTATTCTAGAGAATTAAATGTTTGCCAGTTTACAGCCCAGGAAACTGATGATGCGGAGTGGCCTGCAGGTGTCTACTATGAAGGAAAAAGGAATGGTGGCGTGGAAGAGGTGAACCTCTCCACGACCCTGGGACGTCTGCAGCGACAGCAGATAAAGGAGCTGTGCACAAGCTTTGCACCGATTTTCTCAGCCACTCCAGGACGGACCGAACGGGCATACCACTCCATTGACACAGGTAATGCTCACCCAATTAGAACCCCACCCTACCGGGAGTCACCTCATGCCCAAGCGGCTATACAAAGGGAGATCCAGGACATGCTACAGATGGGTATAATCCGCCCCTCTACCAGTGCATGGGCATCTCCAGTGGTTCTAGTTCCCAAACCAGATGGGGAAATACGCTTTTGCGTGGACTACCGTAAGCTAAATGCTGTAACTCGTCCTGACAACTATCCAATGCCACGCACAGATGAGCTATTGGAGAAATTGGGACATGCCCAATTCATCTCTACTTTAGACTTAACCAAGGGGTACTGGCAAGTACCACTAGATGAACCCGCTAAGGAAAGGTCCGCCTTCGTCACCCAGGCAGGGGTGTATGAATTCAATGTACTCCCTTTCGGGTTGCGAAATGCACCCACCACCTTCCAAAGACTTGTAGATGGTCTCTTAGCGGGATTGGGAGAATCTGCCGTTGCCTATCTCGATGATGTGGCCATTTTTTCTGATTCATGGACAGAACACCTGGAGCACCTGAAAAAAGTCTTCGAGCGCATCCGGCAGGCAGGACTAACTGTTAAGGCTAAAAAGTGTCAAATAGGCCAAAACAGAGTGGCGTACCTGGGACACCAGGTGGGTCAAGGAACTATAAATCCCCTACAGGCCAAAGTGGATGCTATCCAAAAGTGGCCGGTTCCAAAGTCAAAGAAACAGGTCCAATCCTTCTTAGGCTTGGCCGGATATTATAGGCGATTTGTACCACACTACAGCCAAATCGCCGCCCCGCTGACAGACCTAACCAGAAAGAAACAGCCAAATGCAGTTCAGTGGACTGATAAGTGTCAAAAGGCCTTTAACCAGCTTAAGGCAACACTCATGTCTGACCCTGTGCTAAGGGCCCCAGACTTTGACAAACCGTTCCTAGTAACCACAGATGCGTCCGAGCGAGGCGTGGGAGCAGTTTTAATGCAGGAAGGACCGGATCAAGAATTCCATCCTGTCGTGTTTCTCAGCAAGAAACTGTCTGAGAGGGAAAGCCACTGGTCAATCAGCGAAAAGGAATGCTACGCCATTGTGTACGCACTGGAAAAGCTACGCCCATATGTTTGGGGACGGCGGTTCCAACTACAAACAGACCATGCTGCGCTACAGTGGCTTCATACCGCCAAGGGAAATAACAAAAAACTTCTTCGGTGGAGTTTAGCTCTCCAAAATTTTGATTTTGAAATACAACACATTTCGGGAGCTTCTAACAAAGTGGCTGATGCACTCTCCCGGGAAAGTTTCCCAGAGTTAACTGGTTAACAATTGTTCTTAAAATAAAACATATTGTTAGTTTTTATATAATCAGTAGTATGTCTAAAGGTACATGTGTTTTATTAACTCTGTTTTCTCCTAGAGCTCCAGGAAGAAATCACAGCCAGTGTGGAACCGGACGTCCAACACTATCTGTGATTTGGGGGGCGTGTCATAACTATAAAGGGAAGGGTGACAGCTCTCCTGTGTACAGTGCTATGGAATCCCTCCTAGCCAGAGACTCCAAATCCTTTTACCTGTAAAGGGTTAAGAAGCTCGGGTAACCTGGCTGACACCTGACCCCAAGGACCAATAAGGGGACAAGATACTTTCAAATCTTGGGGGGGGGGGGGAAGGCTTTTGTGTGTGTCCTTTGTTTAAGGGGTTGTTCGCTCTTGGGACTGAGAGGGACCAGACATCAATCCAGGTTCTCCCCATCTTTCTAAACAAGTCTCTCTTATTTCAAAATTGTAAGTAAAAGCCAGGCAAGGCATCTTAGATTTACTTTGTTTTTCTCAACTTGTAAATGTACCTTTTACTAGAGTGCTTATCTTTGTTTGCTATACTTTGAACCTAAGACAGAGGGGATTCCTCTGAGCTCTTTAAGTTTGATTACCCTGTAAAGTTATTTTCCATACTGATTTTACAGAGATGATTTTTACCTTTTTCTTTAATTAAAAGCCTTCTTTTTAAGAACCTGATTGATTTCTCCTTGTTTTAAGATCCAAAGGGGGTTTGGATCTGTATTCACCAGGAGTTGGTGAAAGGAAGGAGGGGGGAAGGGTCAATTTCTCCTTGTTTAAGATCCAAGGAGTTTGGATCTGTATTCACCAGGGAATTGGTGAAAGGTTTCTCAAGGCTTCCCAGGGAGGGAATTCTTGAGATGGTGGTAGCGGACCAGAGCTAAGCTGGTAGATAAGCTTAGAAGTTTTCATGCAGGCCCCTACATTTGTACCCTAAAGTTCAAAGTGGGGATACAGCCTTGACAAACTTGTTTGTACCCGTGTATAAGAATGTATCCCTGGGGTGGTGTCTTTGTCCGGCCACGGGGGCAGTGGAAAGTCCCGCCACTGAGCTGGGTCCTTGCCAAGAGGCACTTTCTCGTAGTATGCCAGGTAGACTAAGTAATCTACGGGGAACTGCCATTGTGTCCGAGATCGCAATAAACCTAGTCGAAGTGACTTTGCATCTTACTAGACTCTGTGGTTATTGGGGGTTCTCTTCGGGTTTGCTGGGTCAGCTATCTGCGCAGAGCTGGGGCAGCACAAAGAGGGAATACACGCACGCAGCTGAGTGATATCAACACAGGAGAAAGCAGAGCACCACACCAGTAGCATCTGAAAACACTTGGCAGCTCAGTCACCATTTCAGCTAGAGCAGAGCTGGGCACTGGGCCACCCGGGGCCTTTAACACCACAGCCCTGGGGAGGGGGTGCTGAGCTGGACCATCCAGTGAGGAACACAAGTCCTTCTACCCTCCACCACACCGTAGTTTGGAACTGCTGCTGACGGCTCCCCCCATCCATGGTAACTTTTATCCCCTCTGCCTCCCTCTATCTGGGGGTTTTCCCTTCTGCACCTACCTGGCAGGGCAGGCCGCCCCCCACCCCAGTCTGAACCCCTGAGCTTGTCCCAGTTTTGTCCCTCTGCCCATCCCTCCCCTCCGATTTCCCCCCTTCAGGGGGATTTTCCCTGCCTTTGATTGCAGGGAGCAGATTCTGATGGCGCGTGAGGGCAGCAACTTGCAGATGTTACTGAGCATGTGAGAAGAACATTAGAAGATAAGAACGGTCAGACTGGGTCAGACCAAAGGTCCATCTAGCCCAGTGTCCTGTCTGCTGACAGCGGCCAGTGCCAGGTGCCCCAGAGGGAATGAACAGACAGGAATCATCCAGTGACCCATCCCCTGTCCCCCATTCCCAGCTTCTGACAGACAGAGGTTAGGGACACCATCCCTGCCCATCCCAGCTAACAGCCATTGATGGACCTGGCTTCCATGAACCCATCTAGTTCCCCTTTGACCACAGGACCCTGCTCAGGATCAGTGAAGTTGCAAGTTCTAATAGGAAACAGCTTCTGATACAAGGGCAGCTCCTCTTCCTCCTCCCCTCCCATGGGGATGAGCAGCCCCCACAACTGCCACTCTGTCCCAACTCCTTCAACCCATTGCCCCCTTCAGCCTCCCCTCAAATGTCCCCTTCCCCCCATCGCCCCCTTCAGCCTCCTCCAACTGCCCCCCATCGCCCCGTTCAGCCTCCCCCAACTGTTCCCTTCCCCTCACCGCACCTGGTCACCTTCACTCCCCCGTTGCCCTCTTCAGCCTCCGGCAACTTCCCCCCACTGCCCTGGCTCCACCACTCTCAGGTTCCCTTCCCCCCAACCATCTGCTCCCTTGCCATGGGTAAGAGGGGCAGAAAATGCTTTTGAAAAAACCTTTTGCAAAGTAAAAATAAAACAAACCAAACAACCCCCTCCCTTGCTTTGTGCTGGGTGCCCAGCTGTGTGCTTGTGTGTGTGTGTGTGTGGGGGGGGTGTTGTTCTGAGCACACTCAGTTCAGGGAAGGGGTGGAGTTGGCCAAAGGGGCAGGTGGAATCTTTAGCAGAGAATTCCTTTCTCCATTCTGTTAGCTAAGCATTGCTGTTAAATGTCAGCCGACGAATGCAGCATTTGAAGCAATCTGACTCTAAATCCCCTGCCCTCTCGGTTGCTGCAGTTCTCACACCCTCTGCTCTTGTGATGTCACCACATGACATGGTGTCTTATTCCCATAGTGTCTTATATATTAGCCAGGACCATAGTTTATAAGGTAAAAACTGAAGCATAACTCCTTCCCTTCCCCGTTTTGACTTAGGAAAAATAAATCCTGTCCGCTCCCCCAGCCCCAGCCCAGCCCCACCAGAGCTGCTGCGGCCAGGAGACAGGTGCTCTCTCACCTGGCCCTGAGCTGCTGTGGTGAGAGAGGGCTGGGGGGAGTCCTCTCTCCCTCGGGCAACCTGCTCCCCAAACCCCTCATTCCGAGCCCCAGCCCAGAGCCTGCATCCCCAGCCGGAGCCCTCACCCCCCTGCACCCCAACCCTCTGCTCCAGCCCTGAGCCCCTCATTCCCAGCCCTACCGCAGAGCCCACACCCCCAGCCGGAGCCCCCTCCCCCTGCACCACAACCCTCTGCCCTAGCCCTGAGCCCCTCATTCCTAGCCCCATCCCAAAGCCCGCACCCCCAGCCAGAGCCCTCACCCCCTGCACCCCAACCCTCTGCCCTAGCCCTGAGCCCCTCATTCCCAGCCCCACCCCAGAGCCCACACCCCAACCCTCTGCCCCACTTCAGCCCCCTCCCACACTCTGAACCCTTCAGCCTCACCCCTGCCACACACCGTCCATGTGCAGAATGAATTTTGTGATGTGCAGCAATATACAGGTGATGTGTCACATAACAAAATTGCACATATTGGTGCACATCACAAAATTCATTCCGCACACGGACATACAAAATGTGAGGAAACACTGCTCCTGACTTTCAACCTATCTGAGACATCTTGAATTTCATACAGTGACTGATCAGAATAAAGTGCTCTCAAGTGAGCTACAGACCAACAGTGGTTCATAGGAATTATTCAGCAAGTATTTTAGAAGACCTAGACCATTAGAGGAAATCATGACCTGCTAAGAGACAATTAATGGAGAGAAGCAGCAAGATTAATCCCATACATTGGATTGGTTGTGACTTATTTGCCTGATTTGAAAAGAGGCCAAAAGGACCTGAGTCTCCTCGCTGGCGATAGCCCCCTGCTTGGCCAATCAGCACTGAGACTCTGAGGGGCGGGAGGCTGAGAGGTCTCACCAGATGTCCCAAAGGACGGCCCAGGTCACCATCAGAGGGGATCACTCTCAGACCCAGCCTCACCTCTTTGTGAGGACCTCCCGCAATGAGAGCACCCCCCACCCCATCCACACTCCACACACACACCCCTTCTTGGTAGAGGGAGGGAAGCCGGGGAAAGGGGAAAAAGAAGCAAGAGAAGAGGAGAAAGGAGGGAGGAAAGAGGAAAAGGGAAACCAAAAACGATAAACCCCAATGTCCCCAGGGATTCTAAGCGTCAAAGTCCTAGGCAGGAAATCAAATTCGGCCACCTTAAGCCAGTGTTTTCTGGGTTTAGAATGCTGCCTGCACCAGGGGGATCAGACTGAACAGGTTCCAAACCTCTCTGGGCCTCTTACCTTGGAAAAGGGAAGTTTGTTTTCGGCACAATCAGTGGTAGGAAAGAAGAAAACTCCACAGAGGTTCCTCCCCATGCTCACATCCGTGAATCCTAATTCTCTCTCAGTCCTCGAGGAGAGACCTCGCGAAGGAGATTTGCGGCAGCAAAGTCGGGGGGGGTCTCAGAGACTGGCCTGGCCCTGCACCTCTGTCCTGCACGGCTGATGTCAGGGTCTCTCTGTGAGGTCACCCCCTCCCCCCCACCTTTGCCCAATAGGCCGAGTTCCTGCAACAGGCCTTTGTGATGTCACTGCCACCCCCACCCCTCCCCTCCAAGCTGATGTCCTGCCCCTGGCCAGCCTCGTTGGGTGTTTGTTTCCCCTGGATCTAGGGTTGCCAACTTGCTGGCCCAACAAAACTGACCACCCTTGTCCCGCCCCGTCAAGGATGGAATGCAAGGCTGAGTTCACTCACCAACCCCCTGAAACATGTCAGTGCCCCAGAGAAAACCGGACCCCTGCTATTGGAACGAAATGCTGGAGATCTGAATGGGAAAGGGACTGTCTGAATTGTCAAGATGGGGAACGAACAACAATCTACAGCAATGTCATTAACACAAACACACTCCAATCCTGCTCCAGCCGGAAGGGAAATGGGCAGGAATTCCTGCTGTCCAGCAATGGACACACTTACAGCCCCGCACAGCAGTGAGTGGGCCGGGGAGGCTGGTCTGAGCAAACAATGTGAAGTGATAATTCACTAAGAGAATCATAGTGTAGGGAAGCCAGTGGCCATCAGGTAGCTGTGGCTGAGGGGTTAAGGTGCTGGACTAGAAATCCCTTGGGGCTTCCCACGTAGATTTGAATCTCCGTGCCAACTCCGGAAGCATTGAACTGTTGTCATTGCTGTAGTCTCAGTGCTGGCGCATCCCTAGTGTCAACTGGAGGTAGATCTGGTCTCACTCTCAGGCTGTCTACACTTAAAATGCTCCTGTAGTACTTTGGAGTAGACAGTTGCTACAGTGACTGGTGAGGTTTTCCTATTGCTCTAGCTGCACTGACAGAACACAGAGACTGAATTCCCACCCCACCTGCATAGGAGCTCTCAGCAGTTTAATTGTTCTGCAGCCAGCTTCCCATTAGAAATGCTGTTGTGGGACATTCCCAGACCTGGGCATCTACCAAGGACAGAATTTGAAGAGCAAACCTGGCTCCTCCCACCAGGAGGGATTGGAGTGTTTTGTCCCTTGTGACGGGTTGGATCACAGAAAGCCCCTTGGGAGCTGCCAACCGATGTGCCAAGACTACTTCTGCCCCTGCTTTCCTGCCCTGGCAGCTCAGGACCCCAGAACCCTGTCTTGTTGAGCCAGACACGCCCGTCTGCTCCAACACAGACCCAGGGTCTGAATTACTTGCCCAAAGCTGCAGGCTTAACCTGAAAGCAGCTCACAGAAGCTCAGGTTCAGCTGTTTGTCCTCTGTGACCCTAAATCCTTTTCATAGTCCCTGCTTTCCAGGCTACGGTTCCCTAGGCTCTAGGTGTGGCCACCAGCCTCCGTTCCCAGCTATAGGGCCTGGCTTTTGGCTGTATTAAACTGCATTTGTTTTACTAATCCCATTTTATCAAACTATCCAGGCTGCTCTGTACAACTGCCCCATCATTAGCATTATTTACCACTCCTCCAAGCTGTGTTAGCCACAGACTTTATCAGCAGTGATTTTATATTTACTTCCAGATGGTTAATTACAAAGTTGAATAGTGAGGGGGCTACAGCCAATCCCTGTGGTGCCTCGTTAACAGCTCCCCCATTCAGTGATGATGCCCCATGGACAGGTACAAGGTCAGACTTGGGGTCACCCATCAGGAGAAGGGGAGCAGGGGGATTATTTTACTACTGTTTTATAATGCACCTAATTTTTTTATTCACAGGCTCCACCTACAGTGTCTGTCACTCTTGTACCTGGGCCCTTCTGGGACAATTCTCGTCTCATTTACACTGGAGCCAATCCAAAGTGAATCCAGGCCATCCCTCCCAGCCTGCCCATGACTGCTGTCTGTGGAGATCTAGCCCAGGGAACAGCCTCACTCCACCATGGTTGGGCTGGTTCCCTGATTTTTTTGCTTTTGTGGAAACACTTCCAACGGCCTTTCCCCTTCCCCGTCCAGCACATGCTGCCCTGGTTGGGCAGATCCCATCTGTCCAGGGCTTGCCCCTGTCACCTCCACCTTTCCACTCGGGATTTAGAGTAATCCAACAAATCCCCTTCTTTTATTAGCATTGTGTACAGGCCCCACTCAGGGATCAGCCCCATTGTGCCAGGTGCCGTCCACATACAGAACAAACAGACACTCTCTGTCCCACAGAGCTGCAATCTGCATGCTTCCCGTCTCCCGGCAGGAACCGCTCTTTGCTGCGGCTTGGACCTGCTTCCACTGCTCCCTGGGGGATTGGCAGTTTCACTGGCTCAGGCTGCGTTGCCCCTTGCTGCCTCATCCGAGCCAGCTCAGACACCGTCTAGGGCTCTTCTGAAAGGTCTTTGTGTAAAATCCCAATGCAAGCATCCGCTTCTCCCCGAGACGCTCCCCACGGCCACGGGAGACAGAGCTCGCCCCCTCCCCCCGTGCGGGGATTGTGGCTGGGTCAGTCTGGGCCTCCGAGAGCGAGATGTCAACACTGGGCTTCAGCGCCAAAGGGTTTGACCCGAGCCCCGCTCCAGCCGCAGCTCCAGAGCCAGGACAAGCGAGGGCACGTTGGGGGGGAGGTGTTACAGGTGCTGCCGGCGACCTTTACATCCAAAGCCATCTGTCCTCATGGCACTGGCCTCTCCTTGCACCCCACACAATGCTCCTGAAACCGGATTAGTAAATGGAACGAATTTCCATTCAGACAGAACCAAGGGCTTAGACCTCAACTGCCTTCAGTGAAGATAACAACTCTTAATTGTTCACCTCAGGGTGGACTGATTTAAATTAAAGCCTTTAATCACCATGCAGAAAACCTTGCTTTGAATCCTCTATTGGAATTGTGTTTGGCATTCGTACTTCAGTCATTTTCCTAAAGACGGGGTAACTTTCCTTGGTGGGGAACCATCAGAATGTCGATTTACGACTAAATATAATCTGGACATGAAATGTGCTGCTTTGTTTGTTTGCTAAGCAGGAGGATACGTCCTTCCTCGGATACGAAATCCTTTCAGCCGGCACCAGCCAGAAAACAAGTAGGCAAACATTTGACAGAACAGACAGAGAAACCTCACTGACAGACACCCGCATGGACGCTGTCTACATGCATGTGTGAACCAGCAGGGAGCTCTTACTAAAAAGTTCCCTCTTTAGCTGGGCATCTCCGGGGAATGGTGACTATTTTCTGCTTCCGCTCTGCGATTGGAGTCCAACCATGTGCCTAGGTTACAAAGAAGAGAAAAGCATTTCAGTCATTAAAAACTGAACAGAAAACCTGACCCTGCCAGGGAGAGTAACCCACACATTCACCTGGGATCTTGCTGTCAGGGCACTACAGAATGGAAGTGCTGAGGAGAATAATGCACTCCCCAGAGTCTGTCCTGGTCCAACCGTGAAAAGACCTTTTAGTCTTACCTCACCAGAGCCAGACCATAGGAAAGGACCAGTTCATGCGGTCTCATGTTGCCAGAGGTATCCAGGATTTACAGCCAATCAGATCTGCAGTGCAATCCACAGCTAAAGGCATTCTGTGTCCAGGCCTATGTAAGCGGGGGAATGGTCCCGCTATCGTGGGGACCTTTCCTGGCTCATACACTACCCCTGTGGAATTGGCTGGCGAAAGGATCTGAGTCCTCGCTCCCACTCCCTTCACCCAGAGGCCCGCCTGACTCCAGGACACCCCTTCTACTCTCGTGTGGCAGAGTCCTCGTAACCCAGACAAGGCTGGGCCCAGGATTCCTGGGGCTCGACCCCCAATCTGGTTGTTGTACTTAGGACAGGGCTCGGGTGTCTCCACTCCGGGGTACTCTCTCTGCTCCGGACGCTTCCCTGACCCATTGATCATCGCATATAGTTCAAAGCAAACACAAGTTATTAAACAGCAAGTCATTAAAAACAAGGAGAAACTGGGGAAGGTGAAAGGAAAAGCCGTCACCCCGCTCTGTGGCACGGGGGACCCCAAACAGCTGTGGCAGTTCACAGTCTGTTCCTCACACGTCCCAGGCCCCTGGCCAGGCCCTGGCTGTGCTGCAGGGACGCTGCGGGTCGGACACTCGCTCTGGCGGTGGCCACACGCCCTCAGTGTCTAGGTGGCAGGGCCCCTCCCCCCCCCGCGGGGGTTACAATACCCCTCCCAGTGCGGCCTGCAAGGCCTCTTGACTGGTGGGGTCTCCCTGTACTGGACCCGCTGCCCAGGAACCCCCACACTCTGCCCAGCTGCTCCCCGCACCTGGCTCCAGAGGGCTCCAGCCCCAGCCCCACTCTGCCCCCACACAGCTGCTGCTCCTCTGCGCCCCACGCGACTCCCTGGGCCGCTCCTCTCCCCTCAGCTCAGCCCTGCTCAGGCAGCTCCAGCTTCCCCGGCCTCCTGACTGCCCCAACACACACAGTCACACTCACCTCCACTGCGCCCACAAACTTCCACCCCCACACACCCCCACCCACACTCACCTCCACTGCCCCCACAAACTTCCACCCACCACCGCCCCACCCACACACTCACCTCCATTGTGCCCCATAAACTTCCACCCACACACACACACTCCTCCCCCACTCCCCAACACACCCATACATACTCTCCCCCAACACACACACACACACTCCACTCCCCCCACAACCTCCCTCCCCCATGCACACACACAAAATGTCACTTTTACCGTACACTGGGAATCTGCAGGAAGTTTTGTTTAAATTGTAGGATTCTTTTAGTAAAATCAGTTTCTCCCCTTGCAAGCCATTTCTGAACATTTGTGTGCATTTATAGTAAAGCTACTTAACTGTGGTCAGTGTATCAAACAATTGTGATTAACACAAAAACCATAAAGACGGAATTACTTTTTAAGAAATGGAAAGGACAAAACTCAGAAAATACTAAATTGGAAAATCCCCAATAATAAAAGAGATTTCATAGGGCCCTACATAGGTGTGTACCTTCTTCCTAAACAACTCCCAGGGGTGGGGATGGGCTCAGGGCTCCAGGCTTGATCGATGGACGGGGAAGCTCTGGGTTTGGGGCTCTGGTCTCCCACAACTGGGTAGAGACTCCAGGATCCGGGCTATAGCACCCAGGGCGGAGGCGGGGAGGGAGGACTCCGGGCTTGTGTCCAGGCTCAAGCCACCAAGAGAGATGAAGGGAAGAGACCTGGTCTTCGGCTGCCATGGGGGGGGATCAGGGCTCCAAGCTTCAGCCGCTGGGGAGGTGGAGGGGAGTGGGGGGGTCTGGGCTCTGCGACTCATCCACAGGAGGGCAGGGAGGGATGTTGGGGCTCTGGACTTCAGCCACAAGAGGGGTGAGGGGGTCAGTGCTCCGGGCTTCAGCCACTGGGGTGATAGCCCCTCCTCCAATGCACTGGCCCCCAGACCCTCTCACCTGCTCCACCAGAGTGAAACCCAGTCCAGCACGTCCCGCTGCAGCTCGCAGACCCCTCAGTACAGCCCCACCTTCACCTGGTCCTGCTCAAGGCAGCTGTCAGGCTCCTGGAATTCAAGTTTGTAAACTGCTTTGTGACTCCCCAGGTACAATGTGATATATTCTGTACATGCAAAGTATCAGTCCTTTGTGCAGCCCCTCCGAGAAATCAAAATTCCTAGAGATTTTGGCCGCGTCTCCCAGTGTTGCTAATGGTACCAGCCTCTGTCTGAATGTCTGTGTGGGTGTGTGTGTGTGTGTGTATGCATAAGTTTATTGTGATGTCATGTGTGACAAGAGCAAAGACCGTTCTGGTTCAGCATTCTTGCCCTGCCTTCAGTCTGCCAACTTGCTTGGTTGACAATGGCTGGTGAACCCAGGAGCTGATAGACGTGTACTATCCATCTGTCAACAACTTCTTGAATCAGCTATTTCCACAGGTTTTCGAAAGAAGATGAGATTTTACAAAAGGTAATTCCCAGATTCTTTTCCTGCTCCTTAGATCACACATGACAGGTTGTTGCCTCCTTCATAGATTCATAGATTCTAGGACTGGAAGGGACCTCGAGAGGTCATTGAGTCCAGTCCCCTGCCCTCATGGCAGGACCAAATACTGTCTAGACCATCCCGGATAGATATTTATCTAGCCTACTCTTAAATATCTCCAGAGATGGAGATTCCACAACCTCCCTAGGCAGTTTATTCCAGTGTTTACTGAACAAGTTTTCTCCCTCCTCCTTATGACACCCTTTTAGATACCTGAAAACTGCTATCATGTCCCCTCTCAGTCTTCTCTTTTCCAAACTAAACAAACCCAATTCTTTCAGCCTTCCTTCATAGGTCATGTTCTCAAGACCGTTAATCATTCTTGTTGCTCTTCTCTGGACCCTCTCCAATTTCTCCACATCTTCCTTGAAATGTGGTGGCCAGAACTGGACACAATACTCCAGTTGAGGCCTAACCAGCGCAGAGTAGAGCGCAAGAATGACTTCTTATGTCTTGCTCACAACACACCTGTTAATGCATCCCAGAAACATGTTTGCTTTTTTTGCAACAGCATCACACTGTTGACTCATATTTAGCTTGTGGTCCACTATAAGGCCTAGATCCCTTTCTGCCGTACTCCTTCCTAGACAGTCTCTTCCCATTCTGTATGTGTGAAACTGATTGTTCCTTCCTAAGTGGAGCACTTTGCATTTGTCTTTGTTAAACTTCATCCTGTTTACCTCAGACCATTTCTCCAATTTGTCCAGTTCATTTTGACCAGCCTCCCCGGCCCACTCACTGCTGTGCGGGGCTGTAAGTGTGTCCATTGCTGGACAGCAGGAATTCCTGCCCATTTCCCTTCCGGCTGGAGCAGGATTGGAGTGTGTTTGTGTTAATGACATTGCTGTAGATTGTTGTTCGTTCCCCATCTTGACAATTCAGACAGTCCCTTTCCCATTCAGCCCCAAACATTTACCATCCAGGAGTAAGATCCCCAAATAATGAGACTGTCTTAACCAAACAAAGAGTAAATTAGGAGCAGGGGGCGTGTGCGCGCATAGGGGGTGGGGGGATATTTTCAAATTCTGAGCCCTTAGCGGGAAGTCTGATGCCCCCCCATGATTGTTTGACCTAGGGATGTAAATATTGGTTAAAACGATTAACCGGTTAGAATTATATCATTTAACTCGTTAACCGTTTTACCTCAGGTCTCTCCAGCGGGCCGGCACAGGGCAGCCGGGACTGGGGTCCCACCGACCAGGTACGGCAGGGTCTGCTCCAGGCTGCCTTGGCTGCCGCAGACAGGGCTGGAGCCACTCCAGCGTGGCTCTGTCCGGGATCCTGCCTCCCCACCGGCGTGGGGCTGCCCCCCCCCCAGCCCACTGCGGCCGGGACTCCTCTGGCCCAGGGGGGCTGGCCGGTCGGCGGGGTTAACTGGCAAGGTCCGGTTAACCGGTAAGCAAACCAGTAAACCCAGTACTGCCTGGTTCACCTTTGATATCCCTGGTTTGACAATGTCTAGGAAAAAAGCTTCCCAGTGTCTGCTGGGCGGGGCAGCCCCTCCCAATCTCCTACCCCATGGGCTGGGGGAGCTGCCATTGTATCTGTGCCCATCGCCCTCCCTCCTCCTGCCCTCTGGCTCTCCCCTCCCCAGCCAGTCTCTGCTTGTTCCATAGTCTCCCTCCAGCCCCCCCACAGCCCCTCCCCCACATCCCCCCTTTTCTTCCCTTTATCGGAAACTCAGAGCTTCCCTCTAGTCCAGCTCTGCTCCCCTGAGTCCCAGAATTCTCCCCCTGCCCCGATACCTGTGTGTTCCCCCAGCCTCCCTCCAGCGCCCCACATCCCCCGGGCCCCTCCCGCCCCCTGCATCCCTGTTCCCCAATTCCTGCCCTCTCCCAGATCCCTGGTCACCCCCCTCCTACATCCCTGTTCCCCAATTCCTACCCCCTCCCACATCCCCAGTCACCCCCTCCCACATCCCTGCTCACCCCCCTCCCACATCCCTGTTCCCCAATTCCTGCCCCCTCCGAGATCCCTGGTCACCCCCCTCCTACATCCCTGTTCCCCAATTCCTACCCCCTCCCACATCCCCGGTCACCCCCCTCCCACATCCCTGTTCCCCAATTCCTGCCCCCTCCCAGATCCCCGGTCACCCCCCTCCCGCCCCCTACCACATTCCCCTTCCCCCTCCTGCCCCCTCCCACATCCCTGCTCACCCCCCTCCCACATCCCTGTTCCCCAATTCCTGCCCCCTCCCAGATCCCCGGTCACCCCCCTCCCGCCCCCTACCACATTCCCCTTCCCCCTCCTGCCCCCTCCCACATCCCTGCTCACCCCCCTCCCACATCCCTGTTCCCCAATTCCTGCCCCCTCCCGCCCCCTGCATTCCTGTTCCCCAATTCCTGCCCCCTCCCACAACCCCGGTCACCCCCCTCCCGCCCCCTACCACATTCCCCTTCCCCCTCCTGCCCCCTCCCACATCCCTGCTCACCCCCCTCCCACATCCCTGTTCCCCAATTCCTGCCCCCTCCCAGATCCCTGGTCACCCCCCTCCTACATCCCTGTTCCCCAATTCCTACCCCCTCCCACATCCCCGGTCACCCCCCTTCCACATCCCTGTTCCCCAATTCCTGCCCCCTCCCAGATCCCTGGTCACCCCCCTCCTACATCCCTGTTCCCCAATTCCTACCCCCTCCCACATCCCCGGTCACCCCCCTCCCACATCCCTGTTCCCCAATTCCTGCCCCCTTCCAGATCCCCGGTCACCCCCCTCCCGCCCCCTACCACATTCCCCTTCCCCCTCCTGCCCCCTCCCACATCCCTGCTCACCCCCTCCCACATCCCTGTTCCCCAATTCCTGCCCCCTCCCAGATCCCTGGTCACCCCCCTCCTACATCCCTGTTCCCCAATTCCTACCCCCTCCCACATCCCCGGTCACCCCCCTCCCACATCCCTGTTCCCCAATTCCTACCCCTCCCAGATCCCCGGTCACCCCCCTCCCGCCCCCTACCACATTCCCCTTCCCCCTCCTGGCCCCTCCCACATCCCTGCTCACCCCCCTCCCACATCCCTGTTCCCCAATTCCTGCCCCCTCCCAGATCCCTGGTCACCCCTCTCCTACATCCCTGTTCCCCAATTCCTACCCCCTCCCACATCCCCGGTCACCCCCCTCCCACATCCCTGCTCACCCCCTACCACATCCCTGTTCCCCAATTCCTACCCCCTCCCACATCCCCGGTCACCCCCCTCCCTCCCCCTCCCACATCCCTGTTCCCCAATTTCTGTCCCCTCCCAGATACCCGGTCATCCCCCTCCCGCCCCCTGCATCCCTGTTCCCCAATTCCTGCCCCCTCCCACAACCCCGGTCACCCCCCTCCTGCCCCCTACCACATTCCCCTTCCCCCTCCTGCCCCCTCCCACATCCCTGCTCACCCCCCTCCCACATCCCTGTTCCCCAATTCCTGCCCCCTCCCACATCCCCCGTCACTCCTCTCCCGCCCTCTCCCACATCACCCTTCCCCCTCCCCCTTCCTGCCCCCTCCCACATCCCTGGTCACCCCCCTCCTGCATCCCTGTTCCCCAATTCCTGCCCCCTCCCACAACCCTTCCCCCTCCCCCCGGCTCCCCACATGTCGCTGCCCCGCCCCCACCCCCTGCAAACCCTGGGCGCTGCTGCCGCTTCCCTCTGCCCGAGGCCGGGACTCGCAGCTCGCCCCGCTGGGAGCAGCCTGGGCCCCCCGCCCCGCACAGGCTGCACCGGGAGCAGCTCCCTGCGGGGGGCAGGTCTCCCCTTCTCCCCACATGGGGCACTGCCGGGGGGGCTCGGGGTCCCAGTCAGGGGGGCCGGGCCGGGGTCTCTGCCCGGGGAGAGTCTCGGTGGGGGGGGAGGCCGTGGGAATATCCCTCCCCCGCCTGCAGCCAGGGCTCGGGGGGCCCCAGCGGCAG
Organism: Emys orbicularis; assembly: GCF_028017835.1. Lineage (NCBI taxonomy): Eukaryota > Metazoa > Chordata > Testudines > Emydidae > Emys > Emys orbicularis. The sequence goes on from NW_027045190.1 coordinate 839,314, forward strand.
CAGCCGAGGCCCGGGGGGGCTGGCAAGGCAGCGCCCGCAATTCACTCCTGCTGCTGGGCTGGGCCCCGGCTCGCTCCGCCCGGCGCCTCCTGGGCCCTGGCGAGCTGGAGTCGCTGGGTCTGGCCGGGGGGTCTGGCTCTTATTCATGTCTTGTGGTGTCACCCCCGGCCCCCAGCAGGGATGTGGGGCCAAGGGGTCCATGCCCAGGGGCCCAGGGATTTCAAAGGCGCCGGGCCGAGGGGATCGATCTGTGTTTTTAAATAAAAATGAAGATACAAAATGTCACTAGATCAGTCGATGCCACAACTTACGCCTAGTGGGTGACAGACCCCCCGTCCCCCGCTGGTGCACACAGCCAGAGATGCCCCAAGGCCGACCAACAACCGTGGTCTGGTGCCACCCCACTACCCCGCCCACAGACCCATGGGGCTTCCCCCCACAAGCCCCCAGGCCCCAGTGTGGCCCACCACTCCACAATCCCCCACCGACTGTCCTCCTCGCCCCAAGCCAGGGTGCAGCCACCCCACCCAGCTGTGCCACCCGACAGCCCCTCCCCCCACAGCCCCCCACAGCCATGCTGTGTCCCCCTGGGGGCAGCCATGCTGCTGCCCCTCACTACCTCCCAGCCCAACAGCCACAGCCATGCCATTGACCCAAGCCCCCGATCCAAGTCCCCTATAGCCTCTCCCTCCCCCAGGCCCCTCCCAGACCCAGGCCCCATCCGTACAACCCAATCGCCCCCTGCCAACAACCCCCCTCTCCTCTCCCACAGCACCGATCCATCCCCTACCCTCCCACACCACACAGACCCCTCCACCTCCCAGCTGTGCCACCCCCCCACCCCGAGCCAGACCACCAACCCCGTCAGACACCCTCCCCTGCTGGTGCACCAAGGTCTCCCCAAGACCGACAACAGCTATGAATTAAAACCCCACAGTGTTTGTTGGGGCTACTGGAGCCGTGGGACCTACCTGGAGATGCTGAAATCTCACTCTTGTCTCTCTTCTCCTGCCCCCATCTCCAAGCCAGGCACTGGGCAGTTCAGTGGTGAAGTGATGAACTGATGATCATCAGTTTGTTTTATGATGGGGGGAGGGGGGAGGTTTAAACTATTTCCCTGGATCAAGTCTCCCTTGGTGTAGTAAGTGAAGGCCCTGATAACGGCTCAGGATGAGGCCTGAGGCCTGAACTAAAGTAATGCTCAAGACTTTGCTAACATAAAGCAAAGTTAAGCTGTGAGCAAGAGGCAGGCCCTGCTCACAGAAGCTGGCAAGGAAAGGGCTGATGTTGCATAAATATATATCCACTTAGCATAGTTACAGTATAAACATGGTACCAAGACACACTATACCGAAACATTCCACAGATAACATGGAACAGGCCGACCCATCCCAATGACAGGGGCAAAAGGGTAAAATGATGGATAGAGTTGTTTTGATCCAACCAACAGGTACAAGGTGCGAGGCGGCACTTTACTACGTAGGGAGGTTGTACCTTGCTACGTGGAGGGGTTGCACCTCAATACGTCAGGAGTGATATGTAACTTGTTTGTACCCGTGTATAAGAATGTATCCCTGGGGTGGTGTCTTTGTCCGGCCACGGGGGCAGTGGAAAGTCCCGCCACTGAGCCGGGTCCTTGCCAAGAGGCACTTTCTCGTAGTATGCCAGGTAGACTAAGTAATCTACGGGGAACTGCCATTGTGTCCGAGATCGCAATAAACCTAGTCGAAGTGACTTTGCATCTTACTAGACTCTGTGGTTATTGGGGGTTCTCTTCGGGTTTGCTGGGTCAGCTATCTGCGCAGAGCTGGGGCAGCACAAAGAGGGAATACACGCACGCAGCTGAGTGATATCAACACAGGAGAAAGCAGAGCACCACACCGGTAGCATCTGAAAACACTTGGCAGCTCAGTCACCATTTCAGCTAGAGCAGAGCTGGGCACTGGGCCACCCGGGGCCTTTAACACCACAGCCCTGGGGAGGGGGTGCTGAGATGGACCATCCAGTGAGGAACACAAGTCCTTCTACCCTCCACCACACCGTAGTTTGGAACTGCTGCTGACGGCTCCCCCCATCCATGGTAACTTTTATCCCCTCTGCCTCCCTCTATCTGGGGGTTTTCCCTTCTGCACCTACCTGGCAGGGCAGGCCGCCCCCCACCCCAGTCTGAACCCCTGAGCTTGTCCCAGTTTTGTCCCTCTGCCCATCCCTCCCCTCCGATTTCCCCCCTTCAGGGGGATTTTCCCTGCCTTTGATTGCAGGGAGCAGATTCTGATGGCGCGTGAGGGCAGCAACTTGCAGATGTTACTGAGCATGTGAGAAGAACATTAGAAGATAAGAACGGTCAGACTGGGTCAGACCAAAGGTCCATCTAGCCCAGTGTCCTGTCTGCTGACAGCGGCCAGTGCCAGGTGCCCCAGAGGGAATGAACAGACAGGAATCATCCAGTGACCCATCCCCTGTCCCCCATTCCCAGCTTCTGACAGACAGAGGTTAGGGACACCATCCCTGCCCATCCCAGCTAACAGCCATTGATGGACCTGGCCTCCATGAACCCATCTAGTTCCCCTTTGACCACAGGACCCTGCTCAGGATCAGTGAAGTTGCAAGTTCTAATAGGAAACAGCTTCTGATACAAGGGCAGCTCCTCTTCCTCCTCCCCTCCCATGGGGATGAGCAGCCCCCCCAACTGCCACTCTGCCCCAGCCTCCTTCAACCCATTGCCCCCTTCAGCCTCCCCCCAAATGTCCCCTTCCCCCCATCGCCCCCTTCAGCCTCCTCCAACTGCCCCCCATCGCCCCGTTCAGCCTCCCCCAACTGTTCCCTTCCCCTCACCGCACCTGGTCACCTTCAGCCCCCCGTTACCCTCTTCAGCCTCCGGCAACTTCCCCCCACTGCCCTGGCTCCACCACTCTCAGGTTCCCTTCCCCCCAACCATCTGCTTCCTTGCCATGGGTAAGAGGGGCAGAAAATGCTTTTGAAAAAACCTTTTGCAAAGTAAAAATAAAACAAACCAAACAACCCCCTCCCTTGCTGTGTGCTGGGTGGCCAGCTGTTTGCTTGTGTGTGTGTGGGGGGGGAGGGGGGCGGGTGTTGTTCTGAGCACACTCAGTTCAGGGAAGGGGTGGAGTTGGCCAAAGGGGCAGGTGGAATCTTTAGCAGAGAATTCCTTTCTCCATTCTGTTAGCTAAGCATTGCTGTTAAATGTCAGCCGACGAATGCAGCATTTGAAGCAATCTGACTCTAAATCCCCTGCCCTCTCGGTTGCTGCAGTTCTCACACCCTCTATCAGCTCCTGGGTTCACCAGCCATTGTCAACCAAGCAAGTTGGCAGACTGAAGGCAGGGCAAGAATGCTGAACCAGAACGGTCTTTGCTCTTGTCACACATGACATCACAATAAACTTATGCATACACACACACACATAGACATTCAGACAGAGGCTTGTACCATTAGCAACACTGAGAGACTTGGCCAAAATCTCTAGGAATTTTGATTTCTGGGAGGGGCTGCACAAAGGACTGATACTTTGCATGTACAGAGTATATCACATTGTACCTGGGGAGTCACAAAGTAATTTACAAACTTGAATTGAAGGAGCCTGACAGCTGCCCTGAGCAGGACCAGGTGAAGGTGGGGCTGTACTGAGGGGTCTGCGAGCTGCAGCGGGACGTGCTGGACTGGGTTTCACTCTGGTGGAGCAGGTGAGAGGGTCTGGGGGCCAGTGCATTGGAGGAGGGGCTATCACCCCAGTGGCTGAAGCCCGGAGCACTGACCCCCTCACCCCTCTTGTGGCTGAAGTCCAGAGCCCCAACATCCCTCCCTGCCCTCCTGTGGATGAGTCACAGAGCCCAGACCCCCCCCACTCCCCTCCACCTCCCCAGCGGCTGAAGCTTGGAGCCCTGATCCCCCCCCATGGCAGCCGAAGACCAGGTCTCTTCCCTTCATCTCTTTTGGTGGCTTGAGCCTGGACACAAGCCCGGAGTCCTCCCTCCCCGCCTCCGCCCTGGGTGCTATAGCCCAGATCCTGAAGTCTCTACCCAGTTGTGGGAGACCAGAGCCCCAAACCCAGAGCTTCCCCCTCCATCGATCAAGCCTGGAGCCCTGAGCCCATCCCCACCCCCGGGAGTTGTTTCGGAAGATGGTACACACCTATGTAGGGCCCTATGAAATCTCTTTTATTATTGGGGATTTTCCAATTTAGTATTTTCTAAGTTTTGTCCTTTCCATTTCTTAAAAAGTAATTCTGTCTTTATGGTTTTTGTGTTAATCACAATTGTTTGATACACTGACCACAGTTAAGTAGCTTTACTATAAATGCACACAAATGTTCAGAAATGGCTTGCAAGGGGAGAAACTGATTTTACTAAAAGAATCCTACAATTTAAACAAAACTTCCTGCAGATTCCCAGTGTACGGTAAAAGTGACATTTTGTGTGTGTGCATGGGGGAGGGAGGTTGTGGGGGCAGTGGAGGTGAGTGTGTGCGTGAGGGTGGGCGTGGGTGGAAGTTTGTGGGGGCAGTGGAGGTGAGTGTGTGGGTGGGGGTGGGTGGAAGTTTATGGGGCACAATGGAGGTGAGTGTGTGGGTGGGGTGGGGGTGGGTGGAAGTTTGTGGGGGCAGTGGAGGTGAGTGTGGGTGGGGGTGTGTGTGGGTGGAAGTTTGTGGGGGCAGTGGAGGTGAGTGTGTGTGGGGGGGTTTGTGTGGGTGGAAGTTTGTGGGGGCAGTGGATGTGAGTGTGTAGGTGGAAGTTTGTGGGGGCAGTGGAGGTGAGTGTGTGGGTGGGGGTGGGTGGAAGTTTGTGCGGGCAGTGGAGGTGAATGTGTGGGTGGGGTGGTGGTGGGTGGAAGTTTGTGGGCGCAGTGGAGGTGAGTGTGACTGTGTGTGTTGGGGCAGTCAGGAGGCCGGGGGAGCTGGAGCTGCCTGAGCAGGTCTGAGCTGAGGGGAGAGGAGCGGCCCAGGGAGTCGCGTGGGGGGCAGAGCAGCAGCAGCTGTGTGGGGGCAGAGTGGGGCTGGGGCTGGAGCCCTCTGGAGCCAGGTGCGGGGAGCAGCTGGGCAGAGTGTGTGGGTTCCTGGGCAGCGGGCCCAGTACAGGGAGACCCCACCAGTCAAGAGGCCTTGCAGGCCGCACTGGGAGGGGTATTGTAACCCCCGCGGGGGGTGGGGGGAGGGGCCCTGCCACCTAGACACTGAGGGTGTGTGGCCACCGCCAGAGCGAGTGTCCGACCCGCAGCGTCCCTGCAGCACAGCCAGGGCCTGGCCAGGGGCCTGGGACGTGTGAGGAACAGACTGTGAACTGCCACAGCTGTTTGGGGTCCCCCGTGCCACAGAGCGGGGTGACGGCTTTTCCTTTCACCTTCCCCAGTTTCTCCTTGTTTTTAATGACTTGCTGTTTAATAACTTGTGTTTGCTTTGAACTATATGCGATGATCAATGGGTCAGGGAAGCGTCCGGAGCAGAGAGAGTACCCCGGAGTGGAGACACCTGAGCCCTGTCCTAAGTACAACAACCAGATTGGGGGTCGAGCCCCAGGAATCCTGGGCCCAGCCTTGTCTGGGTTACGAGGACTCTGCCACACGAGAGTAGAAGGGGTGTCCTGGAGTCAGGCGGGCCTCTGGGTGAAGTTAGTGGGAGCGAGGACTCAGACCCTTTCGCCAGCCAATTCCACAGGGGTAGTGTATGAGCCAGGAAAGGTCCCCACGATAGCGGGACCATTCCCCCGCTTACATAGGCCTGGACACAGAATGCCTTTAGCTGTGGATTGCACTGCAGATCTGATTGGCTGTAAATCCTGGATACCTCTGGCAACATGAGACCGCATGAACTGGTCCTTTCCTATGGTCTGGCTCTGGTGAGGTAAGACTAAAAGGTCTTTTCACGGTTGGACCAGGACAGACTCTGGGGAGTGCATTATTCTCCTCAGCACTTCCATTCTGTAGTGCCCTGACAGCAAGATCCCAGGTGAATGTGTGGGTTACTCTCCCTGGCAGGGTCAGGTTTTCTGTTCAGTTTTTAATGACTGAAATGCTTTTCTCTTCTTTGTAACCTAGGCACATGGTTGGACTCCAATCGCAGAGCGGATGGCACCTGGCACAATGGGGCTGGTCACTGAGTGGGGCCTGTACACAATGCTAATAAAAGAAGGGGATTTGTTGGATTACTCTAAATCCCGAGTGGAAAGGTGGAGGTGACAGGGGCAAGCCCTGGACAGATGGGATCTGCCCAACCAGGGCAGCATGTGCAGGACGGGGAAGGGGAAAGGCCATTGGAAGTGTTTAAACAAAAGCAAAAAAATCAGGGAACCAGCCCATCCATGGTGGAGTGAGGCTGTTCCCTGGGCTAGATCTCCACAGACAGCAGTCATGGGCAGGCTGGGAGGGATGGCCTGGATTCACTTTGGATTGGCTCCAGTGTAAATGAGACGAGAATTGTCCCAGAAGGGCCCAGGTACAAGAGTGACAGACACTGTAGGTGGAGCCTGTGAATAAAAAAATTAGGTGCATTATAAAACAGTAGTAAAATAATCCCCCTGCTCCCCTTCTCCTGATGGGTGACCCCAAGTCTGACCTTGTACCTGTCCATGGGGCATCATCACTGAATGGGGGAGCTGTTAACGAGGCAACACAGGGATTGGCTGTAGCCCCCTCACTATTCAACTTTGTAATTAACCATCTGGAAGTAAATATAAAATCACTGCTGATAAAGTCTGTGGCTAACACAGCTTGGAGGAGTGGTAAATAATGCTAATGATGGGGCAGTTGTACAGAGCAGCCTGGATAGTTTGATAAAATGGGATTAGTAAAACAAATGCAGTTTAATACAGCCAAAAGCCAGGCCCTATAGCTGGGAACGGAGGCTGGTGGCCACACCTAGAGCCTAGGGAACCGTAGCCTGGAAAGCAGGGACTATGAAAAGGATTTAGGGTCACAGAGGACAAACAGCTGAACCTGAGCTTCTGTGAGCTGCTTTCAGGTTAAGCCTGCAGCTTTGGGCAAGTAATTCAGACCCTGGGTCTGTGTTGGAGCAGACGGGCGTGTCTGGCTCAACAAGACAGGGTTCTGGGGTCCTGAGCTGCCAGGGCAGGAAAGCAGGGGCAGAAGTAGTCTTGGCACATCGGTTGGCAGCTCCCAAGGGGCTTTCTGTGATCCAACCCGTCACAAGGGACAAAACACTCCAATCCCTCCTGGTGGGAGGAGCCAGGTTTGCTCTTCAAATTCTGTCCTTGGTAGATGTCCAGGTCTGGGAATGTCCCACAACAGCATTTCTAATGGGAAGCTGGCTGCAGAACAATTAAACTGCTGAGAGCTCCTATGCAGGTGGGGTGGGAATTCAGTCTCTGTGTTCTGTCAGTGCAGCTAGAGCAATAGGAAAACCTCACCAGTCACTGTAGCAACTGTCTACTCCAAAGTACTACAGGAGCATTTTAAGTGTAGACAGCCTGAGAGTGAGACCAGATCTACCTCCAGTTGGCACTAGGGATGCGCCAGCACTGAGACTACAGCAATGACAACAGTTCAATGCTTCCGGAGTTGGCACGGAGATTCAAATCTACGTGGGAAGCCCCAAGGGATTTCTAGTCCAGCACCTTAACCCCTCAGCCACAGCTACCTGATGGCCACTGGCTGCCCTACACTATGATTCTCTTAGTGAATTATCACTTCACATTGTTTGCTCAGACCAGCCTCCCCGGCCCACTCACTGCTGTGCGGGGCTGTAAGTGTGTCCATTGCTGGACAGCAGGAATTCCTGCCCATTTCCCTTCCGGCTGGAGCAGGATTGGAGTGTGTTTGTGTTAATGACATTGCTGTAGATTGTTGTTCGTTCCCCATCTTGACAATTCAGACAGTCCCTTTCCCATTCAGATCTCCAGCATTTCGTTCCAATAGCAGGGGTCCGGTTTTCTCTGGGGCACTGCAATGTTTCAGGGGGTTGGTGAGTGAACTCAGCCTTGCATTCCATCCTTGACGGGGCGGGACAAGGGTGGTCAGTTTTGTTGGGCCAGCAAGTTGGCAACCCTAGATCCAGGGGAAACAAACACCCAACGAGGCTGGCCAGGGGCAGGACATCAGCTTGGAGGGGAGGGGTGGGGGTGGCAGTGACATCACAAAGGCCTGTTGCAGGAACTCGGCCTATTGGGCAAAGGTGGTGGGGAATCATAGAATCATAGAATCATAGAATATCAGGGTTGGAAGGGACCTCAAGAGGTCATCTAGTCCAACCCCCTGCTCAAAGCAGGACCAATTCCCAACTAAATCATCCCAGCCAGGGCTTTGTCAAGCCGGGCCTTAAAAACCTCCAAGGAAGGAGACTCCACCACCTCCCTAGGTAACGCATTCCAGTGCTTCACCACCCTCCTAGTGAAATAGTGTTTCCTAATATCCAACCTGGACCTCCCCCACTGCAACTTGAGACCATTGCTCCTTGTTCTGTCATCTGCCACCACTGAGAACAGCCGAGCTCCATCCTCTTTGGAACCCCCCTTCAGGTAGTTGAAGGCTGCTATCAAATCCCCCCTCATTCTTCTCTTCTGGAGACTAAACAATCCCAGTTCCCTCAGCCTCTCCTCATAAGTCATGTGCTCCAGACCCCTAATCATTTTTGTTGCCCTCCGCTGGACTCTTTCCAATTTTTCCACATCCTTCTTGTAGTGTGGGGCCCAAAATTGGACACAGTATTCCAGATGAGGCCTCACCAATGTCGAATAAAGGGGAACGATCACGTTCCTCGATCTGCTGGCAATGCCCCTACTTATACAGCCCAAAATGCCGTTAGCCTTCTTGGCAACAAGAGCACACTGTTGACTCATATCCAGCTTCTCGTCCACTGTGACCCCTAGGTCCTTTTCTGCAGAACTGCTACCTAGCCATTCGGTCCCTAGTCTGTAGCAGTGCATGGGATTCTTCCGTCCTAAGTGCAGGACTCTGCACTTATCCTTGTTGAACCTCATCAGGTTTTTTTTGGCCCAATCCTCTAATTTGTCTAGGTCCCTCTGTATCCGATCCCTACCCTCTAGTGTATCTACCACGCCTCCTAGTTTAGTGTCATCTGCAAACTTGCTGAGAGTGCAGTCCACACCATCCTCCAGATCATTAATAAAGATATTAAACAAAACTGGCCCCAGGACCGACCCTTGGGGCACTCCGCTTGAAACCGGCTGCCAACTAGACATGGAGCCATTGATCACTACCCGTTGAGCCCGACGATCTAGCCAGCTTTCTATCCACCTTACAGTCCATTCATCCAGCCCATATTTCTTTAACTTGGCGGCAAGAATACTGTGGGAGACTGTATCAAAAGCTTTGCTAAAGTCAAGGAATAACACATCCACTGCTTTCCCCTCATCCACAGAGCCAGTTTTCTCATCATAGAAGGCAATTAGGTTAGTCAGGCACGACTTCCCTTTGGTGAATCCATGCTGACTGTTCCTGATCACTTTCCTCTCCTCTAAGTGTTTCATAATTGATTCCTTGAGGACCTGTTCCATGATTTTTCCAGGGACTGAGGTGAGGCTGACTGGCCTGTAGTTCCCCGGATCCTCCTTCTTCCCTTTTTTAAAGATGGGCACTACATTAGCCTTTTTCCAGTCATCCGGGACCTCCCCCGATCGCCATGAGTTTTCAAAAATAATGGCTAATGGCTCTGCAATCTCATCCGCCAACTCCTTTAGCACCCTCGGATGCAGCGCATCCGGCCCCATGGACTTGTGCACATCCAGTTTTTCTAAATAGTCCCGAACCACTTCTTTCTCCACATAGGGCTGGTCACCTTCTCCCCATATTGTGCTGCCCAGTGCAGCAGTCTGGGAGCTGACCTTGTTCGTGAAGACAGAGGCAAAAAAAGCATTGAGTACATTAGCTTTTTCCACATCCTCGGTCACTAGGTTGCCTCCCACATTCAGTAAGGGGCCCACACTTTCCTTGACTTTCTTCTTGTTGCTAACATACCTGAAGAAACCTTTCTTGTTACTCTTAACATCTCTTGCTAGCTGCAACTCCAAGTGTGATTTGGCCTTCCTGATTTCATTCCTGCATGCCTGAGCAATAGTTTTATACTCCTCCCTGGTCATTTGTCCAATCTTCCACTTCTTGTAAGCTTCTTTTTTGCGTTTAAGTTCAGCAAGGATTTCACTGTTTAGCCAAGCTGGTCGCCTGCCATATTTACTATTCTTTCTACACATCGGGATGGTTTGTTCCTGCAACCGCAATAAGGATTCTTTAAAATACAGCCAGCTCTCCTGGACCCCTTTGCCCTTCATGTTATTCTCCCAGGGGATCCTGCCCATCTGTTCCCTGAGGGAGTCAAAGTCTGCTTTTCTGAAGTCCAGGGTCCGTATTCTGCTGCTCTCCTTTCTTCCTTGTGTCAGGATCCTGAACTCGACCATCTCATGGTCACTGCCTCCCAGGTTCCCATCCACTTTTGCTTCCCCTACTAATTCTTCCCTGTTTGTGAGCAGCAGGTCAAGAAAAGCTCTGCCCCTAGTTGGTTCCTCCAGCACTTGCACCAGGAAATTGTCCCCTACACTTTCCAAAAACTTCCTGGATTGTCTGTGCACCGCTGTATTGCTCTCCCAGCAGATATCAGGGTGATTAAAGTCTCCCATGAGAACCAGGGCCTGCGATCTAGCAACTTCTGCTAGTTGCCAGAAGAAAGCCTCATCCACCTCATCCCCCTGGTCTGGTGGTCTATAGCAGACTCCAACCACGACATCACCCTTGTTGCTCACACTTCTCAACTTTATCCAGAGACTCTCAGGTTTTTCTGCAGTTTCATACCGGAGCTCTGAGCAGTCATACTCCTCTCTTACATACAACGCAACTCCCCCACCTTTTCTGCCCTGCCTGTCCTTCCTGAACAGTTTATATCCATCCATGACAGTACTCCAGTCATGTGAGTTATCCCACCAAGTCTCTGTTATTCCAATCGCATCATAGTTCCCTGATTGTGCCAGGACTTCCAGTTCTCCCTGCTTGTTTCCCAGGCTTCTTGCATTTGTGTATAGGCACTTAAGATAACTCATCGATCGTCCCTCTTTCTCAGCATGAGACAGGAATCCTCCCCTCTTGCGCTCTCCTGCTTGTGCTTCCTCCCAGGATCCCATTTCCCCACTTACCTCAGGGCTTTGGTCTCCTTCCCCCGGTGAACCTAGTTTAAAGCCCTCCTCACTAGGTTAGCCAGCCTGCTGGCGAAGATGCTCTTCCCTCTCTTCGTTAGGTGGAGCCCGTCTCTGCCTAGCACTCCTCCTTCTTGGAACACCATCCCATGGTCGAAGAATCCAAAGCCTTCTCTCCGACACCACCTGCGTAGCCATTCATTGACTTCCACGATTCGACGGTCTCTACCCAGGCCTTTTCCTTGCACAGGGAGGATGGACGAGAACACCACTTGCGCCTCAAACTCCTTTATCCTTCTTCCCAGAGCCACGTAGTCTGCAGTGATCCGCTCAAGGTCATTCTTGGCAGTATCATTGGTGCCCACATGGAGAAGCAGGAAGGGGTAGCGATCCGAGGGCTTGATGAGTCTCGGCAGTCTCTCCGTCACATCGTGTATCCTAGCTCCTGGCAAGCAGCAGACCTCTCGGTTTTCCCGGTCGGGGCGGCAGATAGATGACTCAGTCCCCCTGAGGAGGGAGTCCCCGACCACCACCACCCTCCTCCTCCTCTTGGGAGTGGTGGTCGTGGAACCCCCATCCCTAGGACAGTGCATCTTTTGCCTTCCAATCGGTGGAGTCTCCTTCTGCTCCCTTCCCTCAGATGGGTCATCTAGTCCACTCTCCGCATTAGTACCTGTGGAGAGAACATGGAAACGATTGCTCACCTGTATCTCCATTGCTGGTGCATGGACGCTCCTCTTTCTCCTTCTGGAAGTCACATGCTGCCAAACCTCTTCACAATCCTTCTGTCCCTGCTGTGCCTGCTCTGAATCTTCAGAACATTGTGGCCGTAGAAGCATCTCCTGACGTCTGTCCAGGAAATCTTCATTTTCCCTTATGCAACGCAGTGTTGATACTCGTTTCTCCAGCCCTCGAACCTTCTCTTCCAATATGGAGACCAGCTTGCACTTTGTACAGACAAAGTCGCTTCTGTCCTGTGGAAGAAAGACAAACATGGCACAACCTGTGCAGGTTACAACAGCTGTTCGCTCACCTTCCATATCCCTGTCCTCTTAAGAGCTTCCTCAGCTGTTGCAGGAACTACTCAGAGAAACCTGCAGATGAAAGCCTCAGTGAGCTCTCTCCAGGCGAACTCCCAGGCAAACTCCCTCTGTTAGCCTCTGCTGTTCGCCGCTCAGCTGGTTCGCTGCTGACTGCCCTTATATACCAGTCAGGCCCACTCAAGGCCCACCAACACAGCCCCCCTAATGCAGCACTTAGCGTACCTCCTCTCGGACAGCTCCCAGGCAAACTCCCTCTGTTAGCCTCTGCTGTTCGCCGCGTGGGTGAGGGGGTGACCTCACAGAGAGACCCTGACATCAGCCGTGCAGGACAGAGGTGCAGGGCCAGGCCAGTCTCTGAGACCCCCCCCCCCCGGCTTTGCTGCCGCAAATCTCCTTCGCGAGGTCTCTCCTCGAGGACTGAGAGAGAATTAGGATTCACGGATGTGAGCATGGGGAGGAACCTCTGTGGAGTTTTCTCCTTTCCTACCACTGATTGTGCCAAAAACAAACTTCCCTTTTCCAAGGTAAGAGGCCCAGAGAGGTTTGGAACCTGTTCAGTCTGATCCCCCTGGTGCAGGCAGCATTCTAAACCCAGAAAACACTGGCTTAAGGTGGCCGAATTTGATTTCCTGCCTAGGACTTTGACGCTTAGAATCCCTGGGGACATTGGGGTTTATCCTTTTTGGTTTCCCTTTTCCTCTTTCCTCCCTCCTTTCTCCTCTTCTCTTGCTTCTTTTTCCCCTTTCCCCGGCTTCCCTCCCTCTACCAAGAAGGGGTGTGTGTGTGGAGTGTGGATGGGGTGGGGGGTGCTCTCATTGCGGGAGGTCCTCACAAAGAGGTGAGGCTGGGTCTGAGAGTGATCCCCTCTGATGGTGACCTGGGCTGTCCTTTGGGACATCTGGTGAGACCTCTCAGCCTCCCGCCCCTCAGAGTCTCAGTGCTGATTGGCCAAGCAGGGGGCTATCGCCAGCGAGGAGACTCAGGTCCTTTTGGCCTCTTTTCAAATCAGGCAAATAAGTCACAACCAATCCAATGTATGGGATTAATCTTGCTGCTTCTCTCCATTAATTGTCTCTTAGCAGGTCATGATTTCCTCTAATGGTCTAGGTCTTCTAAAATACTTGCTGAATAATTCCTATGAACCACTGTTGGTCTGTAGCTCACTTGAGAGCACTTTATTCTGATCAGTCACTGTATGAAATTCAAGATGTCTCAGATAGGTTGAAAGTCAGGAGCAGTGTTTCCTCACATTTTGTATGTCCGTGTGCGGAATGAATTTTGTGATGTGCACCAATATGTGCAATTTTGTTATGTGACACATCACCTGTATATTGCTGCACATCACAAAATTCATTCTGCACATGGACGGTGTGTGGCAGGGGTGAGGCTGAAGGGTTCAGAGTGTGGGAGGGGGCTGAAGTGGGGCAGAGGGTTGGGGTGTGGGCTCTGGGGTGGGGCTGGGAATGAGGGGCTCAGGGCTAGGGCAGAGGGTTGGGGTGCAGGGGGTGAGGGCTCTGGCTGGGGGAGCGGGCTTTGGGATGGGGCTAGGAATGAGGGGCTCAGGGCTAGGGCAGAGGGTTGGGGTGCAGGGGGAGGGGGCTCCGGCTGGGGGTGTGGGCTCTGCAGTAGGGCTGGGAATGAGGGGCTCAGGGCAGGAGCAGAGGGTTGGGGTGCAGGGGGGTGAGGGCTCCGGCTGGGGATGCAGGCTCTGGGCTGGGGCTCGGAATGAGGGGTTTGGGGAGCAGGTTGCCCGAGGGAGAGAGGACTCCCCCCAGCCCTCTCTCACCACAGCAGCTCAGGGCCAGGTGAGAGAGCACCTGTCTCCTGGCCGCAGCAGCTCTGGTGGGGCTGGGCTGGGGCTGGGGGAGGGGACAGGATTTATTTTTCCTAAGTCAAAACGGGGAAGGGAAGGAGTTATGCTTCAGTTTTTACCTTATAAACTATGGTCCTGGCTAATATATAAGACACTATGGGAATAAGACACCATGTCATGTGGTGACATCACAAGAGCAGAGGGTGTGAGAACTGCAGCAACCGAGAGGGCAGGGGATTTAGAGTCAGATTGCTTCAAATGCTGCATTCGTCGGCTGACATTTAACAGCAATGCTTAGCTAACAGAATGGAGAAAGGAATTCTCTGCTAAAGATTCCACCTGCCCCTTTGGCCAACTCCACCCCTTCCCTGAACAGAGTGTGCTCAGAACAACACCCCCCCCACACACACACAAGCACACAGCTGGGCACCCAGCACAAAGCAAGGGAGGGGGTTGTTTGGTTTGTTTTATTTTTACTTTGCAAAAGGTTTTTTCAAAAGCATTTTCTGCCCCTCTTACCCATGGCAAGGGAGCAGATGGTTGGGGGGAAGGGAACCTGAGAGTGGTGGAGCCAGGGCAGTGGGGGGAAGTTGCCGGAGGCTGAAGAGGGCAACGGGGGAGTAAAGGTGACCAGGTGCGGTGAGGGGAAGGGAACAGTTGGGGGAGGCTGAACGGGGCGATGGGGGGCAGTTGGAGGAGGCTGAAGGGGGCGATGGGGGGAAGGGGACATTTGGGGGGAGGCTGAAGGGGGCAATGGGTTGAAGGAGCTGGGACAGAGTGGCAGTTGTGGGGGCTGCTCATCCCCATGGGAGGGGAGGAGGAAGAGGAGCTGCCCTTGTATCAGAAGCTGTTTCCTATTAGAACTTGCAACTTCACTGATCCTGAGCAGGGTCCTGTGGTCAAAGGGGAACTAGATGGGTTCATGGAGGCCAGGTCCATCAATGGCTGTTAGCTGGAATGGGCAGGGATGGTGGCCCTAACCTCTGTCTGTCAGAAGCTGGGAATGGGGGACAGGGGATGGGTCACTGGATGATTCCTGTCTGTTCATTCCCTCTGGGGCACCTGGCACTGGCCGCTGTCAGCAGACAGGACACTGGGCTAGATGGACCTTTGGTCTGACCCAGTCTGACCGTTCTTATCTTCTAATGTTCTTCTCACATGCTCAGTAACATCTGCAAGTTGCTGCCTCACGCGCCATCAGAATCTGCTCCCTGCAATCAAAGGCAGGGAAAATCCCCCTGAAGGGGGGAAATCGGAGGGGAGGGATGGGCAGAGGGACAAAACTGGGACAAGCTCAGGGGTTCAGACTGGGGTGGGGGGCGGCCTGCCCTGCCAGGTAGGTGCAGAAGGGAAAACCCCCAGATAGAGGGAGGCAGAGGGGATAAAAGTTACCATGGATGGGGGGAGCCGTCAGCAGCAGTTCCAAAGTACGGTGTGGTGGAGGGTAGAAGGACTTGTGTTCCTCACTGGATGGTGCAGCTCATCACCCCCTCCCCAGGGCTGTGGTGTTAAAGGCCCCGGGTGGCCCAGTGCCCAGCTCTGCTCTAGCTGAAATGGTGACTGAGCTGCCAAGTGTTTTCAGATGCTACCGGTGTGGTGCTCTGCTTTCTCCTGTGTTGATATCACTCAGCTGCGTGCGTGTATTCCCTCTTTGTGCTGCCCCAGCTCTGCGCAGATAGCTGACCCAGCAAACCCGAAGAGAACCCCCAATAACCACAGAGTCTAGTAAGATGCAAAGTCACTTCGACTAGGTTTATTGCGATCTCGGACACAATGGCAGTTCCCCGTAGATTACTTAGTCTACCTGGCATACTACGAGAAAGTGCCTCTTGGCAAGGACCCGGCTCAGTGGCGGGACTTTCCACTGCCCCCGTGGCCGGACAAAGACACCACCCCAGGGATACATTCTTATACACGGGTACAAACAAGTTACATATCACTCCTGACGTATTGAGGTGCAACCCCTCCACGTAGCAAGGTACAACCTCCCTACGTAGTAAAGTGCCGCCTCGCACCTTGTACCTGTTGGTTGGATCAAAACAACTCTATCCATCATTTTACCCTTTTGCCCCTGTCATTGGGATGGGTCGGCCTGTTCCATGTTATCTGTGGAATGTTTCGGTATAGTGTGTCTTGGTACCATGTTTATACTGTAACTATGCTAAGTGGATATATATTTATGCAACATCAGCCCTTTCCTTGCCAGCTTCTGTGAGCAGGGCCTGCCTCTTGCTCACAGATTAACTTTGCTTTATGTTAGCAAAGTCTTGAGCATTACTTTAGTTCAGGCCTCAGGCCTCATCCTGAGCCTTTATCAGGGCCTTCACTTACTACACCAAGGGAGACTTGATCCAGGGAAATAGTTTAAACCTCCCCCCTCCCCCCATCATAAAACAAACTGATGATCATCAGTTCATCACTTCACCACTGAACTGCCCAGTGCCTGGCTTGGAGATGGGGGCAGGAGGAGAGAGACAAGAGTGAGATTTCAGCATCTCCAGGTAGGTCCCACGGCTCCAGTAGCCCCAACAAACACTGTGGGGTTTTAATTCATAGCTGTTGTCGGTCTTGGGGAGACCTTGGTGCACCAGCAGGGGAGGGTGTCTGACGGGGTTGGTGGTCTGGCTCGGGGTGGGGGGGTGGCACAGCTGGGAGGTGGAGGGGTCTGTGTGGTGTGGGAGGGTAGGGGATGGATCGGTGCTGTGGGAGAGGAGAGGGGGGTTGTTGGCAGGGGGCGATTGGGTTGTACGGATGGGGCCTGGGTCTGGGAGGGGCCTGGGGGAGGGAGAGGCTATAGGGGACTTGGATCGGGGGCTTGGGTCAATGGCATGGCTGTGGCTGTTGGGCTGGGAGGTAGTGAGGGGCAGCAGCATGGCTGCCCCCAGGGGGACACAGCATGGCTGTGGGGGGCTGTGGGGGGAGGGGCTGTCGGGTGGCACAGCTGGGTGGGGTGGCTGCACCCTGGCTTGGGGCGAGGAGGACAGTCGGTGGGGGATTGTGGAGTGGTGGGCCACACTGGGGCCTGGGGGCTTGTGGGGGGAAGCCCCATGGGTCTGTGGGCGGGGTAGTGGGGTGGCACCAGACCACGGTTGTTGGTCGGCCTTGGGGCATCTCTGGCTGTGTGCACCAGCGGGGGACGGGGGGTCTGTCACCCACTAGGCGTAAGTTGTGGCATCGACTGATCTAGTGACATTTTGTATCTTCATTTTTATTTAAAAACACAGATCGATCCCCTCGGCCCGGCGCCTTTGAAATCCCTGGGCCCCTGGGCATGGACCCCTTGGCCCCACGTCCCTGCTGAGGGCCGGGGGTGACGCCACAAGACATGAATAAGAGCCAGACCCCCCGGCCAGACCCAGCGACTCCAGCTCGCCAGGGCCCAGGAGGCGCCGGGCGGAGCGAGCCGGGGCCCAGCCCAGCAGCAGGAGTGAATTGGGGGCGCTGCCTTGCCAGCCCCCCGGGCCTCGGCTGCTGCCGCTGGGGCCCCCGGAGCCCTGGCTGCAGGCGGGGGAGGGACATTCCCACTGCCTCCCCCCCCACCGAGACTCTCCCCGGGCAGAGACCCCGGCCCGGCCCCCCTGACTGGGACCCCGAGCCCCCCCGGCAGTGCCCCATGTGGGGAGAAGGGGAGACCTGCCCCCCGCAGGGAGCTGCTCCCGGTGCAGCCTGTGCGGGGCGGGGGGCCCAGGCTGCTCCCAGCGGGGCGAGCTGCGAGTCCCGGCCTCGGGCAGAGGGAAGCGGCTGCAGCGCCCAGGGTTTGCAGGGGGTGGGGGCGGGGCAGCGACATGTGGGGAGCCGGGGGGAGGGGGAAGGGTTGTGGGAGGGGGCAGGAATTGGGGAACAGGGATGCAGGAGAGGGGTGACCAGGGATGTGGGAGGGGGCAGGAAGGGGGAGGGGGAAGGGTGATGTGGGAGAGGGCGGGAGAGGAGTGACGGGGGATGTGGGAGGGGGCAGGAATTGGGGAACAGGGATGTGGGAGGGGGGTGAGCAGGGATGTGGGAGGGGGCAGGAGGGGGAAGGGGAATGTGGTAGCGGGCGGGAGGGGGGTGACCGGCTTTGTGGGAGGGGGCAGGAATTGGGGAACAGGGATGCAGGGGGCGGGAGGGGGATGACCGGGGATCTGGGAGGGGGCAGAAATTGGGGAACAGGGATGTGGGAGGGGGAGGGAGGGGGGTGACCGGGGATGTGGGAGGGGGTAGGAATTGGGGAACAGGGATGTGGTAGGGGGGTGAGCAGGGTTGTGGGAGGGGGGTGACCGGGGATGTAGGAGGGGGTAGGAATTGGGGAACAGGGATGTAGGAGAGGGGTGACCAGGGATCTGGGAGGGGGCAGGAATTGGGGAACAGGGATGTGGGAGGGGGGTGAGCAGGGATGTGGGAGGGGGCAGGAGGGGGAAGGGGAATGTGGTAGGGGGCGGGAGGGGGGTGACCGGGGATCTGGGAGGGGGCAGGAATTGGGGAACAGGGATGTGGGAGGGGGGTGACCGGGGATGTGGGAGGGGGTAGGAATTGGGGAACAGGGATGTAGGAGGGGGGTGACCAGGGATGTGGGAGGGGGTGGGAGGGGGTGACTGGGGATGTGGGAGGGGGTAGGAATTGGGGAACAGGGATGTAGGAGAGGGGTGACCAGGGATCTGGGAGGGGGCAGGAATTGGGGAACAGGGATGTGGGAGGGGGGTGAGCAGGGATGTGGGAGGGGGCAGGAGGGGGAAGGGGAATGTGGTAGGGGGCGGGAGGGGGGTGACCGGGGATCTGGGAGGGGTAGGAATTGGGGAACAGGGATGTGGGAGGGGGGTGACCGGGGATGTGGGAGGGGGTAGGAATTGGGGAACAGGGATGTAGGAGGGGGGTGACCAGGGATCTGGGAGGGGGCAGGAATTGGGGAACAGGGATGTGGGAGGGGGGTGAGCAGGGATGTGGGAGGGGGCAGGAATTGGGGAACAGGGATGTAGGAGGGGGGTGACCAGGGATCTGGGAGAGGGCAGGAATTGGGGAACAGGGATGCAGGGGGCGGGAGGGGGCCGGGGGATGTGGGGCGCTGGAGGGAGGATGGGGGAACACACAGGTATCGGGGCAGGGGGAGAATTCTGGGGCTCAGGGGAGCAGAGCTGGACTAGAGGGAAACTCTGAGTGTCCGATAAAGGGAAGAAAAGGGGGGATGTGGGGGAGGGGCTGTGGGGGGGCTGGAGGGAGACTATGGAACAAGCAGAGACTGGCTGGGGAGGGCAGAGCCAGAGGGCAGGAGGAGGGAGGGGGATGGGCACAGATACAATGGCAGCTCCCCCAGCCCATGGGGTAGGAGATTGGGAGGGGCTGCCCCGCCCAGCAGACACTGGAGCAGACCCTGCCGTACCTGGTCGGTGGGACCCCAGCCCCGGCTGCCCTGTGCCGGGCCGCTGGAGAGACCTGAGGTAAAACGGTTAACGAGTTAAATGATATAATTCTAACCGGTTAATCGTTTTAACCACTATTTACATCCCTAGGTCAAACAATCATGGGGGGGGCATCAGACTTCCCGCTAAGGGCTCAGAATTTGAAAATATCCCCCCACCCCCTATGCGCGCACACGCCCCCTGCTCCTAATTTATTCTTTGTTTGGTTAAGACAGTCTCATTATTTGGGGATCTTACTCCTGGATGATAAATGTTTGGGGCTGAATGGGAAAGGGACTGTCTGAATTGTCAAGATGGGGAACGAACAACAATCTACAGCAATGTCATTAACACAAACACACTCCAATCCTGCTCCAGCCGGAAGGGAAATGGGCAGGAATTCCTGCTGTCCAGCAATGGACACACTTACAGCCCCGCACAGCAGTGAGTGGGCCGGGGAGGCTGGTCAAAATGAACTGGACAAATTGGAGAAATGGTCTGAGGTAAACAGGATGAAGTTTAACAAAGACAAATGCAAAGTGCTCCACTTAGGAAGGAACAATCAGTTTCACACATACAGAATGGGAAGAGACTGTCTAGGAAGGAGTACGGCAGAAAGGGATCTAGGCGTTATAGTGGACCACAAGCTAAATATGAGTCAACAGTGTGATGCTGTTGCAAAAAAAGCAAACATGATTCTGGGATGCATTAACAGGTGTGTTGTGAGCAAGACATAAGAAGTCATTCTTGCGCTCTACTCTGCGCTGGTTAGGCCTCAACTGGAGTATTGTGTCCAGTTCTGGCCACCACATTTCAAGGAAGATGTGGAGAAATTGGAGAGGGTCCAGAGAAGAGCAACAAGAATGATTAAAGGTCTTGAGAACATGACCTATGAAGGAAGGCTGAAAGAATTGGGTTTGTTTAGTTTGGAAAAGAGAAGACTGAGAGGGGACATGATAGCAGTTTTCAGGTATCTAAAAGGGTGTCATAAGGAGGAGGGAGAAAACTTGTTCAGTAAACACTGGAATAAACTGCCTAGGGAGGTTGTGGAATCTCCATCTCTGGAGATATTTAAGAGTAGGCTAGATAAATATCTATCCGGGATGGTCTAGACAATATTTGGTCCTGCCATGAGGGCAGGGGACTGGACTCAATGACCTCTCGAGGTCCCTTCCAGTCCTAGAATCTATGAATCTATGAAGGAGGCAACAACCTGTCATGTGTGATCTAAGGAGCAGGAAAAGAATCTGGGAATTACCTTTTGTAAAATCTCATCTTCTTTCGAAAACCTGTGGAAATAGCTGATTCAAGAAGTTGTTGACAGATGGATAGTACACGTCTATCAGCTCCTGGGTTCACCAGCCATTGTCAACCAAGCAAGTTGGCAGACTGAAGGCAGGGCAAGAATGCTGAACCAGAACGGTCTTTGCTCTTGTCACACATGACATCACAATAAACTTATGCATACACACACACACACACACACACATAGACATTCAGACAGAGGCTGGTACCATTAGCAACACTGGGAGACTCGGCCAAAATCTCTAGGAATTTTGATTTCTCGGAGGGGCTGCACAAAGGACTGATACTTTGCATGTACAGAATATATCACATTGTACCTGGGGAGTCACAAAGTAGTTTACAAACTTGAATTCCAGGAGCGTGACAGCTGCCCTGAGCAGGACCAGGTGAAGGTGGGGCTGTACTGAGGGGTCTGCGAGCTGCAGCGGGACGTGCTGGACTGGGTTTCACTCTGGTGGAGCAGGTGAGAGGGTCTGGGGGCCAGTGCATTGGAGGAGGGGCTATCACCCCAGTGGCTGAAGCCCGGAGCACTGACCCCCTCACCCCTCTTGTGGCTGAAGTCCAGAGCCCCAACATCCCTCCCTGCCCTCCTGTGGATGAGTCGCAGAGCCCAGACCCCCCCACTCCCCTCCACCTCCCCAGCGGCTGAAGCTTGGAGCCCTGATCCCCCCCCATGGCAGCCGAAGACCAGGTCTCTTCCCTTCATCTCTCTTGGTGGCTTGAGCCTGGACACAAGCCCGGAGTCCTCCCTCCCCGCCTCCGCCCTGGGTGCTATAGCCCGGATCCTGGAGTCTCTACCCAGTTGTGGGAGACCAGAGCCCCAAACCCAGAGCTTCCCCCTCCATCGATCAAGCCTGGAGCCCTGAGCCCATCCCCACCCCTGGGAGTTGTTTAGGAAGAAGGTACACACCTATGTAGGGCCCTATGAAATCTCTTTTATTATTGGGGATTTTCCAATTTAGTATTTTCTGAGTTTTGTCCTTTCCATTTCTTAAAAAGTAATTCCGTCTTTATGGTTTTTGTGTTAATCACAATTGTTTGATACACTGACCACAGTTAAGTAGCTTTACTATAAATGCACACAAATGTTCAGAAATGGCTTGCAAGGGGAGAAACTGATTTTACTAAAAGAATCCTACAATTTAAACAAAACTTCCTGCAGATTCCCAGTGTACGGTAAAAGTGACATTTTGTGTGTGTGCATGGGGGAGGGAGGTTGTGGGGGAGTGGAGTGTGTGTGTGTGTTGGGGGAGAGTATGTATGGGTGTGTTGGGGAGTGGGGGAGCAGTGTGTGTGTGTGGGTGGAAGTTTATGGGGCACAATGGAGGTGAGTGTGTGGGTGGGGGTGGGGGTGGAATTTTGTGGGGGCAGTGGAGGTGAGTGTGTGTGGGGGGGTTTGTGTGGGTGGAAGTTTGTGGGGGCAGTGGAGGTGAGCGTGTGGGTGGGGGTAGGTGGCAGTTTGTGGGGGCAGTGGAGGTGAGTGTGAGTTGGTGGGGTGTGTGGGTGCAAGTTTGTGGGGGCAGTGGAGGTGAGTGTGTGGGTGGGGTGGGGGTAGGTGGAAGTTTGTGGGGGCAGTGGAGGTGAGTGTGAGTTGGGGGGGTGTGGGTGGAAGTTTGTGGGGGCAGTGGAGGTGAGTGTGGGTGGGTGTGGGTGTGGGTGGAAGTTTGTGGGGGGCAGTGGAGGTGAGTGTGTGGGGGGGGGGTTTGTGTGGGTGGAAGTTTGTGGGGGCAGTGGAGGTGAGCGTGTGGGTGGGGGTAGGTGGAAGTTTGTGGGGGCAGTGGAGGTGAGTGTGAGTTGGGGGGGGTGTGGGTGGAAGTTTGTGGGGGCAGTGGAGGTGAGTGTGTGGGTGGGGTGGGGGTAGGTGGAAGTTTGTGGGGGCAGTGGAGGTGAGTGTGAGTTGGGGGGGGTGTGGGTGGAAGTTTGTGGGGGCAGTGGAGGTGAGTGTGGGTGGGTGTGGGTGTGGGTGGAAGTTTGTGGGGGGCAGTGGAGGTGAGAGTGTGGGTGGGGTGGCCGTGGGTGGAAGTTTGTGGGGGCAGTGGAGGTGAGTGTGTGTGGGGGGGTTTGTGTGGGTGGAAGTTTGTGGGGGCAGTGGAGGTGAGTGTGTGGGTGGGGGTAGGTGGAAGTTTGTGGGGGCAGTGGAGGTGAGTGTGTGGGTGGGGGTGGGTGGAAGTTTGTGCGGGCAGTGGAGGTGAATGTGTGGGTGGGGTGGTGGTGGGTGGAAGTTTGTGGGCGCAGTGGAGGTGAGTGTGACTGTGTGTGTTGGGGCAGTCAGGAGGCCGGGGGAGCTGGAGCTGCCTGAGCAGGGCTGAGCTGAGGGGAGAGGAGCGGCCCAGGGAGTCGCGTGGGGGGCAGAGCAGTAGCAGCTGTGTGGGGGCAGAGTGGGGCTGGGGCTGGAGCCCTCTGGAGCCAGGTGCGGGGAGCAGCTGGGCAGAGTGTGGGGGTTCCTGGGCAGCGGGCCCAGTACAGGGAGACCCCACCAGTCAAGAGGCCTTGCAGGCCGCACTGGGAGGGGTATTGTAACCCCCGCGGGGGGGGAGGGGCCCTGCCACCTAGACACTGAGGGCGTGTGGCCACCGCCAGAGCGAGTGTCCGACCCGCAGCGTCCCTGCAGCACAGCCAGCGCCTGGCCAGGGGCCTGGGACGGGTGAGGAACAGACTGTGAACTGCCACAGCTGTTTGGGGTCCCCCGTGCCACAGAGCGGGGTGACGGCTTTTCCTTTCACCTTCCCCAGTTTCTCCTTGTTTTTAATGACTTGCTGTTTAATAACTTGTGTTTGCTTTGAACTATATGCGATGATCAATGGGTCAGGGAAGCGTCCGGAGCAGAGAGAGTACCCCGGAGTGGAGACACCCGAGCCCTGTCCTAAGTACAACAACCAGATTGGGGGTCGAGCCCCAGGAATCCTGGGCCCAGCCTTGTCTGGGTTACGAGGACTCTGCCACACGAGAGTAGAAGGGGTGTCCTGGAGTCAGGCGGGAGTGGGAGCGAGGACTCAGATCCTTTCGCCAGCCAATTCCACAGGGGTAGTGTATGAGCCAGGAAAGGTCCCCACGATAGCGGGACCATTCCCCCGCTTACATAGGCCTGGACACAGAATGCCTTTAGCTGTGGATTGCACTGCAGATCTGATTGGCTGTAAATCCTGGATACCTCTGGCAACATGAGACCGCATGAACTGGTCCTTTCCTATGGTCTGGCTCTGGTGAGGTAAGACTAAAAGGTCTTTTCACGGTTGGACCAGGACAGACTCTGGGGAGTGCATTATTCTCCTCAGCACTTCCATTCTGTAGTGCCCTGACAGCAAGATCCCAGGTGAATGTGTGGGTTACTCTCCCTGGCAGGGTCAGGTTTTCTGTTCAGTTTTTAATGACTGAAATGCTTTTCTCTTCTTTGTAACCTAGGCACATGGTTGGACTCCAATCGCAGAGCGGAAGCAGAAAATAGTCACCATTCCCCGGAGATGACCAGCTAAAGAGGGAACTTTTCAGTAAGAGCTCCCTGCTGGTTCACACATGCATGTAGACAGCGTCCATGCGGGTGTCTGTCAGTGAGGTTTCTCTGTCTGTTCTGTCAAATGTTTGCCTACTTGTTTTCTGGCTGGTGCCGGCTGAAAGGATTTCGTATCCGAGGAAGGACGTATCCTCCTGCTTAGCAAACAAAAAAAGCAGCACATTTCATGTCCAGATTATATTTAGTCGTAAATCGACATTGTGATGGTTCCCCACCCAGGAAAGTTACCCCGTCTTTAGGAAAATGACTGAAGTACGAATGCCAAACACAATTCCAAGACAAGGCTGGGTTACGAGGCTGGGGCTCGACCCCCAATCTGGTTGTTGTACTTAGGACAGGGCTCGGGTGTCTCCACTCCGGGGTACTCTCTCTGCTCCGGACGCTTCCCTGGTCCGGGGGACCCCCGGCAGCCTGGAGCAGACCCTGCCGTACCTGGTCGGTGGGACCCCAGCCCCGGCTGCCCTGTGCCGGCCCGCTGGAGAGACCTGAGGTAAAACGGTTAACGAGTTAAATGATATAATTCTAACCGGTTAATCGTTTTAACCAATATTTACATCCCTAGGTCAAACAATCATGGGGGGGCATCAGACTTCCCGCTAAGGGCTCAGAATTTGAAAATATCCCCCCACCCCCTATGCGCGCACACGCCCCCTGCTCCTAATTTACTCTTTGTTTGGTTAAGACAGTCTCATTATTTGGGGATCTTACTCCTGGATGATAAATGTTTGGGGCTGAATGGGAAAGGGACTGTCTGAATTGTCAAGATGGGGAACGAACAACAATCTACAGCAATGTCATTAACACAAACACACTCCAATCCTGCTCCAGCCGGAAGGGAAATGGGCAGGAATTCCTGCTGTCCAGCAATGGACACACTTACAGCCCCGCACAGCAGTGAGTGGGCCGGGGAGGCTGGTCAAAATGAACTGGACACATTGGAGAAATGGTCTGAGGTAAACAGGATGAAGTTTAACAAAGACAAATGCAAAGTGCTCCACTTAGGAAGGAACAATCAGTTTCACACATACAGAATGGGAAGAGACTGTCTAGGAAGGAGTAAGGCAGAAAGGGATCTAGGCGTTATAGGGGACCACAAGCTAAATATGAGTCAACAGTGTGATGCTGTTGCAAAAAAAGCAAACATGATTCTGGGATGCATTAACAGGTGTGTTGTGAGCAAGACATAAGAAGTCATTCTTGCGCTCTACTCTGCGCTGGTTAGGCCTCAACTGGAGTATTGTGTCCAGTTCTGGCCACCACATTTCAAGGAAGATGTGGAGAAATTGGAGAGGGTCCAGCATGGTCTAGACAGTATTTGGTCCTGCCATGAGGGCAGGGGACTGGACTCAATGACCTCTCGAGGTCCCTTCCTGTCCTAGAATCTATGAATCTATGAAGGAGGCAACAACCTGTCATGTGTGATCTAAGGAGCAGGAAAAGAATCTGGGAATTACCTTTTGTAAAATCTCATCTTCTTCCAAAAAGCTGTGGAAATAGCTGATTCAAGAAGTTGTTGACAGATGGATAGTACGCGTCTATCAGCTCCTGGGTTCACTAGCCGTTGTCAACCAAGCAAGTTGGCAGACTGAAGGCAGGGCAAGAATGCTGAACCAGAACGGTCTTTGCTCTTGTCACACATGACATCACAATAAACTTATGCATACACACACACACACAGTCATACAGACAGAGGCTGGTACCATTAGCAACAGGAATTTTGATTTCTGGGAGGGGCTGCACAAAGGACTGATACTTTGCATGTACAGAATATATCACATTGTACCTGGGGAGTCACAAAGTAGTTTACAAACTTGAATTCCAGGAGCCTGACAGCTGCCCTGAGCAGGACCAGGTGAAGGTGGGGCTGTACTGAGGGGTCTGCGAGCTGCAGCGGGACGAGCTGGACTGGGTTTCGCTCTGGTGGAGCAGGTGAGAGGGTCTGGGGGCCAGTGCATTGGGGGAGGGGCTGTCACCCCAGTGGCCGAAGCCCGGAGCACTGACCCCCTCACCCCTCTTGTGGCTGAAGTCCAGAGCCCCCACCTCCCTCCCTGCCCTCCTGTGGATGAATCGCAGAGCCCAGAGCCCCCACTCCCTTCCACCTCCCCAGCGGCTGAAGCTTGGAGCCCTGATCTCCCCCCCATGGCAGCCGAAGACCAGGTCTCTTCCCTTCATCTCTCTTGGTGGCTTGAGCCTGGACACAAGCCCGGAGTCCTCCCTCCCCCCCTCCGCCCTGGGTGCTCTAGCCCGGATCCTGGAGTCTCTACCCAGTTGTGGGAGACCAGAGCCCCAAACCCAGAGTTCGCCCTCCATCGATCAAGCCTGGAGCCCTGAGCCCATCCCCACCCCCGGGAGTTGTTTCGGAAGATGGTACACGCCTATGTAGGGCCCTATGAAATCTCTTTTATTATTGGGGATTTTCCAATTTAGTATTTTCTGAGTTTTGTCCTTTCCATTTCTTAAAAAGTAATTCCGTCTTTATGGTTTTTGTGTTAATCACAATTGTTTGATACACTGACCACAGTTAAGTAGCTTTACTATAAATGCACACAAATGTTCAGAAATGGCTTGCAAGGGGAGAAACTGATTTTACTAAAAGAATCCTACAATTTAAACAAAACTTCCTGCAGATTCCCAGTGTACGGTAAAAGTGACATTTTGTGTGTGTGCATGGGGGAGGGAGGTTGTGGGGGGAGTGGAGTGTGTGTGTGTGTGTGTGTGTGTTGGGGGAGAGTATGTATGGGTGTGTTGGGGAGTGGGGGAGGAGTGTGTGTGTGTGGGTGGAAGTTTATGGGGCACAATGGAGGTGAGTGTGTGGGTGGGGGGTGGGGGTGGAAGTTTGTGGGGGCAGTGGAGGTGAGTGTGGGGGGGGGGTTGTGTGGGTGGAAGTTTGTGGGGGCAGTGGAGGTGAGTGTGTGGGTGGGGGTAGGTGGAAGTTTGTGGGGGCAGTGGAGGTGAGAGTGAGTTGGGGGGGTGTGTGGGTAGAAGTTTGTGGGGGCAGTGGATGTGAGTGTGTGGGTGGGGTGGGGGTGGGTGGAAGTTTGTGGGGGCAGTGGAGGTGAGTGTGGGTGGGGATGGGTGTGGGTGGAAGTTTGTGCGGGCAGTGGAGGTGAGTGTGTGTGTGGGGGGGGGGTGGAAGTTTGTGGGGGCAGTGGAGGTGAGTGTGGGTGGGGATGGGTGTGGGTGGAAGTTTGTGGGGGGCAGTGGAGGTGAGTGTGTGGGTGGGGTGGCCGTGGGTGGAAGTTTGTGGGGGAAGTGGAGGTGAGTGTGTGTGGGGGGGTTTGTGTGGGTGGAAGTTTGTGGGGGCAGTGGAGGTGAGTGTGTGGGTGGGGGTAGGTGGAAGTTTGTGGGGGCAGTGGAGGTGAGTGTGTGGGTGGGGGTGGGTGGAAGTTTGTGCGGGCAGTGGAGGTGAATGTGTGGGTGGGGTGGTGTTGGGTGGAAGTTTGTGGGCGCAGTGGAGGTGAGTGTGACTGTGTGTGTTGGGGCAGTCAGGAGGCCGGGGGAGCTGGAGCTGCCTGAGCAGGGCTGAGCTGAGGGGAGAGGAGCGGCCCAGGGAGTCGCGTGGGGGGCAGAGCAGCAGCAGCTGTGTGGGGGCAGAGTGGGGCTGGGGCTGGAGCCCTCTGGAGCCAGGTGCGGGGAGCAGCTGGGCAGAGTGTGGGGGTTCCTGGGCAGCGGGCCCAGTACAGGGAGACCCCACCAGTCAAGAGGCCTTGCAGGCCGCACTGGGAGGGGTATTGTAACCCCCGCGGGGGGTGGGGGGAGGGGCCCTGCCACCTAGACACTGAGGGCGTGTGGCCACCGCCAGAGCGAGTGTCCGACCCGCAGCGTCCCTGCAGCACAGCCAGGGCCTGGCCAGGGGCCTGGGACGTGTGAGGAACAGACTGTGAACTGCCACAGCTGTTTGGGGTCCCCCGTGCCACAGAGCGGGGTGACGGCTTTTCCTTTCACCTTCCCCAGTTACTCCTTGTTTTTAATGACTTGCTGTTTAATAACTTGTGTTTGCTTTGAACTATATGCGATGATCAATGGGTCAGGGAAGCGTCCGGAGCAGAGAGAGTACCCCGGAGTGGAGACACCCGAGCCCTGTCCTAAGTACAACAACCAGATTGGGGGTCGAGCCCCAGGAATCCTGGGCCCAGCCTTGTCTGGGTTACGAGGACTCTGCCACACGAGAGTAGAAGGGGTGTCCTGGAGTCAGGCGGGCCTCTGGGTGAAGTTAGTGGGAGCGAGGACTCAGATCCTTTCGCCAGCCAATTCCACAGGGGTAATGTATGAGCCAGGAAAGGTCCCCACGATAGCGGGACCATTCCCCCGCTTACATAGGCCTGGACACAGAATGCCTTTAGCTGTGGATTGCACTGCAGATCTGATTGGCTGTAAACCTGGATACCTCTGGCAACATGAGACCGCATGAACTGGTCCTTTCCTATGGTCTGGCTCTGGTGAGGTAAGACTAAAAGGTCTTTTCACGGTTGGACCAGGACAGACTCTGGGGAGTGCATTATTCTCCTCAGCACTTCCATTCTGTAGTGCTCTGACAGCAAGATCCCAGGTGAATGTGTGGGTTACTCTCCCTGGCAGGGTCAGGTTTTCTGTTCAGTTTTTAATGACTGAAATGCTTTTCTCTTCTTTGTAACCTAGGCACATGGTTGGACTCCAATCGCAGAGCGGAAGCAGAAAATAGTCACCATTCCCCGGAGATGCCCAGCTAAAGAGGGAACTTTTCAGTAAGAGCTCCCTGCTGGTTCACACATGCATGTAGACAGCGTCCATGCGGGTGTCTGTCAGTGAGGTTTCTCTGTCTGTTCTGTCAAATGTTTGCCTACTTGTTTTCTGGCTGGTGCCGGCTGAAAGGATTTCGTATCCGAGGAAGGACGTATCCTCCTGCTTAGCAAACAAACAAAGCAGCACATTTCATGTCCAGATTATATTTAGTCGTAAATCGACATTCTGATGGTTCCCCACCAAGGAAAGTTACCCCGTCTTTAGGAAAATGACTGAAGTACGAATGCCAAACACAATTCCAATAGAGGATTCAAAGCAAGGTTTTCTGCATGGTGATTAAAGGCTTTAATTTAAATCAGTCCACCCTGAGGTGAACAATTAAGAGTTGTTATCTTCACTGAAGGCAGTTGAGGTCTAAGCCCTTGGTATGTCTAAATGGAAATTCGTTCCATTTACTAATCCGGTTTCAGGAGCATTGTGTGGGGTGCAAGGAGAGGCCAGTGCCATGAGGACAGATGGCTTTGGATGTAAAGGTCGCCGGCAGCACCTGTAACACCTCCCCCCCAACGTGCCCTCGCTTGTCCTGGCTCTGGAGCTGCGGCTGGAGCGGGGCTCGGGTCAAACCCTTTGGCGCTGAAGCCAAGTGTTGACATCTCGCTCTCGGGGGCCCAGACTGACCCAGCCACAATCCCTGCGCGGGGGGAGGGGGCGAGCTCTGTCTCCCGTGGCCGTGGGGAGCGTCTCGGGGAGAAGCGGATGCTTGCATTGGGATTTTACACAAAGACCTTTCAGAAGAGCCCTAGACGGTGTCTGAGCTGGCTCCGATGAGGCAGCAAGGGGCAACGCAGCCTGAGCCAGTGAAACTGCCAATCCCCCAGGGAGCAGTGGAAGCAGGTCCAAGCCGCAGCAAAGGGCGGTTCCTGCCGGGAGACGGGAAGCAGGCAGATTGCAGCTCTGTGGGACAGAGAGTGTCTGTTTGTTCTGTATGTGGACGGCACCTGGCACAATGGGGCTGGTCCCTGAGTGGGGCCTGTACACAATGCTAATAAAAGAAGGGGATTTGTTGGATTACTCTAAATCCCGAGTGGAAAGGTGGAGGTGACAGGGGCAAGCCCTGGACAGATGGGATCTGCCCAACCAGGGCAGCATGTGCAGGACGAGGAAGGGGAAAGGCCATTGGAAGTGTTTCCACAAAAGCAAAAAAATCAGGGAACCAGCCCAACCATGGAGGAGTGAGGCTGTTCCCTGGGCTAGATCTCCACAGACAGCAGTCATGGGCAGGCTGGGAGGGATGGCCTGGATTCACTTTGGATTGGCTCCAGTGTAAATGAGACGAGAATTGTCCCAGAAGGGCCCAGGTACAAGAGTGACAGACACTGTAGGTGGAGCCTGTGAATAAAAAAATTAGGTGCATTATAAAACAGTAGTAAAATAATCCCCCTGCTCCCCTTCTCCTGATGGGTGACCCCGAGTCTGACCTTGTACCTGTCCATTGGGCATCATCACTGAATGGGGGAGCTGTTAACGAGGCACCACAGGGATTGGCTGTAGCCCCCTCACTATTCAACTTTGTAATTAACCATCTGGAAGTAAATATAAAATCACTGCTGATAAAGTCTGTGGCTAACACAGCTTGGAGGAGTGGTAAATAATGCTAATGATGGGGCAGTTGTACAGAGCAGCCTGGATAGTTTGATAAAATGGGATTAGTAAAACAAATGCAGTTTAATACAGCCAAAAGCCAGGCCCTATAGCTGGGAACGGAGGCTGGTGGCCACACCTAGAGCCTAGGGAACCGTAGCCTGGACAGCAGGGACTATGAAAAGGATTTAGGGTCACAGAGGACAAACAGCTGAACCTGAGCTTCTGTGAGCTGCTTTCAGATTAAGCCTGCAGCTTTGGGCAAGTAATTCAGACCCTGGGTCTGTGTTGGAGCAGACGGGCGTGTCTGGCTCAACAAGACAGGGTTCTGGGGTCCTGAGCTGCCAGGGCAGGAAAGCAGGGGCAGAAGTAGTCTTGGCACATTGGTTGGCAGCTCCCAAGGGGCTTTCTGTGATCCAACCCGTCACAAGGGACAAAACACTCCAATCCCTCCTGGTGGGAGGAGCCAGGTTTGCTCTTCAAATTCTGTCCTTGGTAGATGTCCAGGTCTGGGAATGTCCCACAACAGCATTTCTAATGGGAAGCTGGCTGCAGAACAATTAAACTGCTGAGAGCTCCTATGCAGGTGGGGTGGGAATTCAGCCTCTGTGTTCTGTCAGTGCAGCTAGAGCAATAGGAAAACCTCACCAGTCACTGTAGCAACTGTCTACTCCAAAGTACTACAGGAGCATTTTAAGTGTAGACAGCCTGAGAGTGAGACCAGATCTACCTCCAGTTGGCACTAGGGATGCGCCAGCACTGAGACTACAGCAATGACAACAGTTCAATGCTTCCGGAGTTGGCACGGAGATTCAAATCTACGTGGGAAGGCCCCAAGGGATTTCTAGTCCAGCACCTTAACCCCTCAGCCACAGCTACCTGATGGCCACTGGCTTCCCTACACTATGATTCTCTTAGTGAATTATCACTTCACATTGTTTACTCAGACCAGCCTCCCCGGCCCACTCACTGCTGTGCGGGGCTATAAGTGTGTCCATTGCTGGACAGCAGGAATTCCTGCCCATTTCCCTTCCGGCTGGAGCAGGATTGGAGTGTGTTTGTGTTAATGACATTGCTGTAGATTGTTGTTCGTTCCCCATCTTGACAATTCAGACAGTCCCTTTCCCATTCAGATCTCCAGCATTTCGTTCCAATAGCAGGGGTCCGGTTTTCTCTGGGGCACTGACATGTTTCAGGGGGTTGGTGAATGAACTCAGCCTTGCATTCCATCCTTGATGGGGCGGGACAAGGGTGGTCAGTTTTGTTGGGCCAGCAAGTTGGCAACCCTAGATCCAGGGGAAACAAACACCCAACGAGGCTGGCCAGGGGCAGGACATCAGCTTGGAGGGGAGGGGTGGGGGTGGCAGTGACATCACAAAGGCCTGTTGCAGGAACTCGGCCTATTGGGCAAAGGTGGTGGGGAGGGGGTGACCTCACAGAGAGACCCTGACATCAGCCGTGCAGGACAGAGGTGCAGGGCCAGGCTAGTCTCTGAGACCCCCCCCGGCTTTGCTGCCGCAAATCTCCTTCGCGAGGTCTCTCCTCGAGGACTGAGAGAGAATTAGGATTCACGGATGTGAGCATGGGGAGGAACCTCTGTGGAGTTTTCTCCTTTCCTACCACTGATTGTGCCGAAAACAAACTTCCCTTTTCCAAGGTAAGAGGCCCAGAGAGGTTTGGAACCTGTTCAGTCTGATCCCCCTGGTGCAGGCAGCATTCTAAACCCAGAAAACACTGGCTTAAGGTGGCCGAATTTGATTTCCTGCCTAGGACTTTGACGCTTAGAATCCCTGGGGACATTGGGGTTTATCCTTTTTGGTTTCCCTTTTCCTCTTTCCTCCCTCCTTTCTCCTCTTCTCTTGCTTCTTTTTCCCCTTTCCCCGGCTTCCCTCCCTCTACCAAGAAGGGGTGTGTGTGTGTGGAGTGTGGATGGGGTGGGGGGTGCTCTCATTGCGGGAGGTCCTCACAAAGAGGTGAGGCTGGGTCTGAGAGTGATCCCCTCTGATGGTGACCTGGGCCGTCCTTTGGGACATCTGGTGAGACCTCTCAGCCTCCCGCCCCTCAGAGTCTCAGTGCTGATTGGCCAAGCAGGGGGCTATCGCCAGCGAGGAGACTCAGGTCCTTTTGGCCTCTTTTCAAATCAGGCAAATAAGTCACAACCAATCCAATGTATGGGATTAATCTTGCTGCTTCTCTCCATTAATTGTCTCTTAGCAGGTCATGATTTCCTCTAATGGTCTAGGTCTTCTAAAATACTTGCTGAATAATTCCTATGAACCACTGTTGGTCTGTAGCTCACTTGAGAGCACTTTATTCTGATCAGTCACTGTATGAAATTCAAGATGTCTCAGATAGGTTGAAAGTCAGGAGCAGTGTTTCCTCACATTTTGTATGTCCGTGTGCGGAATGAATTTTGTGATGTGCACCAATATGTGCAATTTTGTTATGTGACACATCACCTGTATATTGCTGCACATCACAAAATTCATTCTGCACATGGACGGTGTGTGGCAGGGGTGAGGCTGAAGGGTTCAGAGTGTGGGAGGGGGCTGAAGTGGGGTAGAGGGTTGGGGTGTGGGCTCTGGGGTGGGGCTGGGAATGAGGGGCTCAGGGCTAGGGCAGAGGGTTGGGGTGCAGGGGGTGAGGGCTCTGGCTGGGGGAGCGGGCTTTGGGATGGGGCTAGGAATGAGGGGCTCAGGGCTAGCTGATTCAAGAAGTTGTTGACAGATGGATAGTACGCGTCTATCAGCTCCTGGGTTCACTAGCCGTTGTCAACCAAGCAAGTTGGCAGACTGAAGGCAGGGCAAGGATGCTGAACCAGAACGGTCTTTGCTCTTGTCACACATGACATCACAATAAACTTATGCATACACACACACACACAGAGGCTGGTACCATTAGCAACAGGAATTTTGATTTCTGGGAGGGGCTGCACAAAGGACTGATACTTTGCATGTACAGAATATATCACATTGTACCTGGGGAGTCACAAAGTAGTTTACAAACTTGAATTCCAGGAGCCTGACAGCTGCCCTGAGCAGGACCAGGTGAAGGTGGGGCTGTACTGAGGGGTCTGCGAGCTGCAGCGGGACGAACTGGACTGGGTTTCGCTCTGGTGGAGCAGGTGAGAGGGTCTGGGGGCCAGTGCATTGGGGGAGGGGCTGTCACCCCAGTGGCCGAAGCCCGGAGCACTGACCCCCTCACCCCTCTTGTGGCTGAAGTCCAGAGCCCCCACCTCCCTCCCTGCCCTCCTGTGGATGAGTCTGTGATCAACTGGGACTGTTCTTACTGTGGTCTGTGAGTGCTGACAGGGGAGTGTGGCTGGGATGGTCTGCATTGGGCGATGGGAGAATGACTGAAGGGAAATACCTGAGCCTGTAACATGAGAACCCAGGAGGGGGCTGGGGCGAGGTGACACCTTTGCCCGGGAAACTGAACAAAGGCTGTGGGAGGGGTCGCTGAAGGGGGTCTGGGAAGCTGGCTGGTGAGGTGGCTGGAGGCAGGGAGGGCTCTGACCTCTGGAGGGGGCCTGGGGTGCCCGAGGACCCCAAGATGGACCTAACTGAGGGGTATCCTGTTGTCTGTGCCTGCAAGACCTGTCTCGGACTGTATTCCCGTCGTCTAAATAAACCTTCTGCTTTACTGGCTGGCTGAGAGTCATGGTGAATCGCAGGAAGCCGGGGGTGCAGGGCCCTGAGTCCCCCCTTACTCCGTGACAGAGTCGCAGAGCCCCCACTCCCCTCCACCTCCCCAGCGGCTGAAGCTTGGAGCCCTGATCTCCCCCCCATGGCAGCCGAAGACCAGGTCTCTTCCCTTCATCTCTCTTGGTGGCTTGAGCCTGGACACAAGCCCGGAGTCCTCCCCCCCTTCCGCCCTGGGTGCTATAGCCCGGATCCTGGAGTCTCTACCCAGTTGTGGGAGACCAGAGCCCCAAACCCAGCGCTCCCCCTCCATAGATCAAGCCTGGAGCCCTGAGGCCCATCCCCACCCCCGGGAGTTGTTTCAGAAGATGGTACACGCCTATGTAGGGCCCTATGAAATCTCTTTTATTATTGGGGATTTTCCAATTTAGTATTTTCTGAGTTTTGTCCTTTCCATTTCTTAAAAAGTAATTCCGTCTTTATGGTTTTTGTGTTAATCACAATTGTTTGATACACTGACCACAGTTAAGTAGCTTTACTATAAATGCACACATATGTTCAGAAATGGCTTGCAAGGGGAGCAACTGACTTTACTAAAAGAATCCTACAATTTAAACAAAACTTCCTGCAGATGCCCAGAGTACGGTAAAAGTGACATTTTAAACTCACCTTTTAAAGTAGCCGTAAGTAACACGAGCAACTGACATTGCTGAACAGTGACACTACAGTCCACAGCAGTGTGTGTGTGCATGGGGGAGGGAGGTTGTGGGGGGAGTGGAGTGTGTGTGTGTGTGTTGGGGGAGAGTATGTATGGGTGTGATGGGGAGTGGGGGAGGAGTGTGAGTGTGTTGGTGGAAGTTTATGGGGCGCAGTGGAAGTGAGTGTGTGGGTGGGGTGGGGTGGGGGTGGGTGAAAGTTTGTGGGGGCAGTGGAGGTGAGTGTGTGGGTGGGGTGGGGTGGGGGTGGGTGAAAGTTTGTGGGGGCAGTGGATGTGAGGGTAGGGGGGTGGAAGTTTGTGGGGGCAGTGGAGGTGAGTGTGGGGGGGTGGAAGTTTGTGGGGGCAGTGGAGGTGAGTGTGACTGTGTGTCTTGGGGCAGTCAGGAGGCCGGGGGTCCCGTCCTCCGTGTGAGCTGGAGCTGCCTGAGCAGGGCTGAGCTGAGGGGAGAGAAGCAGCCCAGGGAGCTCTGTCTCCCGTGGCCGTGGGGAGCGTCTCGGGGAGAAGCGGATGCTCCGCCCCCCGTGAGCGCACCGGCCCCGAGTGCAGCGGGGGGACCGGGACCGAGCACAGCGACGCCCCGGGGCCGGGCGGGGATGTCCTAGGGCTGAAAGTGCCACTTAGACCTCACCGGGCACCGCGGCTGAGCGCCCCGGGGCTCCCGAGCCGGGCGGTGCGGTTCGGTTCGGTGCGGTGCGCCCCGGGGTGCGCGGGCCCGAACCAACCTCCGCGGGGGACGGGCACCCCGCTCTGCCCCGGCCCCGCCCCCAGCCCCGCCCCGCTGTGCCCCGGCCCCGCCCCCAGCCCCGCCCCCAGCCCCGCCCCGCTCTCCAGCGACCCGCCCCCAGCCCCGACCCAAGCTCTGGCCCGGCCCCGCCCCTACTCCAGCGCCGCCCCCAGCCCCGCTCCGCTGTGCCCCGGCCCCGCCCCCTGCCCCGGCCCGTGCCGCGTCCCTGCTCCAGCCCCAGCCCCGCCCCGCTGTGCCCCGGCCCCGCCCGCAGCCCCGCCCCGCTGTGCCCCAGCCCCGCCCCTGTCCCGCCTAGCTCTGCCCCTCCCCCGCCTCCAGTCCATTCCCTGCTCCGACCCCGCCCCCAGCCCCGCCTCGCTCGGCCCCCGCCCTTGCCCCGCCCCCAGCCCCGACCCGCTCTGCCCCGGCCCCGCCTCCCCCAGGGCTTGGCCTCTGCCCTGATCGCTCTGCCCCACCCCCCAGCCGCCACATGCCCCGCCCACTGCCACCTCCTTTCGCCTCCCTAGCGCCGCCGCCCCTGAAACCCCTCTACCCAGGCCGAGGCCAGAAGCGGAAGTGAGTGCGGAGCTCAGGACGCCATTAGGAGAAGGTCAGAGGCGCCAGAGGGTGGCGTGGGGCGAGGAGGGGCTGTTGCGCGCTGCTTCTGCCAGCCCCGGTGCATTGTGGGATTCCTCCTCCCTCCCAGCGAGTGTCTCCTGTTCCACCCACCCCGACCCTCACCTCCACTGCGCCCACAAACTTCCACCCACACCCCCACACACACTCACCTCCACTGCCCCCACAAACTTACACCCACACCCCCCCCACACACACACACACCTCCACTGCGCCCACAAACTTCCACCCACACACCCCCCACCTACACACTCACCTCCACTGCCCCCACAAACTTCCACCCACACCCCCCTCACACACACACACTCACCTCCACTGCCCCCACAAACTTCCACCCACCCCCACCCCACCCACACATTCACCTCCACTGCGCCCACAAACTTACACCCAAACACACCCCCCACCCACACACTCACCTCCACTGCCCCCACAAACTTCCACCTACCCCCAACCACACACTCACCTCCACTGCCCCCACAAACTTCCACCCACACAAACCCCCCCACACACACTCACCTCCACTGCCCCCACAAACTTCCACCCACGGCCACCCCACCCACACACTCACCTCCACTGCCCCCCACAAACTTCCACCCACACCCACACCCACCCACACTCACCTCCACTGCCCCCACAAACTTCCACCCACACCCCCCCCAACTCACACTCACCTCCACTGCCCCCACAAACTTCCACCTACCCCCACCCCACCCACACACTCACCTCCACTGCCCCCACAAACTTCCACCCACGGCCACCCCACCCACACACTCACCTCCACTGCCCCCACAAACTTCCACCTACCCCCACCCACACACTCACCTCCACTGCCCCCACAAACTTCCACCCACACAAACCCCCCCACACACACTCACCTCCACTGCCCCCACAAACTTCCACCCACGGCCACCCCACCCACACACTCACCTCCACTGCCCCCCACAAACTTCCACCCACACCCACACCCACCCACACTCACCTCCACTGCCCCCACAAACTTCCACCCACACCCCCCCCAACTCACACTCACCTCCACTGCCCCCACAAACTTCCACCTACCCCCACCCCACCCACACACTCACCTCCACTGCCCCCACAAACTTCCACCCACGGCCACCCCACCCACACACTCACCTCCACTGCCCCCCACAAACTTCCACCCACACCCACCCCAACCCACACTCACCTCCACTGCCCCCACAAACTTCCCCCCACCCCCCCCCCACACACACACACTCACCTCCACTGCCCGCACAAACTTCCACCCACCCCCACCCACACACTCACCTCCACTGCCCCCACAAACTTCCACCCACCCCCACCCCACCCAAACACTCACCTCCACTGCCCCCACAAACTTCCACCCACACCCCCCCAACTCACACTCACCTCCACTGCCCCCATAAACTTCCACCTACCCCCACCCACACACTCACCTCCACTGCCCCCACAAACTTCCACCCCCACCCCCCACCCACACACTCACCTCCATTGTGCCCCATAAACTTCCACCCACACACACACACTCTTCCCCCACCCTCCAACACACCCATACATACTCTCCCCCAACACACACACTCCACTCCCCCCACAACCTCCCTCCCCCATGCACACACACAAAATGTCACTTTTACCGTACACTGGGAATCTGCAGGAAGTTTTGTTTAAATTGTAGGATTCTTTTAGTAAAATCAGTTTCTCCCCTTGCAAGCCATTTCTGAACATTTGTGTGCATTTATAGTAAAGCTACTTAACTGTGGTCAGTGTATCAAACAATTGGGATTAACACAAAAACCATAAAGACGGAATTACTTTTTAAGAAATGGAAAGGACAAAACTCAGAAAATACTAAATTGGAAAATCCCCAATAATAAAAGAGATTTCATAGGGCCCTACATAGGTGTGTACCTTCTTCCTAAACAACTCCCAGGGGTGGGGATGGGCTCAGGGCTCCAGGCTTGATCGATGGAGGGGGAAGCTCTGGGTTTGGGGCTCTGGTCTCCCACAACTGGGTAGAGACTCCAGGATCTGGGCTATAGCACCCAGGGCGGAGGCGGGGAGGGAGGACTCCGGGCTTCTGTCCAGGCTCAAGCCACCAAGAGAGATGAAGGGAAGAGACCTGGTCTTCGGCTGCCATGGGGGGGGATCAGGGCTCCAAGCTTCAGCTGCTGGGGAGGTGGAGGGGAGTGGGGGGGTCTGGGCTCTGCGACTCATCCACAGGAGGGCAGGGAGGGATGTTGGGGCTCTGGACTTCAGCCACAAGAGGGGTGAGGGGGTCAGTGCTCCGGGCTTCAGCCACTGGGGTGACAGCCCCTCCTCCAATGCACTGGCCCCCAGACCCTCTCACCTGCTCCACCAGAGTGAAACCCAGTCCAGCACGTCCCGCTGCAGCTCGCAGACCCCTCAGTACAGCCCCACCTTCACCTGGTCCTGCTCAGGGCAGCTGTCACGCTCCTGGAATTCAAGTTTGTAAACTACTTTGTGACTCCCCAGGTACAATGTGATATATTCTGTACATGCAAAGTATCAGTCCTTTGTGCAGCCCCTCCGAGAAATCAAAATTCCTAGAGATTTTGGCCGCGTCTCCCAGTGTTGCTAATGGTACCAGCCTCTGTCTGAATGTCTATGTGTGTGTGTGTGTGTGTGTGTATGCATAAGTTTATTGTGATGTCATGTGTGACAAGAGCAAAGACCGTTCTGGTTCAGCATTCTTGCCCTGCCTTCAGTCTGCCAACTTGCTTGGTTGACAATGGCTGGTGAACCCAGGAGCTGATAGACGTGTACTATCCATCTGTCAACAACTTCTTGAATCAGCTATTTCCACAGGTTTTCGAAAGAAGATGAGATTTTACA
This sequence comes from Emys orbicularis, assembly GCF_028017835.1. NCBI lineage: Eukaryota > Metazoa > Chordata > Testudines > Emydidae > Emys > Emys orbicularis. Next base: position 878,403 of record NW_027045190.1, read on the forward strand.
AAAGGTAATTCCCAGATTCTTTTCCTGCTCCTTAGATCACACATGACAGGTTGTTGCCTCCTTCATAGATTCATAGATTCTAGGACTGGAAGGGACCTCGAGAGGTCATTGAGTCCAGTCCCCTGCCCTCATGGCAGGACCAAATACTGTCTAGACCATCCCGGATAGATATTTATCTAGCCTACTCTTAAATATCTCCAGAGATGGAGATTCCACAACCTCCCTAGGCAGTTTATTCCAGTGTTTACTGAACAAGTTTTCTCCCTCCTCCTTATGACACCCTTTTAGATACCTGAAAACTGCTATCATGTCCCCTCTCAGTCTTCTCTTTTCCAAACTAAACAAACCCAATTCTTTCAGCCTTCCTTCATAGGTCATGTTCTCAAGACCTTTAATCATTCTTGTTGCTCTTCTCTGGACCCTCTCCAATTTCTCCACATCTTCCTTGAAATGTGGTGGCCAGAACTGGACACAATACTCCAGTTGAGGCCTAACCAGCGCAGAGTAGAGCGCAAGAATGACTTCTTATGTCTTGCTCACAACACACCTGTTAATGCATCCCAGAATCATGTTTGCTTTTTTTGCAACAGCATCACACTGTTGACTCATATTTAGCTTGTGGTCCCCTATAACGCCTAGATCCCTTTCTGCCGTACTCCTTCCTAGACAGTCTCTTCCCATTCTGTATGTGTGAAACTGATTGTTCCTTCCTAAGTGGAGCACTTTGCATTTGTCTTTGTTAAACTTCATCCTGTTTACCTCAGACCATTTCTCCAATTTGTCCAGTTCATTTTGACCAGCCTCCCCGGCCCACTCACTGCTGTGCGGGGCTGTAAGTGTGTCCATTGCTGGACAGCAGGAATTCCTGCCCATTTCCCTTCCGGCTGGAGCAGGATTGGAGTGTGTTTGTGTTAATGACATTGCTGTAGATTGTTGTTCGTTCCCCATCTTGACAATTCAGACAGTCCCTTTCCCATTCAGCCCCAAACATTTATCATCCAGGAGTAAGATCCCCAAATAATGAGACTGTCTTAACCAAACAAAGAGTAAATTAGGAGCAGGGGGCGTGTGCGCGCATAGGGGGTGGGGGGATATTTTCAAATTCTGAGCCCTTAGCGGGAAGTCTGATGCCCCCCCCATGATTGTTTGACCTAGGGATGTAAATAGTGGTTAAAACGATTAACCGGTTAGAATTATATCATTTAACTCGTTAACCGTTTTACCTCAGGTCTCTCCAGCGGGCCGGCACAGGGCAGCCGGGGCTGGGGTCCCACCGACCAGGTACGGCAGGGTCTGCTCCAGGCTGCCTTGGCTGCCGCAGACAGGGCTGGAGCCACTCCAGCGTGGCTCTGTCCGGGATCCTGCCTCCCCACCGGCGTGGGGCTGCCCCCCCCGCAGCACACTGCAGCCGGGACTCCTCTGGCCCAGGGGGGCTGGCCGGTCAGCGGGGTTAACTGGCAAGGTCCGGTTAACCGGTAAGCAAACCAGTAAACCCAGTACTTCCTGGTTCACCTTTGATATCCCTGGTTTGACCATGTCTAGGAAAAAAGCTTCCCAGTGGCTGCTGGGCGGGGCAGCCCCTCCCAATCTCCTACCCCATGGGCTGGGGGAGCTGCCATTGTATCTGTGCCCATCCCCCTCCCTCCTCCTGCCCTCTGGCTCTGCCCTCCCCAGCCAGTCTCTGCTTGTTCCATAGTCTCCCTCCAGCCCCCCCACAGCCCCTCCCCCCACATCCCCCCTTTTCTTCCCTTTATCGGACACTCAGAGCTTCCCTCTAGTCCAGCTCTGCTCCCCTGAGCCCCAGAATTCTCCCCCTGCCCCGATACCTGTGTGTTCCCCCAGCCTCCCTCCAGCGCCCCACATCCCCCGGCCCCCTCCCGCCCCCTGCATCCCTGTTCCCCAATTCCTGCCCTCTCCCAGATCCCTGGTCACCCCCCTCCTACATCCCTGTTCCCCAATTCCTACCCCCTCCCACATCCCTGCTCACCCCCCTCCCACATCCCTGTTCCCCAATTCCTGCCCCCTCCCAGATCCCTGGTCACCCCCCTCCTACATCCCTGTTCCCCAATTCCTACCCCCTCCCACATCCCCGGTCACCCCCCTCCCACATCCCTGTTCCCCAATTCCTGCCCCCTCCCAGATCCCTGGTCACCCCCTCCTACATCCCTGTTCCACAATTCCTACCCCCTCCCACATCCCCGGTCACCCCCCTCCCACATCCCTGCTCACCCCCTACCACATCCCTGTTCCCCAATTCCTACCCCCTCCCACATCCCCGGTCACCCCCCTCCCTCCCCCTCCCACATCCCTGTTCCCCAATTTCTGTCCCCTCCCAGATCCCCGGTCATCCCCCTCCCGCCCCCTGCATCCCTGTTCCCCAATTCCTGCCCCCTCCCACAACCCCGGTCACCCCCCTCCCGCCCCCTACCACATTCCCCTTCCCCCTCCTGCCCCCTCCCACATCCCTGCTCACCCCCCTCCCACATCCCTGTTCCCCAATTCCTGCCCCCTCCCACATCCCCCATCACTCCTCTCCCGCCCTCTCCCATATCACCCTTCCCCCTCCCCCTTCCTGCCCCCTCCCACATCCCTGGTCACCCCCCTCCTGCATCCCTGTTCCCCAATTCCTGCCCCCTCCCACAACCCTTCCCCCTCCCCCCGGCTCCCCACATGTCGCTGCCCCGCCCCCACCCCCTGCAAACCCTGGGCGCTGCTGCCGCTTCCCTCTGCCCGAGGCCGGGACTCGCAGCTCGACCCGCTGGGAGCAGCCTGGGCCCCCCGCCCCGCACAGGCTGCACCGGGAGCAGCTCCCTGCGGGGGGCAGGTCTCCCCTTCTCCCCACATGGGGCATTGCCGGGGGGGCTCGGGGTCCCAGTCAGGGGGGCCGGGCCGGGGTCTCTGCCCGGGGAGAGTCTCGGTGCGGGGAGAGGCCGTGGGAATATCCCTCCCCCGCCTGCAGCCAGGGCTCGGGGGGCCCCAGCGGCAGCAGCCGAGGCCCGGGGGGCTGGCAAGGCAGCGCCCGCAATTCAGTCCTGCTGCTGGGCTGGGCCCCGGCTCGCTCCGCCCGGCGCCTCCTGGGCCCTGGCGAGCTGGAGTCGCTGGGTCTGGCCGGGGGGTCTGGCTCTTATTCATGTCTTGTGGTGTCACCCCCGGCCCTCAGCAGGGACGTGGGGCCAAGGGGTCCATGCCCAGGGGCCCAGGGATTTCAAAGGCGCCGGGCCGAGGGGATCGATCTGTGTTTTTAAATAAAAATGAAGATACAAAATGTCACTAGATCAGTCGATGCCACAACTTACGCCTAGTGGGTGACAGACCCCCCGTCCCCCGCTGGTGCACACAGCCAGAGATGCCCCAAGGCCGACCAACAACCGTGGTCTGGTGCGACCCCACTACCCCGCCCACAGACCCATGGGGCTTCCCCCCACAAGCCCCCAGGCCCCAGTGTGGCCCACCACTCCACAATCCCCCACCGACTGTCCTCCTCGCCCCAAGTCAGGGTGCAGCCACCCCACCCAGCTGTGCCACCCGACAGCCCCTCCCCCCACAACCCCCCACAGCCATGCTGTGTCCCCCTGGGGGCAGCCATGCTGCTGCCCCTCACTACCTCCCAGCCCAACAGCCACAGCCATGCCATTGACCCAAGCCCCCGATCCAAGTCCCCTATAGCCTCTCCCTCCCCCAGGCCCCTCCCAGACCCAGGCCCCATCCGTACAACCCAATCTCCCCCTGCCAACAACCCCCCTCTCCTCTCCCACAGCACCGATCCATCCCCTACCCTCCCACACCACACAGACCCCTCCACCTCCCAGCTGTGCCACCCCCCCACCCCGAGCCAGACCACCAACCCCGTCAGACACCCTCCCCTGCTGGTGCACCAAGGTCTCCCCAAGACCGACAACAGCTATGAATTAAAACCCCACAGTGTTTGTTGGGGCTACTGGAGCCGTGGGACCTACCTGGAGATGCTGAAATCTCACTCTTGTCTCTCTCCTCCTGCCCCCATCTCCAAGCCAGGCACTGGGCAGTTCAGTGGTGAAGTGATGAACTGATGATCATCAGTTTGTTTTATGATGGGGGGAGGGGGGAGGTTTAAACTATTTCCCTGGATCAAGTCTCCCTTGGTGTAGTAAGTGAAGGCCCTGATAAAGGCTCAGGATGAGGCCTGAGGCCTGAACTAAAGTAATGCTCAAGACTTTGCTAACATAAAGCAAAGTTAATCTGTGAGCAAGAGGCAGGCCCTGCTCACAGAAGCTGGCAAGGAAAGGGCTGATGTTGCATAAATATATATCCACTTAGCATAGTTACAGTATAAACATGGTACCAAGACACACTATACCGAAACATTCCACAGATAACATGGAACAGGCCGACCCATCCCAATGACAGGGGCAAAAGGGTAAAATGATGGATAGAGTTGTTTTGATCCAACCAACAGGTACAAGGTGCGAGGCGGCACTTTACTACGTAGGGAGGTTGTACCTTGCTACGTGGAGGGGTTGCACCTCAATACGTCAGGAGTGATATGTAACTTGTTTGTACCCGTGTATAAGAATGTATCCCTGGGGTGGTGTCTTTGTCCGGCCACGGGGGCAGTGGAAAGTCCCGCCACTGAGCCGGGTCCTTGCCAAGAGGCACTTTCTCGTAGTATGCCAGGTAGACTAAGTAATCTACGGGGAACTGCCATTGTGTCCGAGATCGCAATAAACCTAGTCGAAGTGACTTTGCATCTTACTAGACTCTGTGGTTATTGGGGGTTATCTTCGGGTTTGCTGGGTCAGCTATCTGCGCAGAGCTGGGGCAGCACAAAGAGGGAATACACGCACGCAGCTGAGTGATATCAACACAGGAGAAAGCAGAGCACCACACCGGTAGCATCTGAAAACACTTGGCAGCTCAGTCACCATTTCAGCTAGAGCAGAGCTGGGCACTGGGCCACCCGGGGCCTTTAACACCACAGCCCTGGGGAGGGGGTGATGAGCTGCACCATCCAGTGAGGAACACAAGTCCTTCTACCCTCCACCACACCGTACTTTGGAACTGCTGCTGACGGCTCCCCCCATCCATGGTAACTTTTATCCCCTCTGCCTCCCTCTATCTGGGGGTTTTCCCTTCTGCACCTACCTGGCAGGGCAGGCCACCCCCCACCCCAGTCTGAACCCCTGAGCTTGTCCCAGTTTTGTCCCTCTGCCCATCCCTCCCCTCCGATTTCCCCCCTTCAGGGGGATTTTCCCTGCCTTTGATTGCAGGGAGCAGATTCTGATGGCGCGTGAGGGCAGCAACTTGCAGATGTTACTGAGCATGTGAGAAGAACATTAGAAGATAAGAACGGTCAGACTGGGTCAGACCGAAGGTCCATCTAGCCCAGTGTCCTGTCTGCTGACAGCGGCCAGTGCCAGGTGCCCCAGAGGGAATGAACAGACAGGAATCATCCAGTGACCCATCCTCTGTCCCCCATTCCCAGCTTCTGACAGACAGAGGTTAGGGACACCATCCCTGCCCATCCCTGCTAACAGCCATTGATGGACCTGGCCTCCATGAACCCATCTAGTTCCCCTTTGACCACAGGACCCTGCTCAGGATCAGTGAAGTTGCAAGTTCTAATAGGAAACAGCTTCTGATACAAGGGCAGCTCCTCTTCCTCCTCCCCTCCCATGGGGATGAGCAGCCCCCCCAACTGCCACTCTGCCCCAGCCTCCTTCAACCCATTGCCCCCTTCAGCCTCCCCCCAAATGTCCCCTTCCCCCCATCGCCCCCTTCAGCCTCCTCCAACTGCCCCCCATCGCCCCGTTCAGCCTCCCCCAACTGTTCCCTTCCCCTCACCGCACCTGGTCACCTTCAGCCCCCCGTTACCCTCTTCAGCCTCCGGCAACTTCCCCCCACTGCACTGGCTCCACCACTCTCAGGTTCCCTTCCCCCCAACCATCTGCTTCCTTGCCATGGGTAAGAGGGGCAGAAAATGCTTTTGAAAAAACCTTTTGCAAAGTAAAAATAAAACAAACCAAACAACCCCCTCCCTTGCTGTGTGCTGGGTGCCCAGCTGTGTGCTTGTGTGTGGGGGGGGGGGGGGGGAGGGTGTTGTTCTGAGCACACTCAGTTCAGGGAAGGGGTGGAGTTGGCCAAAGGGGCAGGTGGAATCTTTAGCAGAGAATTCCTTTCTCCATTCTGTTAGCTAAGCATTGCTGTTAAATGTCAGCCGACGAATGCAGCATTTGAAGCAATCTGACTCTAAATCCCCTGCCCTCTCGGTTGCTGCAGTTCTCACACCCTCTATCAGCTCCTGGGTTCACCAGCCATTGTCAACCAAGCAAGTTGGCAGACTGAAGGCAGGGCAAGAATGCTGAACCAGAACGGTCTTTGCTCTTGTCACACATGACATCACAATAAACTTATGCATACACACACACACACACACACATAGACATTCAGACAGAGGCTGGTACCATTAGCAACACTGGGAGACGCGGCCAAAATCTCTAGGAATTTTGATTTCTCGGAGGGGCTGCACAAAGGACTGATACTTTGCATGTACAGAATATATCACATTGTACCTGGGGAGTCACAAAGTAATTTAGAAACTTGAATTGAAGGAGCCTGACAGCTGCCCTGAGCAGGACCAGGTGAAGGTGGGGCTGTACTGAGGGGTCTGCGAGCTGCAGCGGGATGTGCTGGACTGGGTTTCACTCTGGTGGAGCAGGTGAGAGGGTCTGGGGGCCAGTGCATTGGAGGAGGGGCTATCACCCCAGTGGCTGAAGCCCGGAGCACTGACCCCCTCACCCCTCTTGTGGCTGAAGTCCAGAGCCCCAACATCCCTCCCTGCCCTCCTGTGGATGAGTCGCAGAGCCCAGACCCCCCCACTCCCCTCCACCTCCCCAGCGGCTGAAGCTTGGAGCCCTGATCCCCCCACATGGCAGCCGAAGACCAGGTCTCTTCCCTTCATCTCTTTTGGTGGCTTGAGCCTGGACACAAGCCCGGAGTCCTCCCTCCCCGCCTCCGCCCTGGGTGCTATAGCCCAGATCCTGAAGTCTCTACCCAGTTGTGGGAGACCAGAGCCCCAAACCCAGAGCTTCCCCCTCCATCGATCAAGCCTGGAGCCCTGAGCCCATCCCCACCCCCGGGAGTTGTTTCGGAAGATGGTACACGCCTATGTAGGGCCCTATGAAATCTCTTTTATTATTGGGGATTTTCCAATTTAGTATTTTCTAAGTTTTGTCCTTTCCATTTCTTAAAAAGTAATTCCGTCTTTAGGGTTTTTGTGTTAAACACAATTGTTTGATACACTGACCACAGTTAAGTAGCTTTACTATAAATGCACACAAATGTTCAGAAATGGCTTGCAAGGGGAGAAACTGATTTTACTAAAAGAATCCTACAATTTAAACAAAACTTCCTGCAGATTCCCAGTGTACGGTAAAAGTGACATTTTGTGTGTGTGCATGGGGGAGGGAGGTTGTGGGGGCAGTGGAGGTGAGTGTGTGCGTGAGGGTGGGCGTGGGTGGAAGTTTGTGGGGGCAGTGGAGGTGAGTGTGTGGGTGGGGTGGGGGTGGGTGGAAGTTTGTGGGGGCAGTGGAGGTGAGTGTGTGGGTGGGGGTGGGTGGAAGTTTGTGCGGGCAGTGGAGGTGAATGTGTGGGTGGGGTGGGGGTGGGTGGAAGTTTGTGGGGGCAGTGGAGGTGAGTGTGGGTGGGGGTGTGTGTGGGTGGAAGTTTGTGGGGGCAGTGGAGGTGAGTGTGTGTGTGGGGGTTTGTGTGGGTGGAAGTTTGTGGGGGCAGTGGAGGTGAGTGTGTGGGTGGGGGTGGGTGGAAGTTTGTGCGGGCAGTGGAGGTGAAAGTGTGGGTGGGGTGGGGGTGGGTGGAAGTTTGTGGGGGCAGTGGAGGTGAGTGTGGGTGGGGGGGTGTGTGGGTGGAAGTTTGTGGGGGCAGTGGAGGTGAGTGTGTGGGGGGGGGTTTGTGTGGGTGGAAGTTTGTGGGGGCAGTGGAGGTGAGTGTGTGGGTGGGGGTAGGTGGAAGTTTGTGCGGGCAGTGGAGGTGAATGTGTGGGTGGGGTGGTGGTGGGTTGAAGTTTGTGGCCGCAGTGGAGGTGAGTGTGACTGTGTGTGTTGGGGCAGTCAGGAGGCCGGGGGAGCTGGAGCTGCCTGAGCAGGGCTGAGCTGAGGGGAGAGGAGCGGCCCAGGGAGTCGCGTGGGGGGCAGAGCAGCAGCAGCTGTGTGGGGGCAGAGTGGGGCTGGGGCTGGAGCCCTCTGGAGCCAGGTGCGGGGAGCAGCTGGGCAGAGTGTGGGGGTTCCTGGGCAGCGGGCCCAGTACAGGGAGACCCCACCAGTCAAGAGGCCTTGCAGGCCGCACTGGGAGGGGTATTGTAACCCCTGCGGGGGGGGGAGGGGCCCTGCCACCTAGACACTGAGGGCGTGTGGCCACCGCCAGAGCGAGTGTCCGACCCGCAGCGTCCCTGCAGCACAGCCAGGGCCTGGCCAGGGGCCTGGGACGGGTGAGGAACAGACTGTGAACTGCCACAGCTGTTTGGGGTCCCCCGTGCCACAGAGCGGGGTGACGGCTTTTCCTTTCACCTTCCCCAGTTTCTCCTTGTTTTTAATGACTTGCTGTTTAATAACTTGTGTTTGCTTTGAACTATATGCGATGATCAATGGGTCAGGGAAGCGTCCGGAGCAGAGAGAGTACCCCGGAGTGGAGACACCCGAGCCCTGTCCTAAGTACAACAACCAGATTGGGGGTCGAGCCCCAGGAATCCTGGGCCCAGCCTTGTCTGGGTTACGAGGACTCTGCCACACGAGAGTAGAAGGGGTGTCCTGGAGTCAGGCGGGCCTCTGGGTGAAGGGAGTGGGAGCGAGGACTCAGATCCTTTCGCCAGCCAATTCCACAGGGGTAGTGTATGAGCCAGGAAAGGTCCCCACGATAGCGGGACCATTCCCCCGCTTACATAGGCCTGGACACAGAATGCCTTTAGCTGTGGATTGCACTGCAGATCTGATTGGCTGTAAATCCTGGATACCTCTGGCAACATGAGACCGCATGAACTGGTCCTTTCCTATGGTCTGGCTCTGGTGAGGTAAGACTAAAAGGTCTTTTCACGGTTGGACCAGGACAGACTCTGGGGAGTGCATTATTCTCCTCAGCACTTCCATTCTGTAGTGCCCTGACAGCAAGATCCCAGGTGAATGTGTGGGTTACTCTCCCTGGCAGGGTCAGGTTTTCTGTTCAGTTTTTAATGACTGAAATGCTTTTCTCTTCTTTGTAACCTAGGCACATGGTTGGACTCCAATCGCAGAGCGGATGGCACCTGGCACAATGGGGCTGGTCCCTGAGTGGGGCCTGTACACAATGCTAATAAAAGAAGGGGATTTGTTGGATTACTCTAAATCCCGAGTGGAAAGGTGGAGGTGACAGGGGCAAGCCCTGGACAGATGGGATCTGCCCAACCAGGGCAGCATGTGCAGGACGGGGAAGGGGAAAGGCCATTGGAAGTGTTTCCACAAAAGCAAAAAAATCAGGGAACCAGCCCAACCATGGTGGAGTGAGGCTGTTCCCTGGGCTAGATCTCCACAGACAGCAGTCATGGGCAGGCTGGGAGGGATGGCCTGGATTCACTTTGGATTGGCTCCAGTGTAAATGAGACGAGAATTGTCCCAGAAGGGCCCAGGTACAAGAGTGACAGACACTGTAGGTGGAGCCTGTGAATAAAAAAATTAGGTGCATTATAAAACAGTAGTAAAATAACCCCCCTGCTCCCCTTCTCCTGATGGGTGACCCCAAGTCTGACCTTGTACCTGTCCATGGGGCATCATCACTGAATGGGGGAGCTGTTAACGAGGCACCACAGGGATTGGCTGTAGCCCCCTCACTATTCAACTTTGTAATTAACCATCTGGAAGTAAATATAAAATCACTGCTGATAAAGTCTGTGGCTAACACAGCTTGGAGGAGTGGTAAATAATGCTAATGATGGGGCAGTTGTACAGAGCAGCCTGGATAGTTTGATAAAATGGGATTAGTAAAACAAATGCAGTTTAATACAGCCAAAAGCCAGGCCCTATAGCTGGGAACGGAGGCTGGTGGCCACACCTAGAGCCTAGGGAACCGTAGCCTGGAAAGCAGGGACTATGAAAAGGATTTAGGGTCACAGAGGACAAACAGCTGAACCTGAGCTTCTGTGAGCTGCTTTCAGGTTAAGCCTGCAGCTTTGGGCAAGTAATTCAGACCCTGGGTCTGTGTTGGAGCAGACGGGCGTGTCTGGCTCAACAAGACAGGGTTCTGGGGTCCTGAGCTGCCAGGGCAGGAAAGCAGGGGCAGAAGTAGTCTTGGCACATCGGTTGGCAGCTCCCAAGGGGCTTTCTGTGATCCAACCCGTCACAAGGGACAAAACACTCCAATCCCTCCTGGTGGGAGGAGCCAGGTTTGCTCTTCAAATTCTGTCCTTGGTAGATGTCCAGGTCTGGGAATGTCCCACAACAGCATTTCTAATGGGAAGCTGGCTGCAGAACAATTAAACTGCTGAGAGCTCCTATGCAGGTGGGGTGGGAATTCAGTCTCTGTGTTCTGTCAGTGCAGCTAGAGCAATAGGAAAACCTCACCAGTCACTGTAGCAACTGTCTACTCCAAAGTACTACAGGAGCATTTTAAGTGTAGACAGCCTGAGAGTGAGACCAGATCTACCTCCAGTTGGCACTAGGGATGCGCCAGCACTGAGACTACAGCAATGACAACAGTTCAATGCTTCCGGAGTTGGCACGGAGATTCAAATCTACGTGGGAACCACCAAGGGATTTCTAGTCCAGCACCTTAACCCCTCAGCCACAGCTACCTGATGGCCACTGGCTGCCCTACACTATGATTCTCTTAGTGAATTATCACTTCACATTGTTTGCTCAGACCAGCCTCCCCGGCCCACTCACTGCTGTGCGGGGCTGTAAGTGTGTCCATTGCTGGACAGCAGGAATTCCTGCCCATTTCCCTTCCGGCTGGAGCAGGATTGGAGTGTGTTTGTGTTAATGACATTGCTGTAGATTGTTGTTCGTTCCCCATCTTGACAATTCAGACAGTCCCTTTCCCATTCAGATCTCCAGCATTTTGTTCCAATAGCAGGGGTCCGGTTTTCTCTGGGGCACTGACATGTTTCAGGGGGTTGGTGAGTGAACTCAGCCTTGCATTCCATCCTTGACGGGGCGGGACAAGGGTGGTCAGTTTTGTTGGGCCAGCAAGTTGGCAACCCTAGATCCAGGGGTAACAAACACCCAACGAGGCTGGCCAGGGGCAGGACATCAGCTTGGAGGGGAGGGGTGGGGGTGGCAGTGACATCACAAAGGCCTGTTGCAGGAACTCGGCCTATTGGGCAAAGGTGGGGGGGAGGGGGTGACCTCACAGAGAGACCCTGACATCAGCCGTGCAGGACAGAGGTGCAGGGCCAGGCCAGTCTCTGAGACCCCCCCCCCCGGCTTTGCTGCCGCAAATCTCCTTCGCGAGGTCTCTCCTCGAGGACTGAGAGAGAATTAGGATTCACGGATGTGAGCATGGGGAGGAACCTCTGTGGAGTTTTCTCCTTTCCTACCACTGATTGTGCCGAAAACAAACTTCCCTTTTCCAAGGTAAGAGGCCCAGAGAGGTTTGGAACCTGTTCAGTCTGATCCCCCTGGTGCAGGCAGCATTCTAAACCCAGAAAACACTGGCTTAAGGTGGCCGAATTTGATTTCCTGCCTAGGACTTTGACGCTTAGAATCCCTGGGGACATTGGGGTTTATCCTTTTTGGTTTCCCTTTTCCTCTTTCCTCCCTCCTTTCTCCTCTTCTCTTGCTTCTTTTTCCCCTTTCCCCGGCTTCCCTCCCTCTACCAAGAAGGGGTGTGTGTGTGGAGTGTGGATGGGGTGGGGGGTGCTCTCATTGCGGGAGGTCCTCACAAAGAGGTGAGGCTGGGTCTGAGAGTGATCCCCTCTGATGGTGACCTGGGCTGTCCTTTGGGACATCTGGTGAGACCTCTCAGCCTCCCGCCCCTCAGAGTCTCAGTGCTGATTGGCCAAGCAGGGGGCTATCGCCAGCGAGGAGACTCAGGTCTTTTTGGCCTCTTTTCAAATCAGGCAAATAAGTCACAACCAATCCAATGTATGGGATTAATCTTGCTGCTTCTCTCCATTAATTGTCTCTTAGCAGGTCATGATTTCCTCTAATGGTCTAGGTCTTCTAAAATACTTGCTGAATAATTCCTATGAACCACTGTTGGTCTGTAGCTCACTTGAGAGCACTTTATTCTGATCAGTCACTGTATGAAATTCAAGATGTCTCAGATAGGTTGAAAGTCAGGAGCAGTGTTTCCTCACATTTTGTATGTCCGTGTGCGGAATGAATTTTGTGATGTGCACCAATATGTGCAATTTTGTTATGTGACACATCACCTGTATATTGCTGCACATCACAAAATTCATTCTGCACATGGACGGTGTGTGGCAGGGGTGAGACTGAAGGGTTCAGAGTGTGGGAGGGGGCTGAAGTGGGGCAGAGGGTTGGGGTGTGGGCTCTGGGGTGGGGCTGGGAATGAGGGGCTCAGGGCTAGGGCAGAGGGTTGGGGTGCAGGGGGAGGGGGCTCCGGCTGGGGGTGTGGGCTCTGCAGTAGGGCTGGGAATGAGGGGCTCAGGGCAGGAGCAGAGGGTTGGGGTGCAGGGGGGTGAGGGCTCCGGCTGGGGATGCAGGCTCTGGGCTGGGGCTCGGAATGAGGGGTTTGGGGAGCAGGTTGCCCGAGGGAGAGAGGACTCCCCCCAGCCCTCTCTCACCACAGCAGCTCAGGGCCAGGTGAGAGAGCACCTGTCTCCTGGCCGCAGCAGCTCTGGTGGGGCTGGGCTGGGGCTGGGGGAGGGGACAGGATTTATTTTTCCTAAGTCAAAACGGGGAAGGGAAGGAGTTATGCTTCAGTTTTTACCTTATAAACTATGGTCCTGGCTAATATATAAGACACTATGGGAATAAGACACCATGTCATGTGGTGACATCACAAGAGCAGAGGGTGTGAGAACTGCAGCAACCGAGAGGGCAGGGGATTTAGAGTCAGATTGCTTCAAATGCTGCATTTGTCGGCTGACATTTAACAGCAATGCTTAGCTAACAGAATGGAGAAAGGAATTCTCTGCTAAAGATTCCACCTGCCCCTTTGGCCAACTCCACCCCTTCCCTGAACAGAGTGTGCTCAGAACAACACCCGTCCCCCCCCCCACACACACACACACAAGCACACAGCTGGGCACCCAGCACAAAGCAAGGGAGGGGGTTGTTTGGTTTGTTTTATTTTTACTTTGCAAAAGGTTTTTTCAAAAGCATTTTCTGCCCCTCTTACCCATGGCAAGGGAGCAGATGGTTGGGGGGAAGGGAACCTGAGAGTGGTGGAGCCAGGGCAGTGGGGGGAAGTTGCCGGAGGCTGAAGAGGGTAACGGGGGGCTGAAGGTGACCAGGTGCGTTGAGGGGAAGGGAACAGTTGGGGGAGGCTGAACGGGGCGATGGGGGGCAGTAGGAGGAGGCTGAAGGGGGCGATGGGGGGAAGGGGACATTTGGCGGGAGGCTGAAGGGGGCAATGGGTTGAAGGAGGCTGGGGCAGAGTGGCAGTTGTGGGGGCTGCTCATCCCCATGGGAGGGGAGGAGGAAGAGGAGCTGCCCTTGTATCAGAAGCTGTTTCCTATTAGAACTTGCAACTTCACTGATCCTGAGCAGGGTCCTGTGGTCAAAGGGGAACTAGATGGGTTCATGGAGGCCAGGTCCATCAATGGCTGTTAGCTGGAATGGGCAGGGATGGTGGCCCTAACCTCTGTCTGTCAGAAGCTGGGAATGGGGGACAGGGGATGGGTCACTGGATGATTCCTGTCTGTTCATTCCCTCTGGGGCACCTGGCACTGGCCGCTGTCAGCAGACAGGACACTGGGCTAGATGGACCTTTGGTCTGACCCAGTCTGACCGTTCTTATCTTCTAATGTTCTTCTCACATGCTCAGTAACATCTGCAAGTTGCTGCCCTCACGCGCCATCAGAATCTGCTCCCTGCAATCAAAGGCAGGGAAAATCCCCCTGAAGGGGGGAAATCGGAGGGGAGGGATGGGCAGAGGGACAAAACTGGGACAAGCTCAGGGGTTCAGACTGGGGTGGGGGGCGGCCTGCCCTGCCAGGTAGGTGCAGAAGGGAAAACCCCCAGATAGAGGGAGGCAGAGGGGATAAAAGTTACCATGGATGGGGGGAGCCGTCAGCAGCAGTTCCAAACTACAGTGTGGTGGAGGGTAGAAGGACTTGTGTTCCTCACTGGATGGTCCAGCTCAGCACCCCCTCCCCAGGGCTGTGGTGTTAAAGGCCCCGGGTGGCCCAGTGCCCAGCTCTGCTCTAGCTGAAATGGTGACTGAGCTGCCAAGTGTTTTCAGATGCTACCGGTGTGGTGCTCTGCTTTCTCCTGTGGTGCTATCACTCAGCTGCGTGCGTGTATTCCCTCTTTGTGCTGCCCCAGCTCTGCGCAGATAGCTGACCCAGCAAACCCGAAGAGAACCCCCAATAACCACAGAGTCTAGTAAGATGCAAAGTCACTTCGACTAGGTTTATTGCGATCTCGGACACAATGGCAGTTCCCCGTAGATTACTTAGTCTACCTGGCATACTACGAGAAAGTGCCTCTTGGCAAGGACCCGGCTCAGTGGCGGGACTTTCCACTGCCCCCGTGGCCGGACAAAGACACCACCCCAGGGATACATTCTTATACACGGGTACAAACAAGTTACATATCACTCCTGACGTATTGAGGTGCAACCCCTCCACGTAGCAAGGTACAACCTCCCTACGTAGTAAAGTGCCGCCTCGCACCTTGTACCTGTTGGTTGGATCAAAACAACTCTATCCATCATTTTACCCTTTTGCCCCTGTCATTGGGATGGGTCGGCCTGTTCCATGTTATCTGTGGAATGTTTCGGTATAGTGTGTCTTGGTACCATGTTTATACTGTAACTATGCTAAGTGGATATATATTTATGCAATATCAGCCCTTTCCTTGCCAGCTTCTGTGAGCAGGGCCTGCCTCTTGCTCACAGCTTAACTTTGCTTTACGTTAGCAAAGTCTTGACCATTACTTTAGTTCAGGCCTCAGGCCTCATCCTGAGCCTTTATCAGGGCCTTCACACCAAGGGAGACTTGATCCAGGGAAATAGTTTAAACCTCCCCCCTCCCCCCATCATAAAACAAACTGATGATCATCAGTTCATCACTTCACCACTGAACTGCCCAGTGCCTGGCTTGGAGATGGGGGCAGGAGGAGAGAGACAAGAGTGAGATTTCAGCATCTCCAGGTAGGTCCCACAGCTCCAGTAGCCCCAACAAACACTGTGGGGTTTTAATTCATAGCTGTTGTCGGTCTTGGGGAGACCTTGGTGCACCAGCAGGGGAGGGTGTCTGACGGGGTTGGTGGTCTGGCTCGGGGTGGGGGGGTGGCACAGCTGGGAGGTGGAGGGGTCTGTGTGGTGTGGGAGGGTAGGGGATGGATCGGTGCTGTGGGAGAGGAGAGGGGGGTTGTTGGCAGGGGGCGATTGGGTTGTATGGATGGGGCCTGGGTCTGGGAGGGGCCTGGGGGAGGGAGAGGCTATAGGGGACTTGGATCGGGGGCTTGGGTCAATGGCATGGCTGTGGCTGTTGGGCTGGGAGGTAGTGAGGGGCAGCAGCATGGCTGCCCCCAGGGGGACACAGCATGGCTGTGGGGGGCTGTGGGGGGAGGGGCTGTCGGGTGGCACAGCTGGGTGGGGTGGCTGCACCCTAGCTTGGGGCGAGGAGGACAGTCGGTGGGGGATTGTGGAGTGGTGGGCCACACTGGGGCCTGGGGGCTTGTGGGGGGAAGCCCCATGGGTCTGTGTGCGGGGTAGTGGGGTGGCACCAGACCACGGTTGTTGGTCGGCCTTGGGGCATCTCTGGCTGTGTGCACCAGCGGGGGACGGGGGGTCTGTCACCCACTAGGCGTAAGTTGTGGCATCGACTGATCTAGTGACATTTTGTATCTTCATTTTTATTTAAAAACACAGATCGATCCCCTCGGCCCGGCGCCTTTGAAATCCCTGGGCCCCTGGGCATGGACCCCTTGGCCCCACGTCCCTGCTGAGGGCCGGGGGTGACGCCACAAGACATGAATAAGAGCCAGACCCCCCGGCCAGACCCAGCGACTCCAGCTCGCCAGGGCCCAGGAGGCGCCGGGCGGAGCGAGCCGGGGCCCAGCCCAGCAGCAGGACTGAATTGCGGGCGCTGCCTTGCCAGCCCCCCGGGCCTCGGCTGCTGCCGCTGGGGCCCCCGGAGCCCTGGCTGCAGGCGGGGGAGGGACATTCCCACTGCCTCCCCCCCCACCGAGACTCTCCCCGGGCAGAGACCCCGGCCCGGCCCCCCTGACTGGGACCCCGAGCCCCCCCGGCAGTGCCCCATGTGGGGAGAAGGGGAGACCTGCCCCCCGCAGGGAGCTGCTCCCGGTGCAGCCTGTGCGGGGCGGGGGGCCCAGGCTGCTCCCAGCGGGGCGAGCTGCGAGTCCCGGCCTCGGGCAGAGGGAAGCGGCTGCAGCGCCCAGGGTTTGCAGGGGGTGGGGGCGGGGCAGCGACATGTGGGGAGCCGGGGGGAGGGGGAAGGGTTGTGGGAGGGGGCAGGAAGGGGGAGGGGGAAGGGTGATGTGGGAGAGGGCGGGAGAGGAGTGACAGGGGATGTGGGAGGGGGCAGGAATTGGGGAACAGGGATGTGGGAGGGGGGTGAGCAGGGATGTGGGAGGGGGCAGGAGGGGGAAGGGGAATGTGGTAGGGGGCGGGAGGGGGGTGACCGGCTTTGTGGGAGGGGGCAGGAATTGGGGAACAGGGATGTGGGAGGGGGAGGGAGGGGGGTGACCGGGGATGTGGGAGGGGGTAGGAATTGGGGAACAGGGATGTGGTAGGGGGGTGAGCAGGGTTGTGGGAGGGGGGTGACCGGGGATGTAGGAGGGGGTAGGAATTGGGGAACAGGGATGTAGGAGAGGGGTGACCAGGGATCTGGGAGGGGGCAGGAATTGGGGAACAGGGATGTGGGAGGGGGAGGGAGGGGGGTGACCGGGGATGTGGGAGGGGGTAGGAATTGGGGAACAGGGATGTGGTAGGGGGGTGAGCAGGGTTGTGGGAGGTGGGTGACCGGGGATGTAGGAGGGGGTAGGAATTGGGGAACAGGGATGTAGGAGAGGGGTGACCAGGGATCTGGGAGGGGGCAGGAATTGGGGAACAGGGATGTGGGAGGGGGGTGAGCAGGGATGTGGGAGGGGGCAGGAGGGGGAAGGGGAATGTGGTAGGGGGCGGGAGGGGGGTGACCGGGGATCTGGGAGGGGGCAGGAATTGGGGAACAGGGATGTGGGAGGGGGGTGACCGGGGATGTGGGAGGGGGTAGGAATTGGGGAACAGGGATGTAGGAGGGGGGTGACCAGGGATCTGGGAGGGGGCAGGAATTGGGGAACAGGGATGTGGGAGGGGGGTGAGCAGGGATGTGGGAGGGGGTGGGAGGGGGTGACTGGGGATGTGGGAGGGGGTAGGAATTGGGGAACAGGGATGTAGGAGGGGGTGACCAGGGATCTGGGAGAGGGCAGGAATTGGGGAACAGGGATGCAGGGGGCGGGAGGGGCCCGGGGGATGTGGGGCGCTGGAGGGAGGCTGGGGGAACACACAGGTATCGGGGCAGGGGGAGAATTCTGGGGCTCAGGGGAGCAGAGCTGGACTAGAGGGAAACTCTGAGTGTCCGATAAAGGGAAGAAAAGGGGGGATGTGGGGGAGGGGCTGTGGGGGGGCTGGAGGGAGACTATGGAACAAGCAGAGACTGGCTGGGGAGGGCAGAGCCAGAGGGCAGGAGGAGGGAGGGGGATGGGCACAGATACAATGGCAGCTCCCCCAGCCCATGGGGTAGGAGATTGGGAGGGGCTGCCCCGCCCAGCAGCCACTGGGAAGCTTTTTTCCTAGACATGGTCAAACCAGGGATATCAAAGGTGAACCAGGAAGTACTGGGTTTACTGGTTTGCTTACCGGTTAACCGGACCTTGCCAGTTAACCCCGCCGACCGGCCAGCCCCCCTGGGCCAGAGGAGTCCCGGCTGCAGTGTGCTGCGGGGGGGGGCAGCCCCACGCCGGTGGGGAGGCAGGATCCCGGACAGAGCCACGCTGGAGTGGCTCCAGCCCTGTCTGCGGCAGCCAAGGCAGCCTGGAGCAGACCCTGCCGTACCTGGTCGGTGGGACCCCAGCCCCGGCTGCCCTGTGCCGGCCCGCTGGAGAGACCTGAGGTAAAACGGTTAACGAGTTAAATGATATAATTCTAACCGGTTAATCGTTTTAACCACTATTTACATCCCTAGGTCAAACAATCATGGGGGGGGCATCAGACTTCCCGCTAAGGGCTCAGAATTTGAAAATATCCCCCCACCCCCTATGCGCGCACACGCCCCCTGCTCCTAATTTACTCTTTGTTTGGTTAAGACAGTCTCATTATTTGGGGATCTTACTCCTGGATGATAAATGTTTGGGGCTGAATGGGAAAGGGACTGTCTGAATTGTCAAGATGGGGAACGAACAACAATCTACAGCAATGTCATTAACACAAACACACTCCAATCCTGCTCCAGCCGGAAGGGAAATGGGCAGGAATTCCTGCTGTCCAGCAATGGACACACTTACAGCCCCGCACAGCAGTGAGTGGGCCGGGGAGGCTGGTCAAAATGAACTGGACAAATTGGAGAAATGGTCTGAGGTAAACAGGATGAAGTTTAACAAAGACAAATGCAAAGTGCTCCACTTAGGAAGGAACAATCAGTTTCACACATACAGAATGGGAAGAGACTGTCTAGGAAAGAGTACGGCAGAAAGGGATCTAGGCGTTATAGTGGACCACAAGCTAAATATGAGTCAACAGTGTGATGCTGTTGCAAGAAAAGCAAACATGATTCTGGGATGCATTAACAGGTGTGTTGTGAGCAAGACATAAGAAGTCATTCTTGCGCTCTACTCTGCGCTGGTTAGGCCTCAACTGGAGTATTGTGTCCAGTTCTGGGCACCACATTTCAAGGAAGATGTGGAGAAATTGGAGAGGGTCCAGAGAAGAGCAACAAGAATGATTAAAGGTCTTGAGAACATGACCTATGAAGGAAGGCTGAAAGAATTGGGTTTGTTTAGTTTGGAAAAGAGAAGACTGAGAGGGGACATGATAGCAGTTTTCAGGTATCTAAAAGGGTGTCATAAGGAGGAGGGAAAAAACTTGTTCAGTAAACACTGGAATAAACTGCCTAGGGAGGTTGTGGAATCTCCATCTCTGGAGATATTTAAGAGTAGGCTAGATAAATATCTATCCGGGATGGTCTAGACAGTATTTGGTCCTGCCATGAGGGCAGGGGACTGGACTCAATGACCTCTCGAGGTCCCTTCCAGTCCTAGAATCTATGAATCTATGAAGGAGGCAACAACCTGTCATGTGTGATCTAAGGAGCAGGAAAAGAATCTGGGAATTACCTTTTGTAAAATCTCATCTTCTTTCGAAAACCTGTGGAAATAGCTGATTCAAGAAGTTGTTGACAGATGGATAGTACACGTCTATCAGCTCCTGGGTTCACCAGCCATTGTCAACCAAGCAAGTTGGCAGACTGAAGGCAGGGCAAGAATGCTGAACCAGAACGGTCTTTGCTCTTGTCACACATGACATCACAATAAACTTATGCATACACACACACATAGACATTCAGACAGAGGCTGGTACCATTAGCAACACTGGGAGACTCGGCCAAAATCTCTAGGAATTTTGATTTCTCGGAGGGGCTGCACAAAGGACTGATACTTTGCATGTACAGAATATATCACATTGTACCTGGGGAGTCACAAAGTAGTTTACAAACTTGAATTCCAGGAGCGTGACAGCTGCCCTGAGCAGGACCAGGTGAAGGTGGGGCTGTACTGAGGGGTCTGCGAGCTGCAGCGGGACGTGCTGGACTGGGTTTCACTCTGGTGGAGCAGGTGAGAGGGTCTGGGGGCCAGTGCATTGGAGGAGGGGCTATCACCCCAGTGGCTGAAGCCCGGAGCACTGACCCCCTCACCCCTCTTGTGGCTGAAGTCCAGAGCCCCAACATCCCTCCCTGCCCTCCTGTGGATGAGTCGCAGAGCCCAGACCCCCCCACTCCCCTCCACCTCCCCAGCGGCTGAAGCTTGGAGCCCTGATCCCCCCCCATGGCAGCCGAAGACCAGGTCTCTTCCCTTCATCTCTCTTGGTGGCTTGAGCCTGGACACAAGCCCGGAGTCCTCCCTCCCCGCCTCCGCCCTGGGTGCTATAGCCCGGATCCTGGAGTCTCTACCCAGTTGTGGGAGACCAGAGCCCCAAACCCAGAGCTTCCCCCTCCATCGATCAAGCCTGGAGCCCTGAGCCCATCCCCACCCCTGGGAGTTGTTTAGGAAGAAGGTACACACCTATGTAGGGCCCTATGAAATCTCTTTTATTATTGGGGATTTTCCAATTTAGTATTTTCTGAGTTTTGTCCTTTCCATTTCTTAAAAAGTAATTCCGTCTTTATGGTTTTTGTGTTAATCACAATTGTTTGATACACTGACCACAGTTAAGTAGCTTTACTATAAATGCACACAAATGTTCAGAAATGGCTTGCAAGGGGAGAAACTGATTTTACTAAAAGAATCCTACAATTTAAACAAAACTTCCTGCAGATTCCCGGTGTACGGTAAAAGTGACATTTTGTGTGTGTGCATGGGGGAGGGAGGTTGTGGGGGGAGTGGAGTGTGTGTGTGTGTGTGTGTGTGTGTATTGGGGGAGAGTATGTATGGGTGTGTTGGGGAGTGGGGGAGGAGTGTGTGTGTGTGGGTGGAAGTTTATGGGGCACAATGGAGGTGAGTGTGTGGGTGGGGGTGGGGGTGGAATTTTGTGGGGGCAGTGGAGGTGAGTGTGTGTGGGGGGGTTTGTGTGGGTGGAAGTTTGTGGGGGCAGTGGAGGTGAGCGTGTGGGTGGGGGTAGGTGGAAGTTTGTGGGGGCAGTGGAGGTGAGTGTGAGTTGGGGGGGTGTGTGGGTGGAAGTTTGTGGGGGCAGTGGAGGTGAGTGTGTGGGTGGGGTGGGGGTAGGTGGAAGTTTGTGGGGGCAGTGGAGGTGAGTGTGAGTTGGGGGGGTGTGGGTGGAAGTTTGTGGGGGCAGTGGAGGTGAGTGTGTGTGGGGGGGTTTGTGTGGGTGGAAGTTTGTGGGGGCAGTGGAGGTGAGTGTGTGGGTGGGGGTAGGTGGAAGTTTGTGGGGGCAGTGGAGGTGAGTGTGTGGGTGGGGGTGGGTGGAAGTTTGTGCGGGCAGTGGAGGTGAATGTGTGGGTGGGGTGGTGGTGGGTGGAAGTTTGTGGGCGCAGTGGAGGTGAGTGTGACTGTGTGTGTTGGGGCAGTCAGGAGGCCGGGGGAGCTGGAGCTGCCTGAGCAGGGCTGAGCTGAGGGGAGAGGAGCGGCCCAGGGAGTCGCGTGGGGGGCAGAGCAGCAGCAGCTGTGTGGGGGCAGAGTGGGGCTGGGGCTGGAGCCCTCTGGAGCCAGGTGCGGGGAGCAGCTGGGCAGAGTGTGGGGGTTCCTGGGCAGCGGTCCCAGTACAGGGAGACCCCACCAGTCAAGAGGCCTTGCAGGCCGCACTGGGAGGGGTATTGTAACCCCCGCGGGGGGGGAGGGGCCCTGCCACCTAGACACTGAGGGCGTGTGGCCACCGCCAGAGCGAGTGTCCGACCTGCAGCGTCCCTGCAGCACAGCCAGGGCCTGGCCAGGGGCCTGGGACGGGTGAGGAACAGACTGTGAACTGCCACAGCTGTTTGGGGTCCCCCGTGCCACAGAGCGGGGTGACGGCTTTTCCTTTCACCTTCCCCAGTTTCTCCTTGTTTTTAATGACTTGCTGTTTAATAACTTGTATTTGCTTTGAACTATATGCGATGATCAATGGGTCAGGGAAGCGTCCGGAGCAGAGAGAGTACCCCGGAGTGGAGACACCCGAGCCCTGTCCTAAGTACAACAACCAGATTGGGGGTCGAGCCCCAGGAATCCTGGGCCCAGCCTTGTCTGGGTTACGAGGACTCTGCCACACGAGAGTAGAAGGGGTGTCCTGGAGTCAGGCGGGAGTGGGAGCGAGGACTCAGATCCTTTCGCCAGCCAATTCCACAGGGGTAGTGTATGAGCCAGGAAAGGTCCCCACGATAGCGGGACCATTCCCCCGCTTACATAGGCCTGGACACAGAATGCCTTTAGCTGTGGATTGCACTGCAGATCTGATTGGCTGTAAATCCTGGATACCTCTGGCAACATGAGACCGCATGAACTGGTCCTTTCCTATGGTCTGGCTCTGGTGAGGTAAGACTAAAAGGTCTTTTCACGGTTGGACCAGGACAGACTCTGGGGAGTGCATTATTCTCCTCAGCACTTCCATTCTGTAGTGCCCTGACAGCAAGATCCCAGGTGAATGTGTGGGTTACTCTCCCTGGCAGGGTCAGGTTTTCTGTTCAGTTTTTAATGACTGAAATGCTTTTCTCTTCTTTGTAACCTAGGCACATGGTTGGACTCCAATCGCAGAGCGGAAGCAGAAAATAGTCACCATTCCCCGGAGATGCCCAGCTAAAGAGGGAACTTTTCAGTAAGAGCTCCCTGCTGGTTCACACATGCATGTAGACAGCGTCCATGCGGGTGTCTGTCAGTGAGGTTTCTCTGTCTGTTCTGTCAAATGTTTGCCTACTTGTTTTCTGGCTGGTGCCGGCTGAAAGGATTTCGTATCCGAGGAAGGACGTATCCTCCTGCTTAGCAAACAAAAAAAGCAGCACATTTCATGTCCAGATTATATTTAGTCGTAAATCGACATTGTGATGGTTCCCCACCAAGGAAAGTTACCCCGTCTTTAGGAAAATGACTGAAGTACGAATGCCAAACACAATTCCAAGACAAGGCTGGGTTACGAGGCTGGGGCTCGACCCCCAATCTGGTTGTTGTACTTAGGACAGGGCTCGGGTGTCTCCACTCCGGGGTACTCTCTCTGCTCCGGACGCTTCCCTGACCCATTGATCATCGCATATAGTTCAAAGCAAACACAAGTTATTAAACAGCAAGTCATTAAAAACAAGGAGAAACTGGGGAAGGTGAAAGGAAAAGCCGTCACCCCGCTCTGTGGCACGGGGGACCCCCGGCAGCCTGGAGCAGACCCTGCCGTACCTGGTCGGTGGGACCCCAGCCCCGGCTGCCCTGTGCCGGCCCGCTGGAGAGACCTGAGGTAAAACGGTTAACGAGTTAAATGATATAATTCTAACCGGTTAATCGTTTTAACCAATATTTACATCCCTAGGTCAAACAATCATGGGGGGGGCATCAGACTTCCCGCTAAGGGCTCAGAATTTGAAAATATCCCCCCACCCCCTATGCGCGCACACGCCCCCTGCTCCTAATTTACTCTTTGTTTGGTTAAGACAGTCTCATTATTTGGGGATCTTACTCCTGGATGATAAATGTTTGGGGCTGAATGGGAAAGGGACTGTCTGAATTGTCAAGATGGGGAACGAACAACAATCTACAGCAATGTCATTAACACAAACACACTCCAATCCTGCTCCTGCCGGAAGGGAAATGGGCAGGAATTCCTGCTGTCCAGCAATGGACACACTTACAGCCCCGCACAGCAGTGAGTGGGCCGGGGATGCTGGTCAAAATGA
The DNA here is from genome assembly GCF_028017835.1 of Emys orbicularis. NCBI lineage: Eukaryota > Metazoa > Chordata > Testudines > Emydidae > Emys > Emys orbicularis. The sequence continues at coordinate 902,077 of NW_027045190.1, forward strand.
ACTGGACAAATTGGAGAAATGGTCTGAGGTAAACAGGATGAAGTTTAACAAAGACAAATGCAAAGTGCTCCACTTAGGAAGGAACAATCAGTTTCACACATACAGAATGGGAAGAGACTGTCTAGGAAGGAGTACGGCAGAAAGGGATCTAGGCGTTATAGGGGACCACAAGCTAAATATGAGTCAACAGTGTGATGCTGTTGCAAAAAAAGCAAACATGATTCTGGGATGCATTAACAGGTGTGTTGTGAGCAAGACATAAGAAGTCATTCTTGCGCTCTACTCTGCGCTGGTTAGGCCTCAACTGGAGTATTGTGTCCAGTTCTGGCCACCACATTTCAAGGAAGATGTGGAGAAATTGGAGAGGGTCCAGCATGGTCTAGACAGTATTTGGTCCTGCCATGAGGGCAGGGGACTGGACTCAATGACCTCTCGAGGTCCCTTCCTGTCCTAGAATCTATGAATCTATGAAGGAGGCAACAACCTGTCATGTGTGATCTAAGGAGCAGGAAAAGAATCTGGGAATTACCTTTTGTAAAATCTCATCTTCTTTCGAAAACCTGTGGAAATAGCTGATTCAAGAAGTTGTTGACAGATGGATAGTACACGTCTATCAGCTCCTGGGTTCACCAGCCATTGTCAACCAAGCAAGTTGGCAGACTGAAGGCAGGGCAAGAATGCTGAACCAGAACGGTCTTTGCTCTTGTCACACATGACATCACAATAAACTTATGCATACACACACACATAGACATTCAGACAGAGGCTGGTACCATTAGCAACACTGGGAGACTCGGCCAAAATCTCTAGGAATTTTGATTTCTCGGAGGGGCTGCACAAAGGACTGATACTTTGCATGTACAGAATATATCACATTGTACCTGGGGAGTCACAAAGTAGTTTACAAACTTGAATTCCAGGAGCGTGACAGCTGCCCTGAGCAGGACCAGGTGAAGGTGGGGCTGTACTGAGGGGTCTGCGAGCTGCAGCGGGACGTGCTGGACTGGGTTTCACTCTGGTGGAGCAGGTGAGAGGGTCTGGGGGCCAGTGCATTGGAGGAGGGGCTATCACCCCAGTGGCTGAAGCCCGGAGCACTGACCCCCTCACCCCTCTTGTGGCTGAAGTCCAGAGCCCCAACATCCCTCCCTGCCCTCCTGTGGATGAGTCGCAGAGCCCAGACCCCCCCACTCCCCTCCACCTCCCCAGCGGCTGAAGCTTGGAGCCCTGATCCCCCCCCATGGCAGCCGAAGACCAGGTCTCTTCCCTTCATCTCTCTTGGTGGCTTGAGCCTGGACACAAGCCCGGAGTCCTCCCTCCCCGCCTCCGCCCTGGGTGCTATAGCCCGGATCCTGGAGTCTCTACCCAGTTGTGGGAGACCAGAGCCCCAAACCCAGAGCTTCCCCCTCCATCGATCAAGCCTGGAGCCCTGAGCCCATCCCCACCCCTGGGAGTTGTTTAGGAAGAAGGTACACACCTATGTAGGGCCCTATGAAATCTCTTTTATTATTGGGGATTTTCCAATTTAGTATTTTCTGAGTTTTGTCCTTTCCATTTCTTAAAAAGTAATTCCGTCTTTATGGTTTTTGTGTTAATCACAATTGTTTGATACACTGACCACAGTTAAGTAGCTTTACTATAAATGCACACAAATGTTCAGAAATGGCTTGCAAGGGGAGAAACTGATTTTACTAAAAGAATCCTACAATTTAAACAAAACTTCCTGCAGATTCCCGGTGTACGGTAAAAGTGACATTTTGTGTGTGTGCATGGGGGAGGGAGGTTGTGGGGGGAGTGGAGTGTGTGTGTGTGTGTGTGTGTGTGTTGGGGGAGAGTATGTATGGGTGTGTTGGGGAGTGGGGGAGGAGTGTGTGTGTGTGGGTGGAAGTTTATGGGGCACAATGGAGGTGAGTGTGTGGGTGGGGGTGGGGGTGGAATTTTGTGGGGGCAGTGGAGGTGAGTGTGTGTGGGGGGGTTTGTGTGGGTGGAAGTTTGTGGGGGCAGTGGAGGTGAGCGTGTGGGTGGGGGTAGGTGGAAGTTTGTGGGGGCAGTGGAGGTGAGTGTGAGTTGGGGGGGTGTGTGGGTGGAAGTTTGTGGGGGCAGTGGAGGTGAGTGTGTGGGTGGGGTGGGGGTAGGTGGAAGTTTGTGGGGGCAGTGGAGGTGAGTGTGAGTTGGGGGGGGTGTGGGTGGAAGTTTGTGGGGGCAGTGGAGGTGAGTGTGGGTGGGTGTGGGTGGAAGTTTGTGGGGGCAGTGGAGGTGAGTGTGTGTGGGGGGGTTTGTGTGGGTGGAAGTTTGTGGGGGCAGTGGAGGTGAGTGTGTGGGTGGGGGTAGGTGGAAGTTTGTGGGGGCAGTGGAGGTGAGTGTGTGGGTGGGGGTGGGTGGAAGTTTGTGCGGGCAGTGGAGGTGAATGTGTGGGTGGGGTGGTGGTGGGTGGAAGTTTGTGGGCGCAGTGGAGGTGAGTGTGACTGTGTGTGTTGGGGCAGTCAGGAGGCCGGGGGAGCTGGAGCTGCCTGAGCAGGGCTGAGCTGAGGGGAGAGGAGCGGCCCAGGGAGTCGCGTGGGGGGCAGAGCAGCAGCAGCTGTGTGGGGGCAGAGTGGGGCTGGGGCTGGAGCCCTCTGGAGCCAGGTGCGGGGAGCAGCTGGGCAGAGTGTGGGGGTTCCTGGGCAGCGGTCCCAGTACAGGGAGACCCCACCAGTCAAGAGGCCTTGCAGGCCGCACTGGGAGGGGTATTGTAACCCCCGCGGGGGGGGAGGGGCCCTGCCACCTAGACACTGAGGGCGTGTGGCCACCGCCAGAGCGAGTGTCCGACCTGCAGCGTCCCTGCAGCACAGCCAGCGCCTGGCCAGGGGCCTGGGACGGGTGAGGAACAGACTGTGAACTGCCACAGCTGTTTGGGGTCCCCCGTGCCACAGAGCGGGGTGACGGCTTTTCCTTTCACCTTCCCCAGTTTCTCCTTGTTTTTAATGACTTGCTGTTTAATAACTTGTATTTGCTTTGAACTATATGCGATGATCAATGGGTCAGGGAAGTGTCCGGAGCAGAGAGAGTACCCCGGAGTGGAGACACCCGAGCCCTGTCCTAAGTACAACAACCAGATTGGGGGTCGAGCCCCAGGAATCCTGGGCCCAGCCTTGTCTGGGTTACGAGGACTCTGCCACACGAGAGTAGAAGGGGTGTCCTGGAGTCAGGCGGGAGTGGGAGCGAGGACTCAGATCCTTTCGCCAGCCAATTCCACAGGGGTAGTGTATGAGCCAGGAAAGGTCCCCACGATAGCGGGACCATTCCCCCGCTTACATAGGCCTGGACACAGAATGCCTTTAGCTGTGGATTGCACTGCAGATCTGATTGGCTGTAAATCCTGGATACCTCTGGCAACATGAGACCGCATGAACTGGTCCTTTCCTATGGTCTGGCTCTGGTGAGGTAAGACTAAAAGGTCTTTTCACGGTTGGACCAGGACAGACTCTGGGGAGTGCATTATTCTCCTCAGCACTTCCATTCTGTAGTGCCCTGACAGCAAGATCCCAGGTGAATGTGTGGGTTACTCTCCCTGGCAGGGTCAGGTTTTCTGTTCAGTTTTTAATGACTGAAATGCTTTTCTCTTCTTTGTAACCTAGGCACATGGTTGGACTCCAATCGCAGAGCGGAAGCAGAAAATAGTCACCATTCCCCGGAGATGCCCAGCTAAAGAGGGAACTTTTCAGTAAGAGCTCCCTGCTGGTTCACACATGCATGTAGACAGCGTCCATGCGGGTGTCTGTCAGTGAGGTTTCTCTGTCTGTTCTGTCAAATGTTTGCCTACTTGTTTTCTGGCTGGTGCCGGCTGAAAGGATTTCGTATCCGAGGAAGGACGTATCCTCCTGCTTAGCAAACAAAAAAAGCAGCACATTTCATGTCCAGATTATATTTAGTCGTAAATCGACATTGTGATGGTTCCCCACCAAGGAAAGTTACCCCGTCTTTAGGAAAATGACTGAAGTACGAATGCCAAACACAATTCCAAGACAAGGCTGGGTTACGAGGCTGGGGCTCGACCCCCAATCTGGTTGTTGTACTTAGGACAGGGCTCGGGTGTCTCCACTCCGGGGTACTCTCTCTGCTCCGGACGCTTCCCTGACCCATTGATCATCGCATATAGTTCAAAGCAAACACAAGTTATTAAACAGCAAGTCATTAAAAACAAGGAGAAACTGGGGAAGGTGAAAGGAAAAGCCGTCACCCCGCTCTGTGGCACGGGGGACCCCCGGCAGCCTGGAGCAGACCCTGCCGTACCTGGTCGGTGGGACCCCAGCCCCGGCTGCCCTGTGCCGGCCCGCTGGAGAGACCTGAGGTAAAACGGTTAACGAGTTAAATGATATAATTCTAACCGGTTAATCGTTTTAACCAATATTTACATCCCTAGGTCAAACAATCATGGGGGGGGCATCAGACTTCCCGCTAAGGGCTCAGAATTTGAAAATATCCCCCCACCCCCTATGCGCGCACACGCCCCCTGCTCCTAATTTACTCTTTGTTTGGTTAAGACAGTCTCATTATTTGGGGATCTTACTCCTGGATGATAAATGTTTGGGGCTGAATGGGAAAGGGACTGTCTGAATTGTCAAGATGGGGAACGAACAACAATCTACAGCAATGTCATTAACACAAACACACTCCAATCCTGCTCCTGCCGGAAGGGAAATGGGCAGGAATTCCTGCTGTCCAGCAATGGACACACTTACAGCCCCGCACAGCAGTGAGTGGGCCGGGGATGCTGGTCAAAATGAACTGGACAAATTGGAGAAATGGTCTGAGGTAAACAGGATGAAGTTTAACAAAGACAAATGCAAAGTGCTCCACTTAGGAAGGAACAATCAGTTTCACACATACAGAATGGGAAGAGACTGTCTAGGAAGGAGTACGGCAGAAAGGGATCTAGGCGTTATAGGGGACCACAAGCTAAATATGAGTCAACAGTGTGATGCTGTTGCAAAAAAAGCAAACATGATTCTGGGATGCATTAACAGGTGTGTTGTGAGCAAGACATAAGAAGTCATTCTTGCGCTCTACTCTGCGCTGGTTAGGCCTCAACTGGAGTATTGTGTCCAGTTCTGGCCACCACATTTCAAGGAAGATGTGGAGAAATTGGAGAGGGTCCAGCATGGGCTAGACAGTATTTGGTCCTGCCATGAGGGCAGGGGACTGGACTCAATGACCTCTCGAGGTCCCTTCCTGTCCTAGAATCTATGAATCTATGAAGGAGGCAACAACCTGTCATGTGTGATCTAAGGAGCAGGAAAAGAATCTGGGAATTACCTTTTGTAAAATCTCATCTTCTTCCAAAAAGCTGTGGAAATAGCTGATTCAAGAAGTTGTTGACAGATGGATAGTACGCGTCTATCAGCTCCTGGGTTCACTAGCCGTTGTCAACCAAGCAAGTTGGCAGACTGAAGGCAGGGCAAGAGTGCTGAACCAGAACGGTCTTTGCTCTTGTCACACATGACATCACAATAAACTTATGCATACACACACACACACAGACATACAGACAGAGGCTTGTACCATTAGCAACAGGAATTTTGATTTCTGGGAGAGGCTGCACAAAGGACTGATACTTTGCATGTACAGAATATATCACATTGTACCTGGGGAGTCACAAAGTAGTTTACAAACTTGAATTCCAGGAGCCTGACAGCTGCCCTGAGCAGGACCAGGTGAAGGTGGGGCTGTACTGAGGGGTCTGCGAGCTGCAGCGGGACGAGCTGGACTGGGTTTCGCTCTGGTGGAGCAGGTGAGAGGGTCTGGGGGCCAGTGCATTGGGGGAGGGGCTGTCACCCCAGTGGCCGAAGCCCGGAGCACTGACCCCCTCACCCCTCTTGTGGCTGAAGTCCAGAGCCCCCACCTCCCTCCCTGCCCTCCTGTGGATGAATCGCAGAGCCCAGAGCCCCCACTCCCTTCCACCTCCCCAGCGGCTGAAGCTTGGAGCCCTGTTCTCCCCCCCATGGCAGCCGAAGACCAGGTCTCTTCCCTTCATCTCTCTTGGTGGCTTGAGCCTGGACACAAGCCCGGAGTCCTCCCTCCCCCCCTCCGCCCTGGGTGCTATAGCCCGGATCCTGGAGTCTCTACCCAGTTGTGGGAGACCAGAGCCCCAAACCCAGAGTTCGCCCTCCATCGATCAAGCCTGGAGCCCTGAGCCCATCCCCACCCCCGGGAGCTGTTTCGGAAGATGGTACATGCCTATGTAGGGCCCTATGAAATCTCTTTTATTATTGGAGATTTTCCAATTTAGTATTTTCTGAGTTTTGTCCTTTCCAGTTCTTAAAAAGTAATTCCGTCTTTATGGTTTTTGTGTTAATCACAATTGTTTGATACACTGACCACAGTTAAGTAGCTTTACTATAAATGCACACAAATGTTCAGAAATGGCTTGCAAGGGGAGAAACTGATTTTACTAAAAGAATCCTACAATTTAAACTAAACTTCCTGCAGATGCCCAGAGTACGGTAAAAGTGACATTTTTAACTCACCTTTTAAAGCAGCCGTAAGTAACACGACCAACTGACATTGCTGAACAGCGACACTACAGTCCACAGCAGTGTGTGTGTGCATGGGGGAGGGAGGTTGTTGGGGGAGTGGAGTGTGTGTGTGTGTGTAGAGTATGTATGGGTGTGATGGGGAGTGGGGGAGGAGTCTGAGTGTTTGTGTGGAAGTTTATGGGGCGCAGTGGAGGTGAGGGAGGGGGTGTGTGTGGGTGGAAGTTTGTGGGGGTAGTGAATGTGTGGGTGGGCAGTGGAGGTGAGTGTGTGGGTGGGGGGGTGTGGGTGGAAGTTTGTGGGCGCAGTGGAGGTGAGTGTGTGGGGGGGTGTGGGTGGAAGTTTGTGGGCGCAGTGGAGGTGAGTGTGTGGGTGGGGGGGTGTGGGTGTAAGTTTGTGGGCGCAGTGGAGGTGAGTGTGTGGGGGTGTGTGGGTGGAAGTTTGTGGGCGCAGTGGAGGTGAGTGTGTGTGTGTGGGGGGGTGTGGGTGTAAGTTTGTGGGCGCAGTGGAGGTGAGTGTGTGGGGGGGTGTGGGTGGAAGTTTGTGGGCGCAGTGGAGGTGAGTGTGTGTGTGTGTGTGGGGGGGTGTAAGTTTGTGGGCGCAGTGGAGGTGAATATGTGGGTGGGGTGGGGTGGGGGTGGGTGGAAGTTTGTGGGCGCAGTGGAGGTGAGTGTGTGTGTGTGGGGGGGGTGTGTGGAAGTTTGTGGGCGCAGTGGAGATGAGTGTGTGGGGGGGTGTGGGGGGAAGTTTGTGGGCGCAGTGGAGGTGAGGGTTGGGGTGGGTGGAACAGGAGACACTCGCTGGGAGGGAGAAGGAATCCCACAATGCACCGGGGCTGGCAGAAGCAGCGCGCAACAGCCCCTCCTCGCCCCACGCCACCCTCTGGCGCCTCTGACCTTCTCCTAATGGCGTCCTGAGCTCCGCACTCACTTCCGCTTCCGGCCTCGGCCTGGGTAGAGGGGTTGCAGGGGCGGCGGCGCTAGGGAGGCGAAAGGAGGTGGCAGTGGGCGGGGCATGTGGCGGCTGGGGGGTGGGGCAGAGCGATCAGGACAGAGGCCAAGCCCCGGGGGAGGCGGGGCTGGGGCGGGGCCGGGGCAGAGCAGGTCGGGGCGGGTGGCGGAGCAGGGGCGGGGGCCGAGCGGGGCGGGGCGGGGCTGGGGGCGGGGTCGGAGCAGGGACTGGACTGGAGGCGGGGGAGGGGCAGAGCTAGGCGGGACAGGGGCGGGGCTGGGGCACAGCGGGGCGGGGCTGCGGGCGGGGCCGGGGCACAGCGGGGCGGGGCTGCGGGCGGGGCCGGGGCACAGCGGGGCTGGGGGCGGGGCCGGGGCAGAGCGGGGCGGGGCGGGGGGCGGGGCCGGGGCACAGCGGGGCTGGGGGCCGGGCCACAGCGGGGCGGGGCCGGGGCACAGCGGGGCGGGGCTGGGGGCGGAGCCGGGGCACAGCGGGGTGCCCGTCCCCCGCGGAGGTTGGTTCGGGCCCGCGCACCCCGGGGCGCACCGCACCGAACCGAACCGCCCGGCTCGGGAGCCCCGGGGCGCTCAGCCGCGGTGCCCGTTGAGGTCTAAGTGGCACTTTCAGCCCTAGGACATCCCCGCCCGGCCCCGGGGCGTCGCTGTGCTCGGTCCCGGTCCCCCCGCTGCACTCGGGGCCGGTGCGCTCACGGGGGGCGGAGCATCCGCTTCTCCCCGAGACGCTCCCCACGGCCACGGGAGACAGAGCTCCCTGGGCTGCTTCTCTCCCCTCAGCTCAGCCCTGCTCAGGCAGCTCCAGCTCACACGGAGGACGGGACCCCCGGCCTCCTGACTGCCCCAAGACACACAGTCACACTCACCTCCACTGCCCCCACAAACTTCCACCCCCCCCACACTCACCTCCACAGCCCCCACAAACTTCCACCCCCCTACCCTCACATCCACTGCCCCCACAAACTTCCACCCCCCCCACACTCACCTCCACTGCCCCCACAAACTTCCACCCCCCTACCCTCACCTCCACTGCCCCCACAAACTTCCACCCACCCCCCCCCCAACTCACACACTCACCTCCACTGCCCCCACAAACTTCCGCCCCCCCCACCCCCACACACTCACCTCCACTGCGCCCCATAAACTTCCACCCACACACTCACACTCCTCCCCCACTCCCCAGCACACCCATACATACTCTCCCCCAACACACACACACACACACACACACACTCCACTCCCCCCAAAACCTCCCTCCCCCATGCACACACACACTGCTGTGGACTGTAGTGTCACTGTTCAGCAATGTCAGTTGCTCGTGTTACTTACGGCTACTTTAAAAGGTGAGTTTAAAATGTCACTTTTACCGTACTCTGGGCATCTGCAGGAAGTTTTGTTTAAATTGTAGGATTCTTTTAGTAAAATCAGTTTCTCCCCTTGCAAGCCATATCTGAACATTTGTGTGCGTTTATAGTAAAGCTACTTAACTGTGGTCAGTGTATCAAACAATTGTGATTAACACAAAAACCATAAAGACGGAATTAATTTTTAAGAAATGGAAAGGACAAAACTCAGAAAATACTAAATTGGAAAATCCCCAATAATAAAAGAGATTTCATAGGGCCCTACAAAGGCGTGTACCATCTTCCGAAACAACTCCCGGGGGTGGGGATGGGCTCAGGGCTCCAGGCTTGATCTATGGAGGGGGAGCTCTGGGTTTGGGGCTCTGGTCTCCCACAACTGGGTAGAGACTCCAGGATCCGGGTTATAGCACTCAGGGCGGAGGGGGGTAGGGAGGACTCCGGGCTTGTGTCCAGGCTCAAGCCACCAAGAGAGGTGAAGGGAAGAGACCTGGTCTTCGGCTGCCATGGGGGGGAGATCAGGGCTCCAAGCTTCAGCCGCTGGGGAGGTGGAGGGGAGTGGGGGCTCTGGGCTCTGCGACTCATCCACAGGAGGGCAGGGAGGGAGGTGGGGGCTCTGGACTTCAGCCACAAGAGGGGTGAGGGGGTCAGTGCTCCTGGCTTCGGCCACTGGGTGACAGCCCCTCCCCCAATGCACTGGCCCCCAGACCCTCTCACCTGCTCCACCAGAGCGAAACCCAGTCCAGCTCGTCCCGCTGCAGCTCGCAGACCCCTCAGTACAGCCCCACCTTCACCTGGTCCTGCTCAGGGCAGCTGTCAGGCTCCTGGAATTCAAGTTTGTAAACTACTTTGTGACTCCCCAGGTACAATGTGATATATCTGTACATGCAAAGTATCAGTCCTTTGTGCAGCCCCTCCCAGAAATCAAAATTCCTGTTGCTAATGGTACCAGCCTCTGTCTGTATGTCTGTGTGTGTGTGTGTGTGTATGCATAAGTTTATTGTGATGTCATGTGTGACAAGAGCAAAGACCGTTCTGGTTCAGCATTCTTGCCCTGCCTTCAGTCTGCCAACTTGCTTGGTTGACAACGGCTAGTGAACCCAGGAGCTGATAGACGCGTACTATCCATCTGTCAACAACTTCTTGAATCAGGTAGCCCTGAGCCCCTCGTTCCTAGCCCCATCCCAAAGCCCGCTCCCCCAGCCAGAGCCCTCACCCCCTGCACCCCAACCCTCTGCCCTAGCCCTGAGCCCCTCATTCCCAGCCCCACCCCAGAGCCCACACCCCAACCCTGTGCCCCACTTCAGCCCCCTCCCACACTCTGAACCCTTCAGCCTCACCCCTGCCACACACCGTCCATGTGCAGAATGAATTTTGTGATGTGCAGCAATATACAGGTGATGTGTCACATAACAAAATTGCACATATTGGTGCACATCACAAAATTCATTCCGCACACGGATATAAAAAATGTGAGGAAACACTGCCCCTGACTTTCAACCTATCTGAGACATCTTGAATTTCATACAGTGACTGATCAGAATAAAGTACTCTCAAGTGAGCTACAGACCAACAGTGGTTCATAGGAATTATTCAGCAAGTATTTTAGAAGACCTAGACCATTAGAGGAAATCATGACCTGCTAAGAGACAATTAATGGAGAGAAGCAGCAAGATTAATCCCATACATTGGATTGGTTGTGACTTATTTGCCTGATTTGAAAAGAGGCCAAAGGGACCTGAGTCTCCTCGCTGGCGATAGCCCCCTGCTTGGCCAATCAGCACTGAGACTCTGAGGGGCGGGAGGCTGAGAGGTCTCACCAGATGTCCCAAAGGACGGCCCAGGTCACCATCAGAGGGGATCACTCTCAGACCCAGCCTCACCTCTTTGTGAGGACCTCCCGCAATGAGAGCACCCCCCACCCCATCCACACTCCACACACACACCCCTTCTTGGTAGAGGAAGGGAAGCCGGGGAAAGGGGAAAAAGAAGCAAGAGAAGAGGAGAAAGGAGGGAGGAAAGAGGAAAAGGGAAACCAAAAAGGATAAACTCCAATGTCCCCAGGGATTCTAAGCGTCAAAGTCCTAGGCAGGAAATCAAATTCGGCCACCTTAAGCCAGTGTTTTCTGGGTTTAGAATGCTGCCTGCACCAGGGGGATCAGACTGAACAGGTTCCAAACCTCTCTGGGCCTCTTACCTTGGAAAAGGGAAGTTTGTTTTCGGCACAATCAGTGGTAGGAAAGGAGAAAACTCCACAGAGGTTCCTCCCCATGCTCACATCCGTGAATCCTAATTCTCTCTCAGTCCTCGAGGAGAGACCTCACGAAGGAGATTTGCGGCAGCAAAGCCGGGGGGGTCTCAGAGACTGGCCTGGCCCTGCACCTTTGTCCTGCACGGCTGATGTCAGGGTCTCTCTGTGAGGTCACCCCCTCCCCACCACCTTTGCCCAATAGGCCGAGTTCCTGCAACAGGCCTTTGTGATGTCACTGCCACCCCCACCCCTCCCCTCCAAGCTGATGTCCTGCCTCTGGCCAGCCTCGTTGGGTGTTTGTTTCCCCTGGATCTAGGGTTGCCAACTTGCTGGCCCAACAAAACTGACCACCCTTGTCCCGCCCCGTCAAGGATGGAATGCAAGGCTGAGTTCACTCACCAACCCCCTGAAACATGTCAGTGCCCCAGAGAAAACCGGACCCCTGCTATTGGAACGAAATGCTGGAGATCTGAATGGGAAAGGGACTGTCTGAATTGTCAAGATGGGGAACGAACAACAATCTACAGCAATGTCATTAACACAAACACACTCCAATCCTGCTCCAGCCGGAAGGGAAATGGGCAGGAATTCCTGCTGTCCAGCAATGGACACACTTACAGCCCCGCACAGCAGTGAGTGGGCCGGGGAGGCTGGTCTGAGCAAACAATGTGAAGTGATAATTCACTAAGAGAATCATAGTGTAGGGAAGACAGTGGCCATCAGGTAGCTGTGTCTGAGGGGTTAAGGTGCTGGACTAGAAATCCCTTGGGGCTTCCCACGTAGATTTGAATCTCCGTGCCAACTCCGGAAGCATTGAACTGTTGTCATTGCTGTAGTCTCAGTGCTGGCGCATCCCTAGTGCCAACTGGAGGTAGATCTGGTCTCACTCTCAGGCTGTCTACACTTAAAATGCTCCTGTAGTACTTTGGAGTAGACAGTTGCTACAGTGAGTGGTGAGGTTTTCCTATTGCTCTAGCTGCACTGACAGAACACAGAGACTGAATTCCCACCCCACCTGCATAGGAGCTCTCAGCAGTTTAATTGTTCTGCAGCCAGCTTCCCATTAGAAATGCTGTTGTGGGACATTCCCAGACCTGGACATCTACCAAGGACAGAATTTGAAGAGCAAACCTGGCTCCTCCCACCAGGAGGGATTGGAGTGTTTTGTCCCTTGTGACGGGTTGGATCACAGAAAGCCCCTTTGGGAGCTGCCAACCGATGTGCCAAGACTACTTCTGCCCCTGCTTTCCTGCCCTGGCAGCTCAGGACCCCAGAACCCTGTCTTGTTGAGCCAGACACGCCCGTCTGCTCCAACACAGACCCAGGGTCTGAATTACTTGCCCAAAGCTGCAGGCTTAACCTGAAAGCAGCTCACAGAAGCTCAGGTTCAGCTGTTTGTCCTCTGTGACCCTAAATCCTTTTCATAGTCCCTGCTTTCCAGGCTACGGTTCCCTAGGCTCTAGGTGTGGCCACCAGCCTCCGTTCCCAGCTATAGGGCCTGGCTTTTGGCTGTATTAAACTGCATTTGTTTTACTAATCCCATTTTATCAAACTATCCAGGCTGCTCTGTACAACTGCCCCATCATTAGCATTATTTACCACTCCTCCAAGCTGTGTTAGCCACAGACTTTATCAGCAGTGATTTTATATTTACTTCCAGATGGTTAATTACAAAGTTGAATAGTGAGGGGGCTACAGCCAATCCCTGTGGTGCCTCGTTAACAGCTCCCCCATTCAGTGATGATGCCCCATGGACAGGTACAAGGTCAGACTCGGGGTCACCCATCAGGAGAAGGGGAGCAGGGGGATTATTTTACTACTGTTTTATAATGCACCTAATTTTTTTATTCACAGGCTCCACCTACAGTGTCTGTCACTCTTGTACCTGGGCCCTTCTGGGACAATTCTCGTCTCATTTACACTGGAGCCAATCCAAAGTGAATCCAGGCCATCCCTCCCAGCCTGCCCATGACTGCTGTCTGTGGAGATCTAGCCCAGGGAACAGCCTCACTCCACCATGGTTGGGCTGGTTCCCTGATTTTTTTGCTTTTGTGGAAACACTTCCAATGGCCTTTCCCCTTCCCCGTCCTGCACATGCTGCCCTGGTTGGGCAGATCCCATCTGTCCAGGGCTTGCCCCTGTCACCTCCACCTTTCCACTCGGGATTTAGAGTAATCCAACAAATCCCCTTCTTTTATTAGCATTGTGTACAGGCCCCACTCAGGGATCAGCCCCATTGTGCCAGGTGTCGTCCACATACAGAACAAACAGACACTCTCTGTCCCACAGAGCTGCAATCTGCCTGCTTCCCGTCTCCCGGCAGGAACCGCTCTTTGCTGCGGCTTGGACCTGCTTCCACTGCTCCCTGGGGGATTGGCAGTTTCACTGGCTCAGGCTGCGTTGCCCCTTGCTGCCTCATCCGAGCCAGCTCAGACACCGTCTAGGGCTCTTCTGAAAGGTCTTTGTGTAAAATCCCAATGCAAGCATCCGCTTCTCCCCGAGACGCTCCCCACGGCCACGGGAGACAGAGCTCGCCCCCCCCCCCGCGCGGGGATTGTGGCTGGGTCAGTCTGGGCCCCCTGAGAGCGAGATGTCAACACTGGGCTTCAGCGCCAAAGGGTTTGACCCGAGCCCCGCTCCAGCCGCAGCTCCAGAGCCAGGACAAGCGAGGGCACGTTGGGGGGGAGGTGTTACAGGTGCTGCCGGCGACCTTTACATCCAAAGCCATCTGTCCTCATGGCACTGGCCTCTCCTTGCACCCCACACAATGCTCCTGAAACCGGATTAGTAAATGGAACGAATTTCCATTCAGACAGAACCAAGGGCTTAGACCTCAACTGCCTTCAGTGAAGATAACAACTCTTAATTGTTCACCTCAGGGTGGACTGATTTAAATTAAAGCCTTTAATCACCATGCAGAAAACCTTGATAAAATTTCTCGATACTTTAAATGACTGCTTCATGGAGCAGCTGGTACGGGAACCCACAAGGGGAGAGGCGACTCTAGATTTAATCCTGAGTGGAGTGCAGGAGCTGGTCCAAGAGGTAACTATAGCGGGACCGCTTGGAAATAGTGACCATAATACAATAGCATTCAACATCCCTGTGGTGGGAAGAACACCTCAAGTGCCCAACACTGTGGCCTTTAATTTCAAAAGGGGGAACTATACAAAAATGAGGGGGTTAGTTAGACAAAAGTTAAAAGGTTCAGTGACTAAAGTGAAATCCCTGCAAGTTGCGTGGGCCCTTTTTAAAGACACCATAATAGAGGCTCAACTACAATGTATACCCCAAATTAAGAAAAACAGTAAAAGAACTAAAAAAGAGCCACCGTGGCTTAACAACCATGTAAAAGAAGCAGTGAGAGATAAAAAGACTTCCTTTAAAAAGTGGAAGTCAAATCCTAGTGAGGCAAATAGAAAGGAGCACAAACACTGCCAACTTAAGTGCAAGAGTGTAATAAGAAAAGCCAAAGAGGAGTTTGAAGAACGGCTAGCCAAAAACTCCAAAGGTAATAACAAAATGTTTTGTAAGTACATCAGAAGCAGGAAGCCTGCTAAACAACCAGTGGGGCCCCTTGACGATGAAAATACAAAAGGAGCGCTTAAAGATGATAAAGTCATTGCGGAGAAACTAAATGGATTCTTTGCTTCAGTCTTCACGGCTGAGGATGTTAGGGAGATTCCCAAACCTGAGCTGGCTTTTGTAGGTGACAAATCTGAGGAACTGTCACAGATTGAAGTATCACTAGAGGAGGTTTTGGAATTAATTGATAAACTCAACATTAACAAGTCACCGGGACCAGATGGCATTCACCCAAGAGTTCTGAAAGAACTCAAATGTGAAGTTGCAGAACTATTAACTAAGGTTTGTAACCTGTCCTTTAAATCGGCTTCGGTACCCAATGACTGGAAGTTAGCTAATGTAACGCCAATATTTAAAAAGGGCTCTAGGGGTGATCCCGGCAATTACAGACCGGTAAGTCTAACGTCGGTACCGGGCAAATTAGTTGAAACAATAGTAAAGAACAAAATTGTCAGACACATAGAAAAACATAAACTCTTGAGCAATAGTCAACATGGTTTCTGTAAAGGGAAATCGTGTCTTACTAATCTATTAGAGTTCTTTGAAGGGGTCAACAAACATGTGGACAAGGGGGATCCGGTGGACATAGTGTACTTAGATTTCCAGAAAGCCTTTGACAAGGTCCCTCACCAAAGGCTCTTACGTAAATTAAGCTGTCATGGGATAAAAGGGAAGGTCCTTTCATGGATTGAGAACTGGTTAAAGGACAGGGAACAAAGGGTAGGAATTAATGGTAAATTCTCAGAATGGAGAGGGGTAACTAGTGGTGTTCCCCAAGGGTCAGTCCTAGGACCTATCCTATTCAATTTATTCATAAATGATCTGGAGAAAGGGTTAAACAGTGAGGTGGCAAAGTTTGCAGATGATACTAAACTACTCAAGATAGTTAAGACCAAAGCAGATTGTGAAGAACTTCAAAAAGATCTCACAAAACTAAGTGATTGGGCAACAAAATGGCAAATGAAATTTAATGTGGATAAATGTAAAGTAATGCACATTGGAAAAAATAACCCCAACTATACATACAACATGATGGGGGCTAATTTAGCTACAACGAGTCAGGAAAAAGATCTTGGCGTCATCGTGGATAGTTCTCTAAAGATGTCCACGCAGTGTGCAGAGGCGGTCAAAAAAGCAAACAGGATGTTAGGAATAATTAAAAAGGGGATAGAGAATAAGACTGAGAATATATTATTGCCCTTATATAAATCCATGGTTCGCCCACATCTCGAATACTGTGTACAGATGTGGTCTCCTCACCTCAAAAAAGATATTCTAGCACTAGAAAAGGTTCAGAAAAGAGCAACTAAAATGATTAAGGGTTTAGAGAGGGTCCCATATGAGGAAAGATTAAAGAGGCTAGGACTCTTCAGTTTGGAAAAGAGAAGACTAAGGGGGGACATGATAGAGGTATATAAAATCATGAGTGATATTGAGAAAGTGGATAAGGAAAAGTTATTTACTTATTCCCATAATACAAGAATTAGGGGTCACCAAAAGAAATTAATAGGCAGCAGGTTTAAAACAAATAAAAGGAAGTTCTTCTTCACGCAGCGCACAGTCAACTTGTGGAACTCCTTACCTGAGGAGGTTGTGAAGGCTAGGACTATAACAATGTTTAAAAGGGGACTGGATAAATTCATGGTGGCTAAGTCCATAAATGGCTATTAGCCAGGATGGGTAAGAATGGTGTCCCTAGCCTCTGTTCGTCAGAGGATGGAGATGGATGGCAGGAGAGAGATCACTTGATCATTGCCTGTTAGGTTCACTCCCTCTGGGGCACCTGGCATTGGCCACTGTCGGTAGACAGATACTGGGCTAGATGGACCTTTGGTCTGACCCAGTACGGCCTTTCTTATGTTCTTATGTTCTTGCTTTGAATCCTCTATTGGAATTGTTTTGGCATTTGTACTTCAGTCATTTTCCTAAAGACGGGGTAACTTTCCTTGGTGGGGAACCATCACAATGTCGATTTACGACTAAATATAATCTGGACATGAAATGTGCTGCTTTGTTTGTTTGCTAAGCAGGAGGATACGTCCTTCCTCGGATACGAAATCCTTTCAGCCGGCACCAGCCAGAAAACAAGTAGGCAAACATTTGACAGAACAGACAGAGAAACCTCACTGACAGACACCCGCATGGACGCTGTCTACATGCATGTGTGAACCAGCAGGGAGCTCTTACTGAAAAGTTCCCTCTTTAGCTGGGCATCTCCGGGGAATGGTGACTATTTTCTGCTTCCGCTCTGCGATTGGAGCCCAACCATGTGCCTAGGTTACAAAGAAGAGAAAAGCATTTCAGTCATTAAAAACTGAACAGAAAACCTGACCCTGCCAGGGAGAGTAACCCACACATTCACCTGGGATCTTGCTGTCAGGGCACTACAGAATGGAAGTGCTGAGGAGAATAATGCACTCCCCAGAGTCTGTCCTGGTCCAACCGTGAAAAGACCTTTTAGTCTTACCTCACCAGAGCCAGACCATAGGAAAGGACCAGTTCATGCGGTCTCATGTTGCCAGAGGTATCCAGGATTTACAGCCAATCAGATCTGCAGTGCAATCCACAGCTAAAGGCATTCTGTGTCCAGGCCTATGTAAGCGGGGGAATGGTCCCGCTATCGTGGGGACCTTTCCTGGCTCATACACTACCCCTGTGGAATTGGCTGGCGAAAGGATCTGAGTCCTCGCTCCCACTCCCGCCTGACTCCAGGACACCCCTTCTACTCTCGTGTGGCAGAGTCCTCGTAACCCAGACAAGGCTGGGCCCAGGATTCCTGGGGCTCGACCCCCAATCTGGTTGTTGTACTTAGGACAGGGCTCGGGTGTCTCCACTCCGGGGTACTCTCTCTGCTCCGGACGCTTCCCTGACCCATTGATCATCGCATATAGTTCAAAGCAAACACAAGTTATTAAACAGCAAGTCATTAAAAACAAGGAGAAACTGGGGAAGGTGAAAGGAAAAGCCGTCACCCCGCTCTGTGGCACGGGGGACCCCAAACAGCTGTGGCAGTTCACAGTCTGTTCCTCACCCGTCCCAGGCCCCTGGCCAGGCCCTGGCTGTGCTGCAGGGACGCTGCGGGTCGGACACTCGCTCTGGCGGTGGCCACACGCCCTCAGTGTCTAGGTGGCAGGGCCCCTCCCCCCCCGCGGGGGTTACAATACCCCTCCCAGTGCGGCCTGCAAGGCCTCTTGACTGGTGGGGTCTCCCTGTACTGGGCCCGCTGCCCAGGAACCCCCACACTCTGCCCAGCTGCTCCCCGCACCTGGCTCCAGAGGGCTCCAGCCCCAGCCCCACTCTGCCCCCACACAGCTGCTGCTGCTCTGCCCCCCACGCGACTCCCTGGGCCGCTCCTCTCCCCTCAGCTCAGCCCTGCTCAGGCAGCTCCAGCTCCCCCGGCCTCCTGACTGCCCCAACACACACAGTCACACTCACCTCCACTGCGCCCACAAACTTCCACCCACCACCACCCCACCCACACATTCACCTCCACTGCCCGCACAAACTTCCACCCACCCCCACCCACACACTCATCTCCACTGCCCCCACAAACTTCCACCTACCCCCACACACACACACACTCACATCCACTGCCCCCACAAACTTCCACCCACGGCCACCCCACCCACACACTCACCTCCACTGCCCCCCACAAACTTCCACCCACCCCCACCCCCACCCACACTCACCTCCACTGCCCCCACAAACTTCCACCCCCCCCACACACACACACTCACCTCCACTGCCCGCACAAACTTCCACCCACCCCCACCCACACACTCACCTCCACTGCCCCCACAAACTTCCACCCACCCCCACCCCACCCACACACTCACCTCCACTGCCCCCACAAACTTCCACCCACACACCCCCCAACTCACACTCACCTCCACTGCCCCCACAAACTTCCACCTACCCCCACCCACACACTCACCTCCATTGCCCCCACAAACTTCCACCCACACAACCCCCCCCACACACACTCACCTCCACTGCCCCCACAAACTTCCACCCCCACCCCCACCCACACACTCACCTCCACTGCGCCCACAAACTTCCACCCACCACCACCCCACCCACACTCACCTCCACTGCCCCCACAAACTTCCACCCACCACCACCCCACCCACACACTCACCTCCATTGTGCCCCATAAACTTCCACCCACACACACACACTGCTCCCCCACTCCCCAACACACCCATACATACTCTCCCCCAACACACACACACACACACACACACTCCGCTCCCCCCACAACCTCCCTCCCCCATGCACACACACAAAATGTCACTTTTACCGTACACTGGGAATCTGCAGGAAGTTTTGTTTAAATTGTAGGATTCTTTTAGTAAAATCAGTTTCTCCCCTTGCAAGCCATTTCTGAACATTTGTGTGCATTTATAGTAAAGCTACTGAACTGTGGTCAGTGTATCAAACAATTGTGATTAACACAAAAACCATAAAGACGGAATTACTTTTTAAGAAATGGAAAGGACAAAACTCAGAAAATACTAAATTGGAAAATCCCCAATAATAAAAGAGATTTCATAGGGCCCTACATAGGTGTGTACCTTCTTCCTAAACAACTCCCAGGGGTGGGGATGGGCTCAGGGCTCCAGGCTTGATCGATGGACGGGGAAGCTCTGGGTTTGGGGCTCTGGTCTCCCACAACTGGGTAGAGACTCCAGGATCCGGGCTATAGCACCCAGGGCGGAGGCGGGGAGGGAGGACTCCGGGCTTGTGTCCAGGCTCAAGCCACCAAGAGAGATGAAGGGAAGAGACCTGGTCTTCGGCTGCCATGGGGGGGGATCAGGGCTCCAAGCTTCAGCCGCTGGGGAGGTGGAGGGGAGTGGGGGAGTCTGGGCTCTGCGACTCATCCACAGGAGGGCAGGGAGGGATGTTGGGGCTCTGGACTTCAGCCACAAGAGGGGTGAGGGGGTCAGTGCTCCGGGCTTCAGCCACTGGGGTGATAGCCCCTCCTCCAATGCACTGGCCCCCAGACCCTCTCACCTGCTCCACCAGAGTGAAACCCAGTCCAGCACGTCCCGCTGCAGCTTGCAGACCCCTCAGTACAGCCCCACCTTCACCTGGTCCTGCTCAAGGCAGCTGTCAGGCTCCTGGAATTCAAGTTTGTAAACTACTTTGTGACTCCCCAGGTACAATGTGATATATTCTGTACATGCAAAGTATCAGTCCTTTGTGCAGCCCCTCCGAGAAATCAAAATTCCTAGAGATTTTGGCCGCGTCTCCCAGTGTTGCTAATGGTACCAGCCTCTGTCTGAATGTCTATGTGTGTGTGTGTGTGTGTGTATGCATAAGTTTATTGTGATGTCATGTGTGACAAGAGCAAAGACCGTTCTGGTTCAGCATTCTTGCCCTGCCTTCAGTCTGCCAACTTGCTTGGTTGACAATGGCTGGTGAACCTAGGAGCTGATAGACGTGTACTATCCATCTGTCAACAACTTCTTGAATCAGCTATTTCCACAGGTTTTCGAAAGAAGATGAGATTTTACAAAAGGTAATTCCCAGATTCTTTTCCTGCTCCTTAGATCACACATGACAGGTTGTTGCCTCCTTCATAGATTCATAGATTCTAGGACTGGAAGGGACCTCGAGAGGTCATTGAGTCCAGTCCCCTGCCCTCATGGCAGGACCAAATACTGTCTAGACCATCCCGGATAGATATTTATCTAGCCTACTCTTAAATATCTCCAGAGATGGAGATTCCACAACCTCCCTAGGCAGTTTATTCCAGTGTTTACTGAACAAGTTTTCTCCCTCCTCCTTATGACACCCTTTTAGATACCTGAAAACTGCTATCATGTCCCCTCTCAGTCTTCTCTTTTCCAAACTAAACAACCCCAATTCTTCCAGCCTTCCTTCATAGGTCATGTTCTCAAGACCTTTAATCATTCTTGTTGCTCTTCTCTGGACCCTCTCCAATTTCTCCACATCTTCCTTGAAATGTGGTGGCCAGAACTGGACACAATACTCCAGTTGAGGCCTAACCAGCGCAGAGTAGAGCGCAAGAATGACTTCTTATGTCTTGCTCACAACACACCTGTTAATGCATCCCAGAATCATGTTTGCTTTTTTTGCAACAGCATCACACTGTTGACTCATATTTAGCTTGTGGTCCACTATAACGCCTAGATCCCTTTCTGCCGTACTCCTTCCTAGACAGTCTCTTCCCATTCTGTATGTGTGAAACTGATTGTTCCTTCCTAAGTGGAGCACTTTGCATTTGTCTTTGTTAAACTTCATCCTGTTTACCTCAGACCATTTCTCCAATGTGTCCAGTTCATTTTGACCAGCCTCCCCGGCCCACTCACTGCTGTGCGGGGCTGTAAGTGTGTCCATTGCTGGACAGCAGGAATTCCTGCCCATTTCCCTTCCGGCTGGAGCAGGATTGGAGTGTGTTTGTGTTAATGACATTGCTGTAGATTGTTGTTCGTTCCCCATCTTGACAATTCAGACAGTCCCTTTCCCATTCAGCCCCAAACATTTATCATCCAGGAGTAAGATCCCCAAATAATGAGACTGTCTTAACCAAACAAAGAGTAAATTAGGAGCAGGGGGCGTGTGCGCGCATAGGGGGTGGGGGGATATTTTCAAATTCTGAGCCCTTAGCGGGAAGTCTGATGCCCCCCCCCATGATTGTTTGACCTAGGGATGTAAATAGTGGTTAAAACGATTAACCGGTTAGAATTATATCATTTAACTCGTTAACCGTTTTACCTCAGGTCTCTCCAGCGGGCCGGCACAGGACAGCCGGGGCTGGGGTCCCACCGACCAGGTACGGCAGGGTCTGCTCCAGGCTGCCTTGGCTGCCGCAGACAGGGCTGGAGCCACTCCAGCGTCGCTCTGTCCGGGATCCTGCCTGCCCACCGGCGTGGGGCTGCCCCCCCCCCAGCCCACTGCGGCCGGGACTCCTCTGGCCCAGGGGGGCTGGCCGGCCGGCGGGGTTAACTGGCAAGGTCCGGTTAACCGGTAAGCAAACCAGTAAACCCAGTACTTCCTGGTTCACCTTTGATATCCCTGGTTTGACCATGTCTAGGAAAAAAGCTTCCCAGTGGCTGCTGGGCGGGGCAGCCCCTCCCAATCTCCTACCCCATGGGCTGGGGGAGCTGCCATTGTATCTCTGCCCATCCCACTCCCTCCTCCTGCCCTCTGGCTCTGCCCTCCCCAGCCAGTCTCTGCTTGTTCCATAGTCTCCCTCCAGCCCCCCCACAGCCCCTCCCCCACATCCCCCCTTTTCTTCCCTTTATCGGACACTCAGAGCTTCCCTCTAGTCCAGCTCTGCTCCCCTGAGCCCCAGAATTCTCCCCCTGCCCCGATACCTGTGTGTTCCCCCAGCCTCCCTCCCGCCCCCCACATCATCCGGCCCCCTCCCACCCCCTGCATCCCTGTTCCCCAATTCCTGCCCTCTCCCACATCCCCGGTCACTCCCCTCCCACATCCCTGTTCCCCAATTCCTGCCCCCTCCCAGATCCCCGGTCACCCCCCTCCCACCCCCTACCACATTCCCCTTCCCCCTCCTGCCCCCTCCCACATCCCTGCTCACCCCCCTCCCACATCCCTATTCCCCAATTCCTGCCCCCTCCCAGATCCCTGGTCACCCCTCTCCTACATCCCTGTTCCCCAATTCCTACCCCCTCCCACATCCCCGGTCACCCCCCTCCCACATCCCTGCTCACCCCCCTACCACATCCCTGTTCCCCAATTCCTACCCCCTCCCACATCCCCAGTCACCCCCCTCCTTCCCCTTCCCACATCCCTGTTCCCCAATTTCTGTCCCCTCCCAGATCCCCGGTCATCCCCCTCCCGCCCCCTGCATCCCTGTTCCCCAATTCCTGCCCCCTCCCACAACCCCGGTCACCCCCCTCCCGCCCCCTATCACATTCCCCTTCCCCCTCCTGCCCCCTCCCACATCCCTGCTCACCCCCCTCCCACATCCCTGTTCCCCAATTCCTGCCCCCTCCCACATCCCCCGTCACTCCTCTCCCGCCCTCTCCCACATCACCCTTCCCCCTCCCCCTTCCTGCCCCCTCCCACATCCCTGGTCACCCGCCTCCTGCATCCCTGTTCCCCAATTCCTGCCCCCTCCCACATCCCCCGTCACTCCTCTCCCGCCCTCTCCCACATCACCCTTCCCCCTCCCCCTTCCTGCCCCCTCCCACAACCCTTCCCCCTCCCCCCGGCTCCCCACATGTCGCTGCCCCGCCCCCACCCCCTGCAAACCCTGGGCGCTGCAGCCGCTTCCCTCTGCCCGAGGCCGGGACTCGCAGCTCGCCCCGCTGGGAGCAGCCTGGGCCCCCCACCCCGCACAGGCTGCACCGGGAGCAGCTCCCTGCGGGGGGCAGGTCTCCCCTTCTCCCCACATGGGGCACTGCCGGGGGGGCTCGGGGTCCCAGTCAGGGGGGCCGGGCCGGGGTCTCTGCCCGGGGAGAGTCTCGGTGGGGGGGGAGGCAGTGGGAATGTCCCTCCCCCGCCTGCAGCCAGGGCTCGGGGGCCCCCAGCGGCAGCAGCCGAGGCCCGGGGGGCTGGCAAGGCAGCGCCCGCAATTCACTCCTGCTGCTGGGCTGGGCCCCGGCTCGCTCCGCCCGGCGCCTCCTGGGCCCTGGCGAGCTGGAGTCGCTGGGTCTGGCCGGGGGGTCTGGCTCTTATTCATGTCTTGTGGCGTCACCCCCGGCCCCCAGCAGGGACGTGGGGCCAAGGGGTCCATGCCCAGGGGCCCAGGGATTTCAAAGGCGCCGGGCCGAGGGGATCGATCTGTGTTTTTAAATAAAAATGAAGATACAAAATGTCACTAGATCAGTCGATGCCACAACTTACGCCTAGTGGGTGACAGACCCCCCGTCCCCCGCTGGTGCACACAGCCAGAGATGCCCCAAGGCCGACCAACAACTGTGGTCTGGTGCCACCCCACTACCCCGCCCACAGACCCATGGGGCTTCCCCCCACAAGCCCCCAGGCCCCAGTGTGGCCCACCACTCCACAATCCCCCACCGACTGTCCTCCTCGCCCCAAGCCAGGGTGCAGCCACCCCACCCAGCTATGCCACCCGACAGCCCCTCCCCCCACAGCCCCCCACAGCCATGCTGTGTCCCCCTGGGGGCAGCCATGCTGCTGCCCCTCACTACCTCCCAGCCCAACAGCCACAGCCATGCCATTGACCCAAGCCCCCGATCCAAGTCCCCTATAGCCTCTCCCTCCCCCAGGCCCCTCCCAGACCCAGGCCCCATCCGTACAATCCAATCGCCCCCTGCCAACAACCCCCCTCTCCTCTCCCACAGCACCGATCCATCCCCTACCCTCCCACACCACACAGACCCCTCCACCTCCCAGCTGTGCCACCCCCCCACCCCGAGCCAGACCACCAACCCCGTCAGACACCCTCCCCTGCTGGTGCACCAAGGTCTCCCCAAGACCGACAACAGCTATGAATTAAAACCCCACAGTGTTTGTTGGGGCTACTGGAGCCGTGGGACCTACCTGGAGATGCTGAAATCTCACTCTTGTCTCTCTCCTCCTGCCCCCATCTCCAAGCCAGGCACTGGGCAGTTCAGTGGTGAAGTGATGAACTGATGATCATCAGTTTGTTTTATGATGGGGGGAGGGGGGAGGTTTAAACTATTTCCCTGGATCAAGTCTCCCTTGGTGTGAAGGCCCTGATAAAGGCTCAGGATGAGGCCTGAGGCCTGAACTAAAGTAATGGTCAAGACTTTGCTAACATAAAGCGAAGTTAAGCTCTGAGCAAGAGGCAGGCCCTGCTCACAGAAGCTGGCAAGGAAAGGGCTGATGTTGCATAAATATATATCCACTTAGCATAGTTACAGTATAAACATGGTACCAAGACACACTATACCGAAACATTCCACAGATAACATGGAACAGGCCGACCCATCCCAATGACAGGGGCAAAAGGGTAAAATGATGGATAGAGTTGTTTTGATCCAACCAACAGGTACAAGGTGCGAGGCGGCACTTTACTACGTAGGGAGGTTGTACCTTGCTACGTGGAGGGGTTGCACCTCAATACGTCAGGAGTGATATGTAACTTGTTTGTACCCGTGTATAAGAATGTATCCCTGGGGTGGTGTCTTTGTCCGGCCACGGGGGCAGTGGAAAGTCCCGCCACTGAGCCGGGTCCTTGCCAAGAGGCACTTTCTCGTAGTATGCCAGGTAGACTAAGTAATCTACGGGGAACTGCCATTGTGTCCGAGATCGCAATAAACCTAGTCGAAGTGACTTTGCATCTTACTAGACTCTGTGGTTATTGGGGGTTCTCTTCGGGTTTGCTGGGTCAGCTATCTGCGCAGAGCTGGGGCAGCACAAAGAGGGAATACACGCACGCAGCTGAGTGATATCAACACAGGAGAAAGCAGAGCACCACACCGGTAGCATCTGAAAACACTTGGCAGCTCAGTCACCATTTCAGCTAGAGCAGAGCTGGGCACTGGGCCACCCGGGGCCTTTAACACCACAGCCCTGGGGAGGGGGTGCTGAGATGGACCATCCAGTGAGGAACACAAGTCCTTCTACCCTCCACCACACTGTAGTTTGGAACTGCTGCTGACGGCTCCCCCCATCCATGGTAACTTTTATCCCCTCTGCCTCCCTCTATCTGGGGGTTTTCCCTTCTGCACCTACCTGGCAGGGCAGGCCGCCCCCCACCCCAGTCTGAACCCCTGAGCTTGTCCCAGTTTTGTCCCTCTGCCCATCCCTCCCCTCCGATTTCCCCCCTTCAGGGGGATTTTCCCTGCCTTTGATTGCAGGGAGCAGATTCTGATGGCGCGTGAGGGCAGCAACTTGCAGATGTTACTGAGCATGTGAGAAGAACATTAGAAGATAAGAACGGTCAGAC
Organism: Emys orbicularis; assembly: GCF_028017835.1. Classification (NCBI taxonomy): domain Eukaryota; kingdom Metazoa; phylum Chordata; order Testudines; family Emydidae; genus Emys; species Emys orbicularis. The sequence goes on from NW_027045190.1 coordinate 927,618, forward strand.
TGGGTCAGACCAAAGGTCCATCTAGCCCAGTGTCCTGTCTGCTGACAGCGGCCAGTGCCAGGTGCCCCAGAGGGAATGAACAGACAGGAATCATCCCAGTGACCCATCCCCTGTCCCCCATTCCCAGCTTCTGACAGACAGAGGTTAGGGCCACCATCCCTGCCCATCCCAGCTAACAGCCATTGATGGACCTGGCCTCCATGAACCCATCTAGTTCCCCTTTGACCACAGGACCCTGCTCAGGATCAGTGAAGTTGCAAGTTCTAATAGGAAACAGCTTCTGATACAAGGGCAGCTCCTCTTCCTCCTCCCCTCCCATGGGGATGAGCAGCCCCCACAACTGCCACTCTGTCCCAGCTCCTTGAACCCATTGCCCCCTTCAGCCTCCCCTCAAATGTCCCCTTCCCCCCATCGCCCCCTTCAGCCTCCTCCAACTGCCCCCCATCGCCCCGTTCAGCCTCCCCCAACTGTTCCCTTCCCCTCACCGCACCTGGTCACCTTCACTCCCCCGTTGCCCTCTTCAGCCTCCGGCAACTTCCCCCCACTGCCCTGGCTCCACCACTCTCAGGTTCCCTTCCCCCCAACCATCTGCTCCCTTGCCATGGGTAAGAGGGGCAGAAAATGCTTTTGAAAAAACCTTTTGCAAAGTAAAAATAAAACAAACCAAACAACCCCCTCCCTTGCTTTGTGCTGGGTGCCCAGCTGTGTGCTTGTGTGTGTGTGTGTGGGGGGCGGGTGTTGTTCTGAGCACACTCAGTTCAGGGAAGGGGTGGAGTTGGCCAAAGGGGCAGGTGGAATCTTTAGCAGAGAATTCCTTTCTCCATTCTGTTAGCTAAGCATTGCTGTTAAATGTCAGCCGACGAATGCAGCATTTGAAGCAATCTGACTCTAAATCCCCTGCCCTCTCGGTTGCTGCAGTTCTCACACCCTCTGCTCTTGTGATGTCACCACATGACATGGTGTCTTATTCCCATAGTGTCTTATATATTAGCCAGGACCATAGTTTATAAGGTAAAAACTGAAGCATAACTCCTTCCCTTCCCCGTTTTGACTTAGGAAAAATAAATCCTGTCCCCTCCCCCAGCCCCAGCCCAGCCCCACCAGAGCTGCTGCGGCCAGGAGACAGGTGCTCTCTCACCTGGCCCTGAGCTGCTGTGGTGAGAGAGGGCTGGGGGGAGTCCTCTCTCCCTCGGGCAACCTGCTCCCCAAACCCCTCATTCCGAGCCCCAGCCCAGAGCCTGCATCGCCAGCCGGAGCCCTCACCCCCCTGCACCCCAACCCTCTGCTCCAGCCCTGAGCCCCTCATTCCCAGCCCTACCGCAGAGCCCACACCCCCAGCCGGAGCCCCCTCCCCCTGCACCACAACCCTCTGCCCTAGACCTGAGCCCCTCATTCCTAGCCCCATCCCAAAGCCCGCTCCCCCAGCCAGAGCCCTCACCCCCTGCACCCCAACCCTCTGCCCTAGCCCTGAGCCCCTCATTCCCAGCCCCACCCCAGAGCCCACACCCCAACCCTCTGCCCCACTTCAGCCCCCTCCCACACTCTGAACCCTTCAGCCTCACCCCTGCCACACACCGTCCATGTGCAGAATGAATTTTGTGATGTGCAGCAATATACAGGTGATGTGTCACATAACAAAATTGCACATATTGGTGCACATCACAAAATTTATTCCGCACACGGACATACAAAATGTGAGGAAACACTGCTCCTGACTTTCAACCTATCTGAGACATCTTGAATTTCATACAGTGACTGATCAGAATAAAGTGCTCTCAAGTGAGCTACAGACCAACAGTGGTTCATAGGAATTATTCAGCAAGTATTTTAGAAGACCTAGACCATTAGAGGAAATCATGACCTGCTAAGAGACAATTAATGGAGAGAAGCAGCAAGATTAATCCCATACATTGGATTGGTTGTGACTTATTTGCCTGATTTGAAAAGAGGCCAAAAGGACCTGAGTCTCCTCGCTGGCGATAGCCCCCTGCTTGGCCAATCAGCACTGAGACTCTGAGGGGCGGGAGGCTGAGAGGTCTCACCAGATGTCCCAAAGGACGGCCCAGGTCACCATCAGAGGGGATCACTCTCAGACCCAGCCTCACCTCTTTGTGAGGACCTCCCGCAATGAGAGCACCCCCCACCCCATCCACACTCCACACACACACCCCTTCTTGGTAGAGGGAGGGAAGCCGGGGAAAGGGGAAAAAGAAGCAAGAGAAGAGGAGAAAGGAGGGAGGAAAGAGGAAAAGGGAAACCAAAAACGATAAACCCCAATGTCCCCAGGGATTCTAAGCGTCAAAGTCCTAGGCAGGAAATCAAATTCGGCCACCTTAAGCCAGTGTTTTCTGGGTTTAGAATGCTGCCTGCACCAGGGGGATCAGACTGAACAGGTTCCAAACCTCTCTGGGCCTCTTACCTTGGAAAAGGGAAGTTTGTTTTCGGCACAATCAGTGGTAGGAAAGAAGAAAACTCCACAGAGGTTCCTCCCCATGCTCACATCCGTGAATCCTAATTCTCTCTCAGTCCTCGAGGAGAGACCTCGCGAAGGAGATTTGCGGCAGCAAAGCCGGGGGGGTCTCAGAGACTGGCCTGGCCCTGCACCTCTGTCCTGCACGGCTGATGTCAGGGTCTCTCTGTGAGGTCACCCCTCCCCCCCACCTTTGCCCAATAGGCCGAGTTCCTGCAACAGGCCTTTGTGATGTCACTGCCACCCCCACCCCTCCCCTCCAAGCTGATGTCCTGCCTCTGGCCAGCCTCGTTGGGTGTTTGTTTCCCCTGGATCTAGGGTTGCCAACTTGCTGGCCCAACAAAACTGACCACCCTTGTCCCGCCCCGTCAAGGATGGAATGCAAGGCTGAGTTCACTCACCAACCCCCTGAAACATGTCAGTGCCCCAGAGAAAACCGGACCCCTGCTATTGGAACGAAATGCTGGAGATCTGAATGGGAAAGGGACTGTCTGAATTGTCAAGATGGGGAACGAACAACAATCTACAGCAATGTCATTAACACAAACACACTCCAATCCTGCTCCAGCCGGAAGGGAAATGGGCAGGAATTCCTGCTGTCCAGCAATGGACACACTTACAGCCCCGCACAGCAGTGAGTGGGCCGGGGAGGCTGGTCTGAGCAAACAATGTGAAGTGATAATTCACTAAGAGAATCATAGTGTAGGGAAGCCAGTGGCCATCAGGTAGCTGTGGCTGAGGGGTTAAGGTGCTGGACTAGAAATCCCTTGGGGCTTCCCACGTAGATTTGAATCTCCGTGCCAACTCCGGAAGCATTGAACTGTTGTCATTGCTGTAGTCTCAGTGCTGGCGCATCCCTAGTGTCAACTGGAGGTAGATCTGGTCTCACTCTCAGGCTGTCTACACTTAAAATGCTCCTGTAGTACTTTGGAGTAGACAGTTGCTACAGTGAGTGGTGAGGTTTTCCTATTGCTCTAGCTGCACTGACAGAACACAGAGACTGAATTCCCACCCCACCTGCATAGGAGCTCTCAGCAGTTTAATTGTTCTGCAGCCAGCTTCCCATTAGAAATGCTGTTGTGGGACATTCCCAGACCTGGACATCTACCAAGGACAGAATTTGAAGAGCAAACCTGGCTCCTCCCACCAGGAGGGATTGGAGTGTTTTGTCCCTTGTGACGGGTTGGATCACAGAAAGCCCCTTGGGAGCTGCCAACCGATGTGCCAAGACTACTT